>NW_027189255.1:79572-408140 GCF_040958095.1 Procambarus clarkii
TGGAGGGGAGTTTGGGCAAAATGTGACTCACTGCCGCTTTCAGGACTTGGCATATGTTGGGTATAAAAAATCGTAATATCAAACTCCGAGTACGTGCATAGAGCCAGAATTTGGCTCCAAAATATGGCTCAGGTTTCGATATTGGGATGTTTGGGATATTTTGAAAACTGCAGGGGGATTGGGACAAATGTGACTAAATGCCGCTTTCAGTACTTCGCATATGTTGGGTATAAAAAAGTCGTAATTTCAAACTGCGAATACGTGCAGAGAGCCAGAATTTGGCTCCAAAAAATGGCCCAGGCCTCGAAATTGGGATGTTTGGGATATTTTAAAAACTGCACGGAGGTTTGGGACAAATGTGACCAAACGCCGCTTTCAGTACTTGGCATATGTTGGTAAAAAAAAGTCGCAATTTCAAACTGCGAATACGTGCAAAGAGCAAAAATTTGGCTCCATAATATGGCTCAGGCCTCTAAAATTGGGATATTTGGGATATTTTGAAAACTGCAGGGGAGTTTGTGCAAAATGTGACTCACTGGTGATTTCAGGACTTGGCATATGTTGGGTATAAAAGGTGGTAATTTCGAACTGCGAATACATGCAGAGAGCCAGAATTTGGCTCCAAAATACGGCTCAGGCCTCGAAATTGGGATGTTTGGGATATTTTGAAAGCTGCAGGGGACTTTGGGACAAATATGACCAAACGCCGCTTTCAGTACTTGGCACATGTTGGGTATAAAACGTTATAATTTCAAACTGCGAATACGTGCAGAGAGCCTGAATTTTGCTCCAAAATATGGCGCCGGCCTCGAAATTGGGATATTTGGGATATTTTGGAAACTGCAGGGAGGTTTGGGACAAATGAGACCAAACGCCGCTCTCATTACTTTGCATATGTTGGGTAAAAAAATTCGAAATTTCAAACTGCGAATACGTGCAGAGAGCCAGAATTTGGCTCCAAAATATGGCTCAGGCCTCGAAATTGGGATACTTGGGATATTTCAAAAACTGCAGGGGAGTTTGTGCAAAATGTGACTCACTGGCGCTTTCAGGACTTGGCATATGGTTGGTATAAAAAGTCGTAATATCAAACTGCGAATACGTGCATAGAGCCAGAATTTGGCTCAAAAATATGGCTCAGGCCTCGAAATTGGGGTGTTTGGGATATTTTGAAAACTGCAGGGGACTTTGGGACAAATATGACCAAACGCCGCTTTCAGTACTTGGCATATGTTGGTATAAAAAATTCGCAATTTCAAACAGCGAATACGTGCAAAGAGCCAAAATTTGGCTCCGTAATATGGCTCAGGCCTAGAAATGGGGATATTTGGGATATTTTGAAAACTGCAGGGGAGTTTGTGCAAAATGTGACTCACTGGCGCTTTCAGGACTTGGCATATGGTTGGTATAAAAGGTGGTAATTTCGAACTGCGAATACGTGCAGAGAGCCAGAATTTGACTCCAAAATATGGCTCAGGCCTCGAAATTGGGTTGTTTGGGATATTTTGAAAACTGCAGGGGACTTTGGGACAAATATGACCAAACGCCGCTTTCAGTACTTGGCATATGTTGGGTAAAAAGAGTTGTAATTTCAAACTGCGAATACGTGCAGAGAGCCTGAATTTTGCTCCAAAATATGGCGCAGGCCTCGAAATTGGGATATTTGGGATATTTTGCAACTGCAGGGAGGTTTGGGACAAATAAGACCAAACGCCGCTCTCAGTACTTCGCATATGTTGGGTATAAAAATTCGCAATATCAAACTGCGAATACGTGCAAAGAGCCAGAATTTGGCTCCAAAATATGGCTCTGGCCTCGAAATTGGGATATTTGGGATATTTCAAAAACTGCAGGGGAGTTTGTGCAAAATGTGACTCACTGCCGCTGTCAGGACTTGGCATATGTTGGGTATAAAATGTCATAATATAAAAATGCGAATACGTGCATAGAGCCAGAATTTGGCTCCAAAATATGGCTCAGGCCTCGAAATTGGGATGTTTGGGATATTGTGAAAACTGCACGGGACTTTGGGACAAATATGACCAAACGCCGCTTTCAGTACTTGGCCTATGTTAGGTATAAAAAGTTGTAATTTCAAACTGCGAATACGTGCAGATAGCATGAATTTTGCTCCAAAATATGGCGTAGCCCTCGAAATTGGGATATTTGGGATATTTTTAAAACTGCAGGGAGGTTTGGGACAAATGAGACCAAACGCCGCTCTCAGTACTTCGCATATGTTGGGCAAAAGTCGTAATTTCAAACTGCAAATACGTGCAGAGAGCCAGAATTTGGCTCCAAAATATGGCTCAGGCCTCGAAATTGGGATATTTGTGATACTTCAAAAACTGCAGGGGAGTTTGTGCAAAATGCGACTCACTGCCGCTTCCAGGACTTGGCATATGTTGGGTATAAAAATTCGTAATATCAAACTGCGAATACGTGCATAGAGCCAGAATTTGGCTCCAAAATAAGGCTCAGGCCTCGAAATTGGGATATTTGGGATATTTCAAAAACTGCAGGGGAGTTTGTGCAAAATGTGACTCACTGCCGGTTTCAGGACTTGGCATATGTTCGGTATAAAAAGTCGTAATATCAAACTGCGAATACGTGCACAGAGCCAGAATTTGGCTCCAAATTATGGCTCAGGCCTCGAAATTGGGATGTTTTGGATATTTTGAAAACTGCAGGGGACTTTGGGACAAATCTGACCAAACACCGCTTTCAGTACTTGGCATATGTTGGGTATAAAAAGTCGTAGTTTCAAACTGCGAATACGTGCAGAGATCCAGAATTTGGCTCCAAAATATGGCTCAGGCCTCGAAATAGGGATGGTTGGGATATTTTGAAAACTGCAGGGGACTTTGGGACAAATCTGACCAAACGCAGCTTTCAGTACTTGGCATATGTTGGGTATAAAAAGTCGTTATTTCAAACTATGAATACGTGCAGAGAGCCTGAATTTGGTTCCAAAATATGGTTCAGGCCTCGATATTGGGATGTTTGGGATATTTTGAAAACTGCAGTTAGATTTGGGACAAATGTGACCAAACGCCATTTTCAGTACTTGTCATATGTTGGGTATAAAAAGTCGTTATTTCAAACTGCGAATACGTGCAGAGAGCCAGAATTTGGCTCCAAAATATGGCTCAGGCCTCGATATTGGTATGTTTGGGATATTTTGAAAACTGCAGGAAAGTTTAGGACAAATGTGACCAAACACCGCTTTCAGTACTTCGCATATGTTGGGTATAAAAAGTCGTAATATCAAACCCCGAATACATGCAGAGAGCCAGAACTTGGCTCCAAAATATGGCTCAGGCTTCGAAATTGGGATATTTGCGTTGTTATTGGAGGGGAGTTTGGGCAAAATGTGACTCACTGCCGCTTTCAGGACTTGGCATATGTTGGGTATAAAAATTCGTAATATCAAACTCCGAGTACGTGCATAGAGCCAGAATTTGGCTCCAAAATATGGCTCAGGTTTCGATATTGGGATGTTTGGGATATTTTGAAAACTGCAGGGGGGATTGGGACAAATGTGACTAAACGCCGCTTTCAGTACTTCGCATATGTTGGGTATAAAAATGTCGTAATTTCAAACAGCGAATACGTGCAGAGAGCCAGAATTTGGCTCCAAATTATAGCTCAGGCCTCGAAATTGGGGTGTTTGGGATATTTTGAAAACTGGAGGGAGGTTTGGGACAAATGAGACCAAACGCCGCTCTCAGTACTTCGGATATGTTGGGTATAAAAAGTCGTAATTTCAAACTGCGAATACCTGCAGAGAGCCATAATTTGGCTCCATAATATGGCTCAGGCCTCGAAATTGGGTTATTTGGGATATTTCAAACACTGCAGGGGAGTTTGTGCAAAATGCGACTCACTGCCGCTTTCAGGACTTGGCATATGTTGGGTATAAAAAGTCGTAATATCAAACTGCGAATACGTGCATAGAGCCAGAATTTGGCTACAAAATATGGCTCAGGCCTCGAAATTGGGGTGTTTGGGATATTTTGAAAACTGTAGGGAGGTTTGGGACAAATGTGACCAAACGCCGCTTTCAGTACTTGGCATATGTTGGTATAAAAAAGTCGCAATTTCAAAAAGCGAATACGTGCAAAGAGTCAAAATTTGGCTCCATAATATGGCTCAGGCCTCGAAATTGGGATATTTGAGATATTTTGAAAACTGCAGGGGAGTTTGTACGAAATATGACTCATTGCCGCTCTCAGGACTAGGCATATGTTGGGTATAAAGGTCGTAATTTGAAACTGCGAATACGTGCATAGAGCCAGAATTTGGCTCCAAAATATGGCTCAGGCCTCGAAATTGGGATATTTGGGATATTTTGGTAACTAAAGGGGGGTTTGGGACAAATGTGACCAAATGACGCTTTTGGTACTTCGCATATGTTGGGTATAAAAAGTCGTAATTTCAAACTGCGAATACGTGCAGACAGCCTGAATTTGGCTCCAAAATATGGCTCGCGCCTCGAAATTGGGATATTTGGGATATTTTGAAAATTGCAGGGGAGTTTGTGCAAAATGTGACTCACTGCTGCTTTCAGTACTTGGCGTATGATGGGTATAAAAATTCGTAATATTAAACTGCCAATACGTGCAGAGAGCCAGAATTTGGCTCCAAAATATGGCTCAGGCCTCGATATTAAGATGGTAGTGATATTTTGAAAACTGCTTGGAGGTTTGCTACAAATGTGACCAAACGCTACTTTCAGTACTTCGCAATTGTTGCGTATAAAAAATTCGTAATTTCAAACTGCGAATATGTGCAGAGAGCCCGAATTTGGCACCAAAATATGGCTCCGGCCTCGAAATTGGGATGTTTGGGATATTTTGAAATTTGAAGGGGAGTTTGTGCAAAATGTGACTCTGCCACTTTCAGTACTTGGCATATGTTGGATATAAAAAGTCGTAATATCAAACTGCGAATACGTGCAGAGAGCCAGAATTTGGCTCCAAAATATGATTCTGGCCTCAAAATTGGGATGTTTCGGATATTTTGAAGACTGCAGGGAGGTTTGAGACAAATGTGACCAAACGCCGCTGTCAGTACTTGGCATATGTTGGGTATAAAAAAGTCGTAATTTCAAACTGCGAATACGTGCAGAGAGCCAGAATTTGGCTCCAAAATATGGCTCAGGCCTCGAAATTGGGATATTAGGGATATTTTGAAAACTGCAGGGGAGTTTGTGCAAAATGTTACTCACTGCCGATTTCAGTACTTGGCATTTGTTGGGTATAAAAAGTCGTAATTTCAAACTGCGAATACGTGCAGAGAGCCAGAATTTGGCTCCAAAAAATGGCTCAGGCCTCGAAATTGGGATATTTGTGATATTTTGAAAACTGCAGGGGAGTTTGTGCAAAATGTGACTCACTGCCTTTTTCAGTACTTGGCATATGTTGGGTATAAAAAGTTGTTATTTCAAGCTGCGAATACGTGCAGAGAGCCTAAATTTGGCTCTAAAATGTGGTTCAGGCCTCGATATTGGGATGTTTGGGATATTTTGAAAACTGCATGGAAGTTTGGGACATATGTGACCAAACGCCGCATTCAGTACTTGGCATATGTTGGGTATAAAAAGTTTTAATTTCAAACTGCGAATACGTGCAGAGAGCCAGAATTTGGCTCCAAAATATGGCTCAGGCCTCGAAATTGGGATATTTGGGATATTTTGGTAACTAAAGGGGGGTTTGGGACAAATGTGACCAAATGCCGCTTTTGGTACTTCGCATATGTTGGGTATAAAAAGTCGTAATTTCAAACTGCAAATACGTGCAGAGAGCCAGAATTTGGCTCCAAAATATGGCTCAGGCCTCGAAATTGGGATATTTGGGATATTTTGAAAACTGCAGGGGAGTTTGTGCAAAATGTGACTCACTGCCACTTTCAGTACTTGGCATATTTTGGGTATAAAAAGTCGTTATTTCAAGCTGCGAATACGTGCAGAGAGGCTAAATTGGCTCTAAAATTTGGCTCAGGCCTCGAAATTGGGATGTTTGGGATATTTTGAAAACTGCAGGGAAGTTTGGGACATATGTGACCAAATGCCGCATTCAGTACTTGGCATATGTTGGTGATAAAAAGTTGTAATTTCAAACTGCGAATACGTGCAGAGAGCCAGAATTTGGCTCCAAAATATGGCTCAGGCCTCGAAATTGGGATATTTTGAAAACTGCAGGGAGTTTGTGCAAAATGTGACTCACTGCCGCTTTCAGTACTTGGCATATGTTTGGTATAAAATTCGTAATTTCAAACTGAGAATACGTGCAGAGAGCCTGAATTTGGCTCAAAAATATGGCTCAGGCCTCGATATTGGAATGTTTGGGATATTTTGAAAACTGCAGGGAGGTTTGGGACAAATGTGACCAAACGCCGCTTTCAGTACTTTGCATATGTTGGGGATAAAAAAGTAGTAATTTCAAACTGCGAATACGTGCAGAGACACACAATTTGTCTCCAAAATAAAGCTCAGGCCTCGAAATTGTGATGTTTGGGATATTTTGAAAACTGCAGGGAGGTTTGGGACAAATGTGACCAAACGCCGCTGTCAGTACTTGGCATATATTGGGTATAAAAAGTCGTAATTTCAAACTGCGAATACGTGCAGAGAGCCAGAATTTGGCTCCAAAATATGGCTCAGGCCTCGAAATTGGGATATTAGGGATATTTTGAAAACTGCAGGGGAGCTTGTGCAAAATGTTACTCACTGCCGATTTCAGTACTTGGCATTTGTTGGGTATAAAAAGTCATATATTCAAACTGCGAATACGTGCAGAGAGCCAGAATTTGGCTCCAAAAATGGCTCAGGCCTCGAAATTGGGATATTTGTGATATTTTGAAAACTGCAGGGGAGTTTGTGCAAAATGTGACTCACTGCCTTTTTCAGTACTTGGCATATGTTGGGTATAAAAAGTTGTTATTTCAAGCTGCGAATACGTGCAGAGAGCCTAAATTTGGCTCTAAAATGTGGTTCAGGCCTCGATATTGGGATGTTTGGGATATTTTGAAAACTGCATGGAAGTTTGGGACATATGTGACCAAAAGCCGCATTCAGTACTTGGCATATGTTGGGTATAAAATGTTGTAATTTCAAACTGCGAATACGTGCAGAGAGCCAAATTTTGGCTCCAAAATATGGCTCAGGCCTCGAAATTGGGATATTTTGAAAACTGCAGGGGAGTTTGTGCAAAATGTGACTCACTGCCGCTTTCAGAACTTGCCATATGTTGGGTATAAAAATTCGTAATTTCAAACTGAGAATACGTGCAGAGAGCCTGAATTTGGCTCCAAAATATGGCTCAGGCCTCGATATTGGAATGTTTGGGATATTTTGAAAACTGCAGGGAGGTTTGGGACAAATGTCGCCAAACGCCGCTTTCAGTACTTTGCATATGTTGGGTATAAAAAAAGTAATTTCAAACTGCGAATACGTGCATAGGGCCAGAATTTGGCTCCAAAATATGGCTCAGGCCTCGAAATTGGGATGTTTGAGATATTTTGAAAACTGCAGGGAGGTTTGGGACAAATGTGACCAAACGCCGCTTTCAGTACTTCGCATATGTTGGGAATAAAAAAGTAGTAATTTCAAACTGCGAATACGTGCAGAGAGCCAGAATTTGGCTCCAAAATATGGCTCAGGCCTCGAAATTGGGATGTTTGGGATATTTTGAAGCCTGCAGGGAGGTTTGGGACAAATGTGGCCAAACGCCGCTTTCAAAACTTGGCATTTGTTGGGTATAGAAAAGTCGTAATTTCAAACTGAGAATACGTGCAGAGAGCCTGAATTTGGCTCCAAAATATGGCTCAGGCCTCGATATTGGAATGTTTGGGATATTTTGAAAACTGCAGGGAGGTTTGGGACAAATGTCACCAAACGCCGCTTTCAGTACTTTGCATATGTTGGGTATAAAAAAGTAGTAATTTCAAACTGCGAATACGTGCATAGGGCCAGAATTTGGCTCCAAAATATGGCTCAGGCCTCGAAATTGGGATGTTTGAGATATTTTGAAAACTGCAGGGAGGTTTGGGACAAATGTGACCAAACGCCGCTTTCAGTACTTCGCATATGTTGGGAATAAAAAAGTAGTAATTTCAAACTGCGAATACGTGCAGAGAGCCAGAATTTGGCTCCAAAATATGGCTCAGGCCTCGAAATTGGGATATTTTGAAAACTGCAGGGAGTTTGTGCAAAATGTGACTCACTGCCGCTTTCAGAACTTGCCATATGTTGGGTATAAAAATTCGTAATTTCAAACTGAGAATACGTGCAGAGAGCCTGAATTTGGCTCCAAAATATGGCTCAGGCCTCGATATTGGAATGTTTGGGATATTTTGAAAACTGCAGGGAGGTTTGGGACAAATGTCGCCAAACGCCGCTTTCAGTACTTTGCATATGTTGGGTATAAAAAAGTAGTAATTTCAAACTGCGAATACGTGCATAGGGCCAGAATTTGGCTCCAAAATATGGCTCAGGCCTCGAAATTGGGATGTTTGAGATATTTTGAAAACTGCAGGGAGGTTTGGGACAAATGTGACCAAACGCCGCTTTCAGTACTTCGCATATGTTGGGAATAAAAAAGTAGTAATTTCAAACTGCGAATACGTGCAGAGAGCCAGAATTTGGCTCCAAAATATGGCTCAGGCCTCGAAATTGGGATGTTTGGGATATTTTGAAGCCTGCAGGGAGGTTTGGGACAAATGTGGCCAAACGCCGCTTTCAAAACTTGGCATTTGTTGGGTATAGAAAAGTCGTAATTTCAAACTGAGAATACGTGCAGAGAGCCTGAATTTGGCTCCAAAATATGGCTCAGGCCTCGATATTGGAATGTTTGGGATATTTTGAAAACTGCAGGGAGGTTTGGGACAAATGTCACCAAACGCCGCTTTCAGTACTTTGCATATGTTGGGTATAAAAAAGTAGTAATTTCAAACTGCGAATACGTGCATAGGGCCAGAATTTGGCTCCAAAATATGGCTCAGGCCTCGAAATTGGGATGTTTGAGATATTTTGAAAACTGCAGGGAGGTTTGGGACAAATGTGACCAAACGCCGCTTTCAGTACTTCGCATATGTTGGGAATAAAAAAGTAGTAATTTCAAACTGCGAATACGTGCAGAGAGCCAGAATTTGGCTCCAAAATATGGCTCAGGCCTCGAAATTGGGATGTTTGGGATATTTTGAAGCCTGCAGGGAGGTTTGGGACAAATGTGGCCAAACGCCGCTTTCAAAACTTGGCATTTGTTGGGTATAGAAAAGTCATAATATCAAACTGCGAATACGTGCAGAGAGCCAGAATTTGGCTCCAAAATATGGTTCAGGCCTAGAAATTGGGGTATTTGGGATATTTTGAAACCTGCAGGGGAGTTTGTGCAAAATGTGACTCACTGCTGCTTTCAGTACTCGGCATATGTTGGGTATAAAAATTCGCAATTTCAAACTGCCAATACGTGCTGAGAGCCAGAATTTGGCTCCAAAATATGGCTCAGGCCTCGAAATTGGGATATTTAGGATATTTTGAAAACTGCAGGGGAGTTTGTGCAAAATGTTACTCACTGCCGCTTTCAGTACTTGGCATTTGTTGGGTATAAAAAGTCGCAATTTCAAACTGCAAATACGTGCAGAGAGCCAGAATTTGGCTCCAAAATATGGCTCAGGCCTCGAAATTGGGATATTTAGGATATTTTGAAAACTGCAGGGGAGTTTGTGCAAAATGTTACTCACTGCCGCTTTCAGGACTAGGCGTATGTTGGGTATAAAAAAGTCGTAATTTCAAACTGCGAATACGTGCAGAGAGCAAGAATTTGGCTCCAAAATATGGCTCAGGCCTCAAAATTGGGATGTTTGGGAGGTTTTGAAAACTGCAGGGGGGTTTGGGACAAATGTGACCAAATGCCGCTTTCGGTACTTCACATATGTTGGGTATAAAAAGTCGGAATTTCAAACTGCGAATACGTGCAGAGAGCCAGAATTTAGCTTAAAAAATGGCTCAGGCCTCGAAATTGGGATATTTGCGATATTTTGAAAACTGCAGGGAGGTTTGGGACAAGTGTGACCAAACGCCGCTTTCAGTACTTCGCATATGTTGGGAATAAAAAAGTAGTAATTTCAAACTGCGAATACGTGCAGAGAGCCAGAATTTGGCTCCAAAATATGGCTCAGGCCTCGAAATTGGGATGTTTGGGATATTTTGAAGCCTGCAGGGAGGTTTGGGACAAATGTGGCCAAACGCCGCTTTCAAAACTTGGCATTTGTTGGGTATAGAAAAGTCATAATATCAAACTGCGAATACGTGCAGAGAGCCAGAATTTGGCTCCAAAATATGGCTCAGGCCTCGAAATTGGGATGTTTGGGATATTTTGAAAACTGCAGGGGGGATTGGGACAAATGTGACCAAACGCCGCTTTCAGTACTTGGCATATGTTCCGTATAAAAAGTCGCAATTTCAAACAGCGAATACGTGCAGAGAGCCAGAATTCGGCTCCAAAATATGGCTCAGGCCTCGAAATTGGGATGTTTGGGATATTTTGAAAACTGCAGAGGGGTTTGGGACAAATTTGACCAAACGCCGCTTTCAGTACTTGGCATATGTTGGGTATAAAAAGTCGTAATATTAAACTGCGAAAACGTGCAGAGAGCCAAAATTTGGCTCCAAAATATATTTCAGGCCTCGATATTAAGATGGTTGGGATATTTTGTAAACTGCAGGGAGGTTTGGGACAAATGTGACCAAACGCTGCTTTCAGTACTTCGCATATGTTGGGTATAAAAAATTGTAATTTCAAACTGCGAATACGTGCAGAGAGCCAGAATTTGGCTCCAAAATATGGCTCAGGCCTCGAAATTGGGATGTTTGGGATATTTTGACAACTGCAGGGGAGTTTATGCAAAATGTGACTCACTGCCGCTTTCAGGACTTGGCATATGTTGGGTATAAAAAAGTCGTAATTTCAAACTGCGAATACGTTCAGAGCGCCAGAATTTGGCTCCAAAATATGGCTCAGGCCTCGAAATTGGGATGTTTGGGATATTTTGAAGACTGCAGGGAGGTTTGGGACAAATGTGGCCAAACTCCGCTTTCAGAACTTGGCATTTGTTGGGTAAAAAAAAGTCATAATATCAAACTGCGAATGCGTGCAGAGAGCCAGAATTTGGCTCCAAAATATGGCTCAGGCCTCGAAATATGGGTATTTGGGATATTTTGAAAACTGCAGGGGAGTTTGTGGAAAATGTGACTCACTGCCGCTTTCAGTACTTGGCATTGGTTGGGTATAAAAAGTCGTAATTTCAAACTGAGAATACGTGCAGAGAGCCTGAATTTGGCTCAGGCCTCGATATTAGAATGTTTGGGATATTTTCAAAACTGCAGGGAGGTTTGGGACAAACGCCACTTTCAGTACTTTGCATATGTTGGGTATAAAAAAGTAGTAATTTCAAACTGCGAATACGTTCAGAGGGCCAGAATTTGGCTCCAAAATATGGCTCAGGCCTCGAAATTGGGATGTTTGGGATATTTTGAAAACATCAGGGGGGTTTGGGACAAATGTGACCAAATGCCGCTTTCGGTACTTCTCATATGTTAGGTATAAAAAGTCGTAATTTCAAACTGCGAATACGTGCAGAGAGCCAGAATTTGGCTTCAAAAAATGGCTCAGGCCTCGAAATTGGGGTGTTTGGGATATTTTGAAAACTGCAGGGAGGTATGGAACATATATAACCAAACGCCGCATTCAGGACTTGGCATATGTTGGGTATAAAAAGTTGTAATTTAAAACTGCGAATACGTGCAGAGAGCCAGAATTTGGCTCCAAAATATGGCTCAGGCCTCGAAATTGGGATATTTTGAAAACTGCAGGGGAGTTTGTGCAAAATATGACTCACTGCCACTTTCAGTACTTGGCATATGTTGGGTATAAAAAGTCGTAATTTCAAACTGAGAATACATGCAGAGAGCCTGAATTTGGCCCCAAAATATGGCTCCGGCCTCGATATTGGAATGTTTGGGATATTTTGAAAACTGCAGGGAGGTTTGGGACATATGTGACCAAACGCCGCTTTCAGTACTTCGCATATGTTGGGTATAAAAAGTCGTAATTTCAAACTGCGAATACTTGCAGAGAGCCAGAATTTGGCTCCAAAATATGGCTCAGGCCTCAAAATTGGGATATTTGGGATATTTTGAAAACTGCAGGGGAGTTTGTGCAAAATGTGACTCTCTGCCGCTTTCAGTACTTGGCATATGTTGGGTATAAAAACTCGTAATTTCAAACTGCGAATACGTGCAGAGAGCCAGAATTTGGCTCCAAAATATGGCTCAGGCCTCGAAATTGGGATGTTTGGGATATTTTGAAAACTGCAGGGGGGGTTTGGGACAAATATGACCAAACGCCGCTTTCAGTACTTGGCATATGTTCCGTATAAAAAGTCGCAATTTCAAACAGCGAATACGTGCAGAGAGCCAGAATTCGGCTCCAAAATATGGCTCAGGCCTCGAAATTGGAATGTTTGGGATATTTTGAAAACTGCAGGGGGGGTTTGGGACAAATATGACCAAACGCCGCTTTCAGTACTTGGCATATGTTGGGTATAAAAAGTCGTAATATTAAACTGCGAAAACGTGCAGAGAGCCAAAATTTGGCTCCAAAATATATTTCAGGCCTCGATATTAAGATGGTTGGGATATTTTGTAAACTGCAGGGAGGTTTGGGACAAATGTGACCAAACGCTGCTTTCAGTACTTCGCATATGTTGGGTATAAAAAATTGTAATTTCAAACTGCGAATACGTGCAGAGAGCCAGAATTTGGCTCCAAAATATGGCTCAGGCCTCGAAATTGGGATGTTTGGGATATTTTGACAACTGCAGGGGAGTTTATGCAAAATGTGACTCACTGCCGCTTTCAGGACTTGGCATATGTTGGGTATAAAAAAGTCGTAATTTCAAACTGCGAATACGTTCAGAGGGCCAGAATTTTGCTCCAAAATATGGCTCAGGCCTCGAAATTGGGATGTTTGGGATATTTTGAAGACTGCAGGGAGGTTTGGGACAAATGTGGCCAAACTCCGCTTTCAGAACTTGGCATTTGTTGGGTAAAAAAAAGTCATAATATCAAACTGCGAATGCGTGCAGAGAGCCAGAATTTGGCTCCAAAATATGGCTCAGGCCTCGAAATATGGGTATTTGGGATATTTTGAAACCTGCAGGGGAGTTTGTGCAAAATGTGACTCACTGCCGCTTTCAGAACTTGGCATATGTTGGGTATAAAAAGTCGTAATTTCAAACTGAGAATACTTGCAGAGAGCCTGAATTTGGCTCCAAAATATGGCTCAGGCCTCGATATTGGAATGTTTGGGATATTTTGAAAACTGCAGGGAGGTTTGGGACAAATGTCACCAAACGCCGCTTTCAGTACTTTGCATATGTTGGGTATAAAAAAGTAGTAATTTCAAACTGCGAATACGTGCCTAGGGCCAGAATTTGGCTCCAAAATATGGCTCAGGCCTCGAAATTGGGATGTTTGGGATATTTTGAACACTGCAGGGAGGTTTGGGACAAATGTGACCAAACGCCGCTTTCAGTACTTTGCATAAGTTGGGTATAAAAAAGTAGTAATTTCAAACTGCGAATACGTGCAGAGAGCCAGAATTTGGATCCAAAATATGGCTCAACACTCGAAATTGGGATGTTTTTGATATTTTGAAGACTGCAGGGAGGTTTGGGACAAATGTGGCCAAACGCCGCTTTCAAAACTTGGCATTTGTTGGGTATAGAAAAGTCATAATATCAAACTGCGAATACGTGCAGAGAGCCAGAATTTGGCTCCAAAATATGGCTTAGGCCTAGAAATTGGGGTATTTGGGATATTTTGAAACCTGCAGGGGAGTTTGTGCAAAATGTGACTCACTGCTGCTTTCAGTACTCGGCATATGTTGGGTATAAAAATTCGCAATTTCAAACTGCCAATACGTGCTGAGAGCCAGAATTTGACTCCAAAATATGGCTCAGGCCTCGAAATTGGGATATTTGGGATATTCTGAAAACTGCAGGGGAGTTTGTGCAAAATGTTACTCACTGCCGCTTTCAGTACTTGGCATTTGTTGGGTATAAAAAGTCGTAATTTCAAACTGCGAATACGTGCAGAGAGCCGGAATTTGGCTCCAAAATATGGCTCAGGCCTCGAAATTGGGATATTTGGGATATTTGGGTAACTAAAGGGGGGTTTGGGACAAATGTGACCAAATGCCGCTTTTGGTACTTCGCATATGTTGGGTATAAAAAGTCATATTTTCAAACTGCGAATACATGCAGAGAGCCTGAATTTGACTCCAAAATATGGCACAGGCCTAGAAATTGGGATATTTCGAAAACTGCAGGGGAGTTTGTGCAAAATGTGACTCACTGCCGCTCTCAGGACTTGGCATATGTTGGGTATAAAAAGTCGTTATTTCAAGCTGCGAATACGTGCAGAGAGGCTAAATTGGCTCTAAAATGTGGCTCAGGCCTCGAAATTGGGATGTTTGGGATATTTTGAAAACTGCAGGGAGGTTTGGAACAAATGTGACCAAACGCCGCTCTCAGTAATTCGCATATGTTGGGTATAAAAAGTAGTAATTTCAAACTGCGAATACGTGCAGACATCCTGAATTTGGCTCCAAAATATGGCTCGCGCCTCGAAATTGGGATATTTGGGATATTTTGAAAATTGCAGGGGAGTTTGTGCAAAATGTGACTCACTGCTGCTTACAGTACTTGGCATATGTTGGATATAAAAAGTCGTAATATCAAACTGCGAATACGTGCAGAGAGCCAGAATTTGGCTCCAAAATATGACTCTGGCCTCAAAATTGGGATGTTTCGGATATTTTGAAGACTGCAGGGAGGTTTGGGACAAATGTGACCAAACGCCGCTGTCAGTACTTGGCATATGTTGGGTATAAAAAAGTCGTAATTTCAAACTGCGAATACGTGCAGAGAGCCAGAATTTGGCTCCAAAATATGGCTCAGGCCTCGAAATTGGGATATTAGGGATATTTTGAAAACTGCAGGGGAGTTTGTGCAAAATGTTACTCACTGCCGATTTCAGTACTTGGCATTTGTTGGGTATAAAAAGTCGTAATTTCAAACTGCGAATACGTGCAGAGAGCCAGAATTTGGCTCCAAAAAATGGCTCAGGCCTCGAAATTGGGATATTTGTGATATTTTGAAAACTGCAGGGGAGTTTGTGCAAAATGTGACTCACTGCCTTTTTCAGTACTTGGCATATGTTGGGTATAAAAAGTTGTTATTTCAAGCTGCGAATACGTGCAGAGAGCCTAAATTTGGCTCAAAAATGTGGTTCAGGCCTCGATATTGGGATGTTTGGGATATTTTGAAAACTGCATGGAAGTTTGGGACATATGTGACCAAACGCCGCATTCAGTACTTGGCATATGTTGGGTATAAAAAGTTGTAATTTCAAACTGCGAATACGTGCAGAGAGCCAGAATTTGGCTCCAAAATATGGCTCAGGCCTCGAAATTGGGATATTTGGGATATTTTGGTAACTAAAGGGGGGTTTGGGACAAATGTGACCAAATGCCGCTTTTGGTACTTCGCATATGTTGGGTATAAAAAGTCGTAATTTCAAACTGCGAATACGTGCAGAGAGCCAGAATTTGGCTCCAAAATATGGCTCAGGCCTCGAAATTGGGATATTTGGGATATTTTGAAAACTGCAGGGGAGTTTGTGCAAAATGTGACTCACTGCCACTTTCAGTACTTGGCATATGTTGGGTATAAAAAGTCGTTATTTCAAGCTGCGAATACGTGCAGAGAGGCTAAATTGGCTCTAAAATTTGGCTCAGGCCTCGAAATTGGGATGTTTGGGATATTTTGAAAACTGCAGGGAAGTTTGGGACATATGTGACCAAATGCCGCATTCAGTACTTGGCATATGTTGGTGATAAAAAGTTGTAATTTCAAACTGCGAATACGTGCAGAGAGCCAGAATTTGGCTCCAAAATATGGCTCAGGCCTCGAAATTGGGATATTTTGAAAACTGCAGGGGAGTTTGTGCAAAATGTGACTCACTGCCGCTTTCAGTACTTGGCATATGTTTGGTATAAAATTCGTAATTTCAAACTGAGAATACGTGCAGAGAGCCTGAATTTGGCTCAAAAATATGGCTCAGGCCTCGATATTGGAATGTTTGGGATATTTTGAAAACTGCAGGGAGGTTTGGGACAAATGTGACCAAACGCCGCTTTCAGTACTTTGCATATGTTGGGGATAAAAAAGTAGTAATTTCAAACTGCGAATACGTGCAGAGACACACAATTTGTCTCCAAAATAAAGCTCAGGCCTCGAAATTGTGATGTTTGGGATATTTTGAAAACTGCAGGGAGGTTTGGGACAAATGTGACCAAACGCCGCTCTCAGTAATTCGCATATGTTGGGTATAAAAAGTAGTAATTTCAAACTGCGAATACGTGCAGACAGCCTGAATTTGGCTCCAAAATATGGCTCGCGCCTCGAAATTGGGATATTTGGGATATTTTGAAAATTGCAGGGGAGTTTGTGCAAAATGTGACTCACTGCTGCTTTCAGTACTTGGCGTATGATGGGTATAAAAATTCGTAATATTAAACTGCCAATACGTGCAGAGAGCCAGAATTTGGCTCCAAAATATGGCTCAGGCCTCGATATTAAGATGGTAGTGATATTTTGAAAACTGCTTGGAGGTTTGCTACAAATGTGACCAAATGCTACTTTCAGTACTTCGCATTTGTTGGGTATAAAAAATTCGTAATTTCAAACTGCGAATAAGTGCAGAGAGCCAGAATTTGGCACCAAAATATGGCTCCGGCCTCGAAATTGGGATGTTTGGGATATTTTGAAATTTGAAGGGGAGTTTGTGCAAAATGTGACTCTGCCACTTTCAGTACTTGGCATATGTTGGATATAAAAAGTCGTAATATCAAACTGCGAATACGTGCAGAGAGCCAGAATTTGGCTCCAAAATATGACTCTGGCCTCAAAATTGGGATGTTTCGGATATTTTGAAGACTGCAGGGAGGTTTGGGACAAATGTGACCAAACGCCGCTGTCAGTACTTGGCATATATTGGGTATAAAAAAGTCGTAATTTCAAACTGCGAATACGTGCAGAGAGCCAGAATTTGGCTCCAAAATATGACTCAGGCCTCGAAATTGGGATATTAGGGATATTTTGAAAACTGCAGGGGAGCTTGTGCAAAATGTTACTCACTGCCGATTTCAGTACTTGGCATTTGTTGGGTATAAAAAGTCGTAATTTCAAACTGCGAATACGTGCAGAGAGCCAGAATTTGGCTCCAAAAAATGGCTCAGGCCTCGAAATTGGGATATTTGTGATATTTTGAAAACTGCAGGGGAGTTTTGCAAAATGTGACTCACTGCCTTTTTCAGTACTTGGCATATGTTGGGTATAAAAAGTTGTTATTTCAAGCTGCGAATACGTGCAGAGAGCCTAAATTTGGCTCTAAAATGTGGTTCAGGCCTCGATATTGGGATGTTTGGGATATTTTGAAAACTGCATGGAAGTTTGGGACATATGTGACCAAAAGCCGCATTCAGTACTTGGCATATGTTGGGTATAAAATGTTGTAATTTCAAACTGCGAATACGTGCAGAGAGCCAAATTTTGGCTCCAAAATATGGCTCAGGCCTCGAAATTGGGATATTTTGAAAACTGCAGGGGAGTTTGTGCAAAATGTGACTCACTGCCGCTTTCAGAACTTGCCATATGTTGGGTATAAAAAGTCGTAATTTCAAACTGAGAATACGTGCAGAGAGCCTGAATTTGGCTCCAAAATATGGCTCAGGCCTCGATATTGGAATGTTTGGGATATTTTGAAAACTGCAGGGAGGTTTGGGACAAATGTCACCAAACGCCGCTTTCAGTACTTTGCATATGTTGGGTATAAAAAAGTAGTAATTTCAAACTGCGAATACGTGCATAGGGCCAGAATTTGGCTCCAAAATATGGCTCAGGCCTCGAAATTGGGATGTTTGAGATATTTTGAAAAGTGCAGGGAGGTTTGGGACAAATGTGACCAAACGCCGCTTTCAGTACTTCGCATATGTTGGGAATAAAAAAGTAGTAATTTCAAACTGCGAATACGTGCAGAGAGCCAGAATTTGGCTCCAAAATATGGCTCAGGCCTCGAAATTGGGATGTTTGGGATATTTTGAAGCCTGCAGGGAGGTTTGGGACAAATGTGGCCAAACGCCGCTTTCAAAACTTGGCATTTGTTGGGTATAGAAAAGTCATAATATCAAACTGCGAATACGTGCAGAGAGCCAGAATTTGGCTCCAAAATATGGTTCAGGCCTAGAAATTGGGGTATTTGGGATATTTTGAAACCTGCAGGGGAGTTTGTGCAAAATGTGACTCACTGCTGCTTTCAGTACTTGGCATTTGTTGGGTATAAAAAGTCGCAATTTCAAACTGCAAATACGTGCAGAGAGCCAGAATTTGGCTCCAAAAAATGGCGCAGGCCTCGAAATTGGGATATTTGGGATATTTTGAAAACTGCAGGGGAGTTTATGCAAAATGTGACTCACTGCCGCTTTCAGGACTAGGCGTATGTTGGGTATAAAAAAGTCGTAATTTCAAACTGCGAATACGTGCAGAGAGCCAGAATTTGGCTCCAAAATATGGCTCAGGCCTCAAAATTGGGATGTTTGGGAGGTTTTGAAAACTGCAGGGGGGTTTGGGACAAATGTGACCAAATGCCGCTTTCGGTACTTCACATATGTTGGGTATAAAAAGTCGGAATTTCAAACTGCGAATACGTGCAGAGAGCCAGAATTTAGCTTAAAAAAATGGCTCAGGCCTCGAAATTGGGATATTTGCGATATTTTGAAAACTGCAGGGAGGTTTGGGACAAGTGTGACCAAACGCCGCTTTCAGTACTTCGCATATGTTGGGAATAAAAAAGTAGTAATTTCAAACTGCGAATACGTGCAGAGAGCCAGAATTTGGCTCCAAAATATGGCTCAGGCCTCGAAATTGGGATGTTTGGGATATTTTGAAGCCTGCAGGGAGGTTTGGGACAAATGTGGCCAAACGCCGCTTTCAAAACTTGGCATTTGTTGGGTATAGAAAAGTCATAATATCAAACTGCGAATACGTGCAGAGAGCCAGAATTTGGCTCCAAAATATGGCTCAGGCCTCGAAATTGGGATGTTTGGGATATTTTGAAACTGCAGGGGGTATTGGGACAAATGTGACCAAACGCCGCTTTCAGTACTTGGCATATGTTCCGTATAAAAAGTCGCAATTTCAAACAGCGAATACGTGCAGAGAGCCAGAATTCGGCTCCAAAATATGGCTCAGGCCTCGAAATTGGGATGTTTGGGATATTTTGAAAACTACAGAGGGGTTTGGGACAAATATGACCAAACGCCGCTTTCAGTACTTGGCATATGTTGGGTATAAAAAGTCGTAATATTAAACTGCGAAAACGTGCAGAGAGCCAAAATTTGGCTCCAAAATATATTTCAGGCCTCGATATTAAGATGGTTGGGATATTTTGTAAACTGCAGGGAGGTTTGGGACAAATGTGACCAAACGCTGCTTTCAGTACTTCGCATATGTTGGGTATAAAAAATTGTAATTTCAAACTGCGAATACGTGCAGAGAGCCAGAATTTGGCTCCAAAATATGGCTCAGGCCTCGAAATTGGGATGTTTGGGATATTTTGACAACTGCAGGGGAGTTTATGCAAAATGTGACTCACTGCCGCTTTCAGGACTTGGCATATGTTGGGTATAAAAAGTCGTAATTTCAAACTGCGAATACGTTCAGAGCGCCAGAATTTGGCTCCAAAATATGGCTCAGGCCTCGAATTGGGATGTTTGGGATATTTTGAAGACTGCAGGGAGGTTTGGGACAAATGTGGCCAAACTCCGCTTTCAGAACTTGGCATTTGTTGGGTAAAAAAAAGTCATAATATCAAACTGCGAATGCGTGCAGAGAGCCAGAATTTGGCTCCAAAATATGGCTCAGGCCTCGAAATATGGGTATTTGGGATATTTTGAAAACTGCAGGGGAGTTTGTGGAAAATGTGACTCACTGCTGCTTTCAGTACTTGGCATTGGTTGGGTATAAAAAGTCGTAATTTCAAACTGAGAATACGTGCAGAGAGCCTGAATTTGGCTCCAAAATATGGCTCAGGCCTCGATATTAGAATGTTTGGGATATTTTCAAAACTGCAGGGAGGTTTGGGACAAACGCCACTTTCAGTACTTTGCATATGTTGGGTATAAAAAAGTAGTAATTTCAAACTGCGAATACGTTCAGAGGGCCAGAATTTGGCTCCAAAATATGGCTCAGGCCTCGAAATTGGGATGTTTGGGAATTTTGAAAACATCAGGGGGTTTGGGACAAATGTGACCAAATGCCGCTTTCGGTACTTGTCATATTTAGGTATAAAAAGTCGTAATTTCAAACTGCGAATACGTGCAGAGAGCCAGAATTTGGCTTCAAAAAATGGCTCAGGCCTCGAAATTGGGGTGTTTGGGATATTTTGAAAACTGCATGGGGGATTGGGACATATGTGACCAAACACCGCATTCAGGACTTGGCATATGTTGGGTATAAAAAGTTGTAATTTAAAACTGCGAATACGTGCAGAGAGCCAGAATTTGGCTCCAAAATATGGATCAGGCCTCGAAATTGGGATATTTGGGATATTTTGAAAACTGCGGGGGAGTTTGTGCAAAATGTGACTCACTGCTGCTTTCAGTACTTGGCATATGTTGGATATAAAAGTCGTTATTTCAAGCTGCGAATACGTGCAGAGAGCCTAAATTTGGCTCTAAAATGAGGCTCAGGCCTCGAAATTGGGATGTTTGGGATATTTTGAAAACTGCAGGGAGGTATGGAACATATATAACCAAACGCCGCATTCAGGACTTGGCATATGTTGGGTATAAAAAGTTGTAATTTAAAACTGCGAATACGTGCAGAGAGCCAGAATTTGGCTCCAAAATATGGCTCAGGCCTCAAAATTGGGATATTTGGGATATTTTGAAAACTGCAGGGGAGTTTGTGCAAAATATGACTCACTGCCACCTTCAGTACTTGGCATATGTTGGGTATAAAAAGTCGTAATTTCAAACTGAGAATACATGCAGAGAGCCTGAATTTGGCCCCAAAATATGGCTCCGGCCTCGATATTGGAATGTTTGGGATATTTTGAAAACTGCAGGGAGGTTTGGGACAAATGTGACCAAACGCCGCTTTCAGTACTTCTCATATGTTGGGTATAAAAAGTCGTAATTTCAAACTGCGAATACTTGCAGAGAGCCAGAATTTGGCTCCAAAATATGGCTCAGGCCTCAAAATTGGGATATTTGGGATATTTTGAAAACTGCAGGGGAGTTTGTGCAAAATGTGACTCTCTGCCGCTTTCAGTACTTGGCATATGTTGGGTATAAAAACTCGTAATTTCAAACTGCGAATACGTGCAGAGAGCCAGAATTTGGCTCCAAAATATGGCTCAGGCCTCGAAATTGGGATGTTTGGGATATTTTGAAAACTGCAGGGGGGTTTGGGACAAATATGACCAAACGCCGCTTTCAGTACTTGGCATATGTTCCGTATAAAAAGTCGCAATTTCAAACAGCGAATACGTGCAGAGAGCCAGAATTCGGCTCCAAAATATGGCTCAGGCCTCGAAATTGGAATGTTTGGGATATTTTGAAAACTGCAGGGGGGGTTTGGGACAAATATGACCAAACGCCGCTTTCAGTACTTGGCATATGTTGGGTATAAAAAGTCGTAATATTAAACTGCGAAAACGTGCAGAGAGCCAAAATTTGGCTCCAAAATATATTTCAGGCCTCGATATTAAGATGGTTGGGATATTTTGTAAACTGCAGGGAGGTTTGGGACAAATGTGACCAAACGCTGCTTTCAGTACTTCGCATATGTTGGGTATAAAAAATTGTAATTTCAAACTGCGAATACGTGCAGAGAGCCAGAATTTGGCTCCAAAATATGGCTCAGGCCTCGAAATTGGGATGTTTGGGATATTTTGACAACTGCAGGGGAGTTTATGCAAAATGTGACTCACTGCCGCTTTCAGGACTTGGCATATGTTGGGTATAAAAAATCGTAATTTCAAACTGCGAATACGTTCAGAGGGCCAGAATTTTGCTCCAAAATATGGCTCAGGCCTCGAAATTGGGATGTTTGGGATATTTTGAAGACTGCAGGGAGGTTTGGGACAAATGTGGCCAAACTACGCTTTCAGAACTTGGCATTTGTTGGGTAAAAAAAAGTCATAATATCAAACTGCGAATGCGTGCAGAGAGCCAGAATTTGGCTCCAAAATATGGCTCAGGCCTCGAAATATGGGTATTTGGGATATTTTGAAACCTGCAGGGGAGTTTGTGCAAAATGTGACTCACTGCCGCTTTCAGAACTTGGCATATGTTGGGTATAAAAAGTCGTAATTTCAAACTGAGAATACGTGCAGAGAGCCTGAATTTGGCTCCAAAATATGGCTCAGGCCTCGATATTGGAATGTTTGGGATATTTTGAAAACTGCAGGGAGGTTTGGGACAAATGTCACCAAACGCCGCTTTCAGTACTTTGCATATGTTGGGTATAAAAAGTAGTAATTTCAAACTGCGAATACGTGCACTAGGGCCAGAATTTGGCTCCAAAATATGGCTCAGGCCTCGAAATTGGGATGTTTGGGATATTTTGAACACTGCAGGGAGGTTTGGGACAAATGTGACCAAACGCCGCTTTCAGTACTTCGCATATGTTGGGTATAAAAATAGTAATTTCAAACTGCGAATACGTGCAGAGAGCCAGAATTTGGATCCAAAATATGGCTCAACACTCGAAATTGGGATGTTTTTGATATTTTGAAGACTGCAGGGAGGTTTGGGACAAATGTGGCCAAACGCCGCTTTCAAAACTTGGCATTTGTTGGGTATAGAAAAGTCATAATATCAAACTGCGAATACGTGCAGAGAGCCAGAATTTGGCTCCAAAATATGGCTTAGGCCTAGAAATTGGGGTATTTGGGATATTTTGAAACCTGCAGGGAGTTTGTGCAAAATGTGACTCACTGTTGCTTTCAGTACTCGGCATATGTTGGGTATAAAAATTCGCAATTTCAAACTGCCAATACGTGCTGAGAGCCAGAATTTGACTCCAAAATATGGCTCAGGCCTCGAAATTGGGATATTTGGGATATTCTGAAAACTGCAGGGGAGTTTGTGCAAAATGTTACTCACTGCCGCTTTCAGTACTTGGCATTTGTTGGGTATAAAAAGTCGTAATTTCAAACTGCGAATACGTGCAGAGAGCGGAATTTGGCTCCAAAATATGGCTCAGGCCTCGAAATTGGGATATTTGGGATATTTGGGTAACTAAAGGGGGGTTTGGGACAAATGTGGACCAAATGCCGCTTTTGGTACTTCGCATATGTTGGGTATAAAAAGTCATATTTTCAAACTGCGAATACATGCAGAGAGCCTGAATTTGACTCCAAAATATGGCACAGGCCTAGAAAATTGGGATATTTTGAAACTGCAGGGGAGTTTGTGCAAAATGTGACTCACTGCCGCTCTCAGGACTTGGCATATGTTGGGTATAAAAAGTCGTTATTTCAAGCTGCGAATACGTGCAGAGAGGCTAAATTGGCTCTAAAATGTGGCTCAGGCCTCGAAATTGGGATGTTTGGGATATTTTGAAAACTGCAGGGAGGTTTGGGACAAATTGTGACCAAACGCCGCTCTCAGTAATTCGCATATGTTGGGTATAAAAAGTAGTAATTTCAAACTGCGAATACGTGCATACATCCTGAATTTGGCTCCAAAGTATGGCTCGCGCCTCGAAATTGGGATATTTGGGATATTTTGAAAATTGCAGGGGAGTTTGTGCAAAGTGTGACTCACTGCTGCTTACAGTACTTGGCATATGTTGGATATAAAAAGTCGTAATATCAAAACTGCGAATACGTGCAGAGAGCCAGAATTTGGCTCCAAAATATGACTCTGGCCTCAAAATTGGGATGTTTTCGGATATTTTGAAGACTGCAGGGAGGTTTGGGACAAATGTGACCAAACGCCGCTGTCAGTACTTGGCATATGTTGGGTATAAAAAAGTCGTAATTTCAAACTGCGAATACGTGCAGAGAGCCAGAATTTGGCTCCAAAATATGGCTCAGGCCTCGAAATTGGGATATTAGGGATATTTTGAAAACTGCAGGGGAGTTTGTGCAAAATGTTACTCACTGCCGCTTTCAGTACTTGGCATTTGTTGGGTATAAAAAGTCGTAATTTCAAACTGCGAATACGTGCAGAGAGCCAGAATTTGGCTCCAAAAAATGGCTCAGGCCTCGAAATTGGGATATTTGTGATATTTTGAAAACTGCAGGGGAGTTTGTGCAAAATATGACTCACTGCCTTTTTCAGTACTTGGCATATGTTGGGTATAAAAAGTTGTTATTTCAAGCTGCGAATACGTGCAGACAGCCTAAATTTGGCTCTAAAATGTGGCTCAGGCCTCGATATTGGGATGTTTGGGATATTTTGAAAACTGCATGGAAGTTTAGGACATATGTGACCAAACGCTGCATTCAGTACTTGGCATATGTTGGGTATAAAAAGTTGTAATTTCAAACTGCGAATACGTGCAGAGAGCCAAATTTTGGCTCCAAAATATGGCTCAGGCCTCGAAATTGGGATATTTTGAAAACTGCAGGGAAGTTTGTGCAAAATGTGACTCACTGCCGCTTTCAGAACTTGCCATATGTTGGGTATAAAAAGTCGTAATTTCAAACTGAGAATACGTGCAGAGAGCCTGAATTTGGCTCCAAAATATGGCTCAAGCCTCGATATTGGAATGTTTGGGATATTTTGAAAACTGCAGGGAGGTTTGGGACAAATGTCACCAAACGCCGCTTTCAGTACTTTGCATATGTTGGGTATAAAAAAGTAGTAATTTCAAACTGCGAATACGTGCATAGGGCCAGAATTTGGCTCCAAAATATGGCTCAGGCCTCGAAATTGGGATGTTTGGGATATTTTGAAAACTGCAGGGAGGTTTGGGACAAATGTGACCAAACGCCGCTTTCAGTACTTCGCATATGTTGGGAATAAAAAAGTAGTAATTTCAAACTGCGAATACGTGCAGAGAGCCAGAATTTGGCTCCAAAATATGGCTCAGGGCTCGAAATTGGGATGTTTGGGATATTTTGAAGCCTGCAGGGAGGTTTGGGACAAATGTGGCCAAACGCCGCTTTCAAAACTTGGCATTTGTTGGGTATAGAAAAGTCATAATATCAAACTGCGAATACGTGCAGAGAGCCAGAATTTGGCTCGAAAATATGGCTCAGGCCTAGAAATTGGGGTATTTGGGATATTTTGAAACCTGCAGGGGAGTTTGTGCAAAATGTGACTCACTGCTGCTTTCAGTACTCGGCATATGTTGGGTATAAAAATTTCGCAATTTTCAAACTGCCAATACGTGCTGAGAGCCAGAATTTGGCTCCAAAATATGGCTCAGGCCTCGAAATTGGGATATTTAGGATATTTTGAAAACTGCAGGGGAGTTTGTGCAAAATGTTACTCACTGCCGCTTTCAGTACTTGGCATTTGTTGGGTATAAAAAGTCGTAATTTCAAACTGCCAATACGTGCAGAGAGCCTGAATTTGGCTCTAAAATATGGCTCAGGGCTCGAAATTGGGATGTTTGATATATTTTGAAAACGGCAGGGGGGATTGGGACAAATGTGTCCAAACGCCGCTTTCAGTTCTTGGCATATGTTGGGTATAAAAAAGTCGCAATTTCAAACTGCGAATACGTGCAGAGAGCCAGAATTCGGCTCCAAAATATGGCTCAGGCCTCGAAATTGGGATATTTGGGATATTTCGAAAACTGCAGGGGAGTTTGTACGAAATATGACTCATTGCCGCTCTCAGGACTAGGCATATGTTGGGTATAAAGGTCGTAATTTGAAACTGCGAATACGTGCATAGAGCCAGAATTTGGCTCCAAAATATGGCTCAGGCCTCGAAATTGGGATATTTGGGATATTTTGGAAACTAAAGGGGGGTTTGGGACAAATGTGACCAAATGCCGCTTTTGGTACTTCGCATATGTTGGGTATAAAAAGTCATAATTTCAAACTGCGAATACGTGCAGAGAGCCAGAATTTGGCTCCAAATTATGGCTCAGGCCTCGAAATTGGGATATTTGGGATATTTTGAAAACTGCAGGGGAGTTTGTGCAAAATGTGACTCACTGCCACTTTCAGTACTTGGCATATGTTGGGTATAAAAAGTCGTTATTTCAAGCTGCGAATACGTGCAGAGAGGCTAAATTGGCTCTAAAATGTGGCTCAGGCCTCGAAATTGGGATGTTTGGGATATTTTGAAAACTGCAGGGAAGTTTGGGACATATGTGACCAAATGCCGCATTCAGTACTTGGCATATGTTGGGTATAAAAAAGTCGCAATTTCAAACTGCGAATACGTGCAGAGAGCCAGAATTTGGCTCCAAAATATGGCTCAGGCCTCGAAATTGGGATATTTTGAAAACTGCAGGGGAGTTTGTGCAAAATGTGACTCACTGCCGCTTTCAGTACTTGGCATATGTTTGGTATAAAATTCGTAATTTCAAACTGAGAATACGTGCAGAGAGCCTGAATTTGGCTCAAAAATATGGCTCAGGCCTCGATATTGGAATGTTTGGGATATTTTGAAAACTGCAGGGAGGTTTGGGACAAATGTGACCAAACGCCGCTCTCAGCAATTCGCATATGTTGGGTATAAAAAGTAGTAATTTCAAACTGCGAATACGTGCAGACAGCCTGAATTTGGCTCCAAAATATGGCTCGCGCCTCGAAATTGGGATATTTGGGATATTTTGAAAATTGCAGGGGAGTTTGTGCAAAATGTGACTCACTGCTGCTTTCAGTACTTGGCGTATGATGGGTATAAAAATTCGTAATATTAAACTGCCAATACGTGCAGAGAGCCAGAATTTGGCTCCAAAATATGGCTCAGGCCTCGATATTAAGATGGTAGTGATATTTTGAAAACTGCTTGGAGGTTTGCTACAAATGTGACCAAACGCTACTTTCAGTACTTCGCATTTGTTGGGTATAAAAATTCGTAAATTCAAACTGCGAATAAATGCAGAGAGCCAGAATTTGGCACCAAAATATGGCTCTGGCCTCGAAATTGGGATGTTTGGGATATTTTGAAAATTGAAGGGGAGTTTGTGCAAAATGTGACTCTCTGCCACTTTCAGTACTTGGCATATGTTGGATATAAAAAGTCGTAATATCAAACTGCGAATACGTGCAGAGAGCCAGAATTCGGCTCCAAAATATGACTCTGGCTTAAAAATTGGGATGTTTCGGATATTTTGAAGACTGCAGGGAGGTTTGGGACAAATGAGACCAAACGCCGCTGTCAGTACTTGGTATATGTTGGGTATAAAAAAGTCGTAATTTCAAACTGCGAATACGTGCAGAGAGCCAGAATTTGGCTCCAAAATATGGCTCAGGCCTCGAAATTGGGATATTTTGAAAACTGCAGGGGAGTTTGTGCAAAATGTTACTCACTGCCTTTTTCAGTACTTGGCATATGTTAGATATAAAATCGTCGTAATATCAAACTGCGAATACGTGCAGAGAGCCAGAATTTGGCTCCAAAATATGGCTCAGGCCTAGAAATTGGGGTATTTGGGATATTTTGAAACCTGCAGGGGAGTTTGTGCAAAATGTGACTCACTGCTGCTTTCAGTACTCGGCATATGTTGGGTATAAAAATTCGCAATTTCAAACTGCCAATACGTGCTGAGAGCCAGAATTTGGCTCCAAAATATGGCTCAGGCCTCGAAATTGGGATATTTAGGATATTTTGAAAACTGCAGGGGAGTTTGTGCAAAATGTTACTCACTGCCGCTTTCAGTACTTGGCATTTGTTGGGTATAAAAGTCGTAATTTCAAACTGCCAATACGTGCAGAGAGCCTGAATTTGGCTCTAAAATATGGCTCAGGGCTCGAAATTGGGATGTTTGATATATTTTGAAAACGGCAGGGGGGATTGGGACAAATGTGTCCAAACGCCGCTTTCGGTTCTTGGCATATGTTGGGTATAAAAAGTCGGAATTTCAAACTGCGAATACGTGCAGAGAGCCAGAATTTAGCTTAAAAAATGGCTCAGGCCTCGAAATTGGGATATTTGCGATATTTTGAAAACTGCAGGGAGGTTTGGGACAAGTGTGACCAAACGCCGCTTTCAGTACTTCGCATATGTTGGGAATAAAAAAGTAGTAATTTCAAACTGCGAATACGTGCAGAGAGCCAGAATTTGGCTCCAAAATATGGCTCAGGCCTCGAAATTGGGATGTTTGGGATATTTTGAAGCCTGCAGGGAGGTTTGGGACAAATGTGGCCAAACGCCGCTTTCAAAACTTGGCATTTGTTGGGTATAGAAAAGTCATAATATCAAACTGTGAATACGTGCAGAGAGCCAGAATTTGGCTCCAAAATATGGCTCAGGCCTCGAAATTGGGATGTTTGGGATATTTTGAAAACTGCAGGGGGGATTGGGACAAATGTGACCAAACGCCGCTTTCAGTACTTGGCATATGTTCCGTATAAAAAGTCGCAATTTCAAACAGCGAATACGTGCAGAGAGCCAGAATTCGGCTCCAAAATATGGCTCAGGCCTCGAAATTGGGATGTTTGGGATATTTTGAAAACTGCAGAGGGGTTTGGGACAAATATGACCAAACGCCGCTTTCAGTACTTGGCATATGTTGGGTATAAAAAGTCGTAATATTAAACTGCGAAAACGTGCAGAGAGCCAAAATTTGGCTCCAAAATATATTTCAGGCCTCGATATTAAGATGGTTGGGATATTTTGTAAACTGCAGGGAGGTATGGGACAAATGTGACCAAACGCTGCTTTCAGTACTTCGCATATGTTGGGTATAAAAAATTGTAATTTCAAACTGCGAATACGTGCAGAGAGCCAGAATTTGGCTCCAAAATATGGCTCAGGCCTCGAAATTGGGATGTTTGGGATATTTTAACAACTGCAGGGGAGTTTATGCAAAATGTGACTCTGCCGCTTTCAGGACTTGACATATGTTGGGTATAAAAAAGTCGTAATTTCAAACTGCGAATACGTTCAGAGCGCCAGAATTTGGCTCCAAAATATGGCTCAGGCCTCGAAATTGGGATGTTTGGGATATTTTGAAGACTGCAGGGAGGTTTGGGACACATGTGGCCAAACTCCGCTTTCAGAACTTGGCATTTGTTGGGTAAAAAAAAGTCATAATATCAAACTGCGAATGCGTGCAGAGAGCCAGAATTTGGCTCCAAAATATGGCTCAGGCCTCGAAATATGGGTATTTGGGATATTTTGAAAACTGCAGGGGAGTTTGTGGAAAATGTGACTCACTGCTGCTTTCAGTACTTGGCATTGGTTGGGTATAAAAAGTCGTAATTTCAAACTGAGAATACGTGCAGAGAGCCTGAATTTGGCTCCAAAATATGGCTCAGGCCTCGATATTAGAATGTTTGGGATATTTTCAAAACTGCAGGGAGGTTTGGGACAAACGCCACTTTCAGTACTTTGCATATGTTGGGTATAAAAAAGTAGTAATTTCAAACTGCGAATACGTTCAGAGGGCCAGAATTTGGCTCCAAAATATGGCTCAGGCCTCGAAATTGGGATGTTTGGGATATTTTGAAAACATCAGGGGGGTTTGGGACAAATGTGACCAAATGCCGCTTTCGGTACTTCTCATATGTTAGGTATAAAAAGTCGTAATTTCAAACTGCGAATACGTGCAGAGAGCCAGAATTTGGCTTCAAAAAATGGCTCAGGCCTCGAAATTGGGGTGTTTGGGATATTTTGAAAACTGCAGGGGGGATTGGGACATATGTGACCAAACGCCGCATTCAGGACTTGGCATATGTTGGGTATAAAAAGTTGTAATTTAAAACTGCGAATACGTGCAGAGAGCCAGAATTTGGCTCCAAAATATGGATCAGGCCTCGAAATTGGGATATTTGGGATATTTTGAAAACTGCGGGGGAGTTTGTGCAAAATGTGACTCACTGCTGCTTTCAGTACTTGGCATATGTTGGATATAAAAAGTCGTTATTTCAAGCTGCGAATACGTGCAGAGAGCCTAAATTTGGCTCTAAAATGAGGCTCAGGCCTCGAAATTGGGATGTTTGGGATATTTTGAAAACTGCAGGGAGGTATGGAACATATATAACCAAACGCCGCATTCAGGACTTGGCATATGTTGGGTATAAAAAGTTGTAATTTAAAACTGCGAATGCGTGCAGAGAGCCAGAATTTGGCTCCAAAATATGGCTCAGGCCTCGAAATTGGGATATTTTGAAAACTGCAGGGGAGTTTGTGCAAAATATGACTCACTGCCACCTTCAGTACTTGGCATATGTTGGGTATAAAAAGTCGTAATTTCAAACTGAGAATACATGCAGAGAGCCTGAATTTGGCCCCAAAATATGGCTCCGGCCTCGATATTGGAATGTTTGGGATATTTTGAAAACTGCAGGGAGGTTTGGGACAAATGTGACCAAACGCCGCTTTCAGTACTTCGCATATGTTGGGTATAAAAAGTCGTAATTTCAAACTGCGAATACTTGCAGAGGGCCAGAATTTGGCTCCAAAATATGGCTCAGGCCTCAAAATTGGGATATTTGGGATATTTTGAAAACTGCAGGGGAGTTTGTGCAAAATGTGACTCTCTGCCGCTTTCAGTACTTGGCATATGTTGGGTATAAAAACTCGTAATTTCAAACTGCGAATACGTGCAGAGAGCCAGAATTTGGCTCCAAAATATGGCTCAGGCCTCGAAATTGGGATGTTTGGGATATTTTGAAAACTGCAGGGGGGGTTTGGGACAAATATGACCAAACGCCGCTTTCAGTACTTGGCATATGTTCCGTATAAAAAGTCGCAATTTCAAACAGCGAATACGTGCAGAGAGCCAGAATTCGGCTCCAAAATATGGCTCAGGCCTCGAAATTGGAATGTTTGGGATATTTTGAAAACTGCAGGGGGGTTTGGGACAAATATGACCAAACGCCGCTTTCAGTACTTGGCATATGTTGGGTATAAAAAGTCGTAATATTAAACTGCGAAAACGTGCAGAGAGCCAAAATTTGGCTCCAAAATATATTTCAGGCCTCGATATTAAGATGGTTGGGATATTTTGTAAACTGCAGGGAGGTTTGGGACAAATGTGACCAAACGCTGCTTTCAGTACTTCGCATATGTTGGGTATAAAAAATTGTAATTTCAAACTGCGAATACGTGCAGAGAGCCAGAATTTGGCTCCAAAATATGGCTCAGGCCTCGAAATTGGGATGTTTGGGATATTTTGACAACTGCAGGGGAGTTTATGCAAAATGTGACTCACTGCCGCTTTCAGGACTTGGCATATGTTGGGTATAAAAAAGTCGTAATTTCAAACTGCGAATACGTTCAGAGGGCCAGAATTTTGCTCCAAAATATGGCTCAGGCCTCGAAATTGGAATGTTTGGGATATTTTGAAGACTGCAGGGAGGTTTGGGACAAATGTGGCCAAACTCCGCTTTCAGAACTTGGCATTTGTTGGGTAAAAAAAAGTCATAATATCAAACTGCGAATGCGTGCAGAGAGCCAGAATTTGGCTCCAAAATATGGCTCAGGCCTCGAAATATGGGTATTGGGGATATTTTGAAACCTGCAGGGGAGTTTGTGCAAAATGTGACTCACTGCCGCTTTCAGAACTTGGCATATGTTGGGTATAAAAAGTCGTAATTTCAAACTGAGAATACGTGCAGAGAGCCTGAATTTGGCTCCAAAATATGGCTCAGGCCTCGATATTGGAATGTTTGGGATATTTTGAAAACTGCAGGGAGGTTTGGGACAAATGTCACCAAACGCCGCTTTCAGTACTTTGCATATGTTGGGTATAAAAAAGTAGTAATTTCAAACTGCGAATACGTGCCTAGGGCCAGAATTTGGCTCCAAAATATGGCTCAGGCCTCGAAATTGGGATGTTTGGGATATTTTGAACACTGCAGGGAGGTTTGGGACAAATGTGACCAAACGCTGCTTTCAGTACTTCGCATATGTTGGGTATAAAAAAGTTGTAATTTCAAACTGCGAATACGTGCAGAGAGCCAGAATTTGGCTCCAAAATATGGCTCAACACTCGAAATTGAGATGTTTTTGATATTTTGAAGACTGCAGGGAGGTTTGGGACAAATGTGGCCAAACGCCGCTTTCAAAACTTGGCATTTGTTGGGTATAGAAAAGTCATAATATCAAACTGCGAATACGTGCAGAGAGCCAGAATTTGGCTCCAAAATATGGCTTAGGCCTAGAAATTGGGGTATTTGGGATATTTTGAAACCTGCAGGGGAGTTTGTGCAAAATGTGACTCACTGCTGCTTTCAGTACTCAGCATATGTTGGGTATAAAAATTCGCAATTTCAAACTGCCAATACGTGCTGAGAGCCAGAATTTGACTCCAAAATATGGCTCAGGCCTCGAAATTGGGATATTTGGGATATTCTGAAAACTGCAGGGGAGTTTGTGCAAAATGTTACTCACTGCCGCTTTCAGTACTTGGCATTTGTTGGGAATAAAAGTCGTAATTTCAAACTGCGAATACGTGCAGAGAGCCTGAATTTGGCTCCAAAATATGGCTCAGGCCTCGAAATTGGGATATTTGGGATATTTGGGTAACTAAAGGGGGGTTTGGGACAAATGTGACCAAATGCCGCTTTTGGTACTTCGCATATGTTGGGTATAAAAAGTCATATTTTCAAACTGCGAATACATGCAGAGAGCCTGAATTTGACTCCAAAATATGGCACAGGCCTAGAAATTGGGATATTTCGAAAACTGCAGGGGAGTTTGTGCAAAATGTGACTCACTGCCGCTCTCAGGACTTGGCATATGTTGGGTATAAAAAGTCGTTATTTCAAGCTGCGAATACGTGCAGAGAGGCTAAATTGGCTCTAAAATGTGGCTCAGGCCTCGAAATTGGGATGTTTGGGATATTTTGAAAACTGCAGGGAGGTTTGGGACAAATGTGACCAAACGCCGCTCTCAGTAATTCGCATATGTTGGGTATAAAAAGTAGTAATTTCAAACTGCGAATACGTGCAGACATCCTGAATTTGGCTCCAAAATATGGCTCGCGCCTCGAAATTGGAATATTTGGGATATTTTGAAAATTGCAGGGGAGTTTGTGCAAAATGTGACTCACTGCTGCTTACAGTACTTGGCATATGTTGGATATAAAAAGTCGTAATTTCAAACTGCGAATACGTGCAGAGAGCCAGAATTTGGGTCCAAAATATGACTCTGGCCTCAAAATTGGGATGTTTCGGATATTTTGAAGACTGCAGGGAGGTTTGGGACAAATGTGACCAAACGCCGCTGTCAGTACTTGGCATATGTTGGGTATAAAAAAGTCGTAATTTCAAACTGCGAATACGTGCAGAGAGCCAGAATTTGGCTCCAAAATATGGCTCAGGCCTCGAAATTGGGATATTAGGGATATTTTGAAAACTGCAGGGGAGTTTGTGCAAAATGTTACTCACTGCCGCTTTCAGTACTTGGCATTTGTTGGGTATAAAAAGTCGTAATTTCAAACTGCGAATACGTGCAGAGAGCCAGAATTTGGCTCCAAAAAATGGCTCAGGCCTCGAAATTGGGATATTTGTGATATTTTGAAAACTGCAGGGGAGTTTGTGCAAAATATGACTCACTGCCTTTTTCAGTACTTGGCATATGTTGGGTATAAAAAGTTGTTATTTCAAGCTGCGAATACGTGCAGACAGCCTAAATTTGGCTCTAAAATGTGGCTCAGGCCTCGATATTGGGATGTTTGGGATATTTTGAAAACTGCATGGAAGTTTAGGACATATGTGACCAAACGCCGCATTCAGTACTTGGCATATGTTGGGTATAAAAAGTTGTAATTTCAAACTGCGAATACGTGCAGAGAGCCAAATTTTGGCTCCAAAATATGGCTCAGGCCTCGAAATTGGGATATTTTGAAAACTGCAGGGAAGTTTGTGCAAAATGTGACTCACTGCCGCTTTCAGAACTTGCCATATGTTGGGTATAAAAAGTCGTAATTTCAAACTGAGAATACGTGCAGAGAGCCTGAATTTGGCTCCAAAATATGGCTCAAGCCTCGATATTGGAATGTTTGGGATATTTTGAAAACTGCAGGGAGGTTTGGGACAAATGTCACCAAACGCCGCTTTCAGTACTTTGCATATGTTGGGTATAAAAAAGTAGTAATTTCAAACTGCGAATACGTGAATAGGGCCAGAATTTGGCTCCAAAATATGGCTCAGGCCTCGAAATTGGGATGTTTGGGATATTTTGAAAACTGCAGGGAGGTTTGGGACAAATGTGACCAAACGCCGCTTTCAGTACTTCGCATATGTTGGGAATAAAAAAGTAGTAATTTCAAACTGCGAATACGTGCAGAGAGCCAGAATTTGGCTCCAAAATATGGCTCAGGCCTCGAAATTGGGATGTTTGGGATATTTTGAAGCCTGCAGGGAAGTTTGGGACAAATGTGGCCAAACGCCGCTTTCAAAACTTGGCATTTGTTGGGTATAGAAAAGTCATAATATCAAACTGCGAATACGTGCAGAGAGCCAGAATTTGGCTCGAAAATATGGCTCAGGCCTAGAAATTGGGGTATTTGGGATATTTTGAAACCTGCAGGGGAGTTTGTGCAAAATGTGACTCACTGCTGCTTTCAGTACTCGGCATATGTTGGGTATAAAAATTCGCAATTTCAAACTGCCAATACGTGCTGAGAGCCAGAATTTGGCTCCAAAATATGGCTCAGGCCTCGAAATTGGGATATTTAGGATATTTTGAAAACTGCAGGGGAGTTTGTGCAAAATGTTACTCACTGCCGCTTTCAGTACTTGGCATTTGTTGGGTATAAAAAGTCGTAATTTCAAACTGCCAATACGTGCAGAGAGCCTGAATTTGGCTCTAAAATATGGCTCAGGGCTCGAAATTGGGATGTTTGATATATTTTGAAAACGGCAGGGGGGATTGGGACAAATGTGTCCAAACGCCGCTTTCAGTTCTTGGCATATGTTGGGTATAAAAAAGTCGCAATTTCAAACTGCGAATACGTGCAGAGAGCCAGAATTCGGCTCCAAAATATGGCTCAGGCCTCGAAATTGGGATATTTGGGATATTTCGAAAACTGCAGGGGAGTTTGTACGAAATATGACTCATTGCCGCTCTCAGGACTAGGCATATGTTGGGTATAAAGGTCGTAATTTGAAACTGCGAATACGTGCATAGAGCCAGAATTTGGCTCCAAAATATGGCTCAGGCCTCGAAATTGGGATATTTGGGATATTTTGGAAACTAAAGGGGGGTTTGGGACAAATGTGACCAAATGCCGCTTTTGGTACTTCGCATATGTTGGGTATAAAAAGTCATAATTTCAAACTGCGAATACGTGCAGAGAGCTAGAATATGGCTCCAAAATATGGCTCAGGCCTCGAAATTGGGATATTTGGGATATTTTGAAAACTGCAGGGGAGTTTGTGCAAAATGTGACTCACTGCCACTTTCAGTACTTGGCATATGTTGGGTATAAAAAGTCGTTATTTCAAGCTGCGAATACGTGCAGAGAGGCTAAATTGGCTCTAAAATGTGGCTCAGGCCTCGAAATTGGGATGTTTGGGATATTTTGAAAACTGCAGGGAAGTTTGGGACATATGTGACCAAATGCCGCATTCAGTACTTGGCATATGTTGGTGATAAAAAGTTGTAATTTCAAACTGCGAATACGTGCAGAGAGCCAGAATTTGGCTCCAAAATATGGCTCAGGCCTCGAAATTGGGATATTTTGAAAACTGCAGGGGAGTTTGTGCAAAATGTGACTCACTGCCGCTTTCAGTACTTGGCATATGTTTGGTATAAAATTCGTAATTTCAAACTGAGAATACGTGCAGAGAGCCTGAATTTGGCTCAAAAATATGGCTCAGGCCTCGATATTGGAATGTTTGGGATATTTTGAAAACTGCAGGGAGGTTTGGGACAAATGTGACCAAACGCCGCTTTCAGTACTTTGCATATGTTGGGGATAAAAAAGTAGTAATTTCAAACTGCGAATACGTGCAGAGACACACAATTTGTGTCCAAAATAAAGCTCAGGCCTCGAAATTGTGATGTTTGGGATATTTTGAAAACTGCAGGGAGGTTTGGGACAAATGTGACCAAACGCCGCTCTCAGCAATTCGCATATGTTGGGTATAAAAAGTAGTAATTTCAAACTGCGAATACGTGCAGACAGCCTGAATTTGGCTCCAAAATATGGCTCGCGCCTCGAAATTGGGATATTTGGGATATTTTGAAAATTGCAGGGGAGTTTGTGCAAAATGTGACTCACTGCTGCTTTCAGTACTTGGCGTATGATGGGTATAAAAATTCGTAATATTAAACTGCCAATACGTGCAGAGAGCCAGAATTTGGCTCCAAAATATGGCTCAGGCCTCGATATTAAGATGGTAGTGATATTTTGAAAACTGCTTGGAGGTTTGCTACAAATGTGACCAAACGCTACTTTCAGTACTTCGCATTTGTTGGGTATAAAAAATTCGTAAATTCAAACTGCGAATAAATGCAGAGAGCCAGAATTTGGCACCAAAATATGGCTCTGGCCTCGAAATTGGGATGTTTGGGATATTTTGAAAATTGAAGGGGAGTTTGTGCAAAATGTGACTCTCTGCCACTTTCAGTACTTGGCATATGTTGGATATAAAAAGTCGTAATATCAAACTGCGAATACGTGCAGAGAGCCAGAATTTGGCTCCAAAATATGACTCTGGCTTAAAAATTGGGATGTTTCGGATATTTTGAAGACTGCAGGGAGGTTTGGGACAAATTAGACCAAACGCCGCTGTCAGTACTTGGTATATGTTGGGTATAAAAAAGTCGTAATTTCAAACTGCGAATACGTGCAGAGAGCCAGAATTTGGCTCCAAAATATGGCTCAGGCCTCGAAATTGGGATATTAGGGATATTTTGAAAACTGCAGGGGAGTTTGTGCAAAATGTTACTCACTGCCTTTTTCAGTACTTGGCATATGTTGGATATAAAAAGTCGTAATATCAAACTGCGAATACGTGCAGAGAGCCAGAATTTGGCTCCAAAATATGGCTCAGGCCTAGAAATTGGGGTATTTGGGATATTTTGAAACCTGCAGGGGAGTTTGTGCAAAATGTGACTCACTGCTGCTTTCAGTACTCGGCATATGTTGGGTATAAAAATTCGCAATTTCAAACTGCCAATACGTGCTGAGAGCCAGAATTTGGCTCCAAAATATGGCTCAGGCCTCGAAATTGGGATATTTAGGATATTTTGAAAACTGCAGGGGAGTTTGTGCAAAATGTTACTCACTGCCGCTTTCAGTACTTGGCATTTGTTGGGTATAAAAAGTCGTAATTTCAAACTGCCAATACGTGCAGAGAGCCAGAATTTGGCTCCAAAAAATGGCGCAGGCCTCGAAATTGGGATATTTGGGATATTTTGAAAACCGCAGGGGAGTTTGTGCAAAATGTGACTCACTGCCGCTTTCAGGACTAGGCGTATGTTGGGTATAAAAAAGTCGTAATTTCAAACTGCGAATACGTGCAGAGAGCCAGAATTTGGCTTCAAAATATGGCTCAGGCCTCAAAATTGGGATGTTTGGGAGGTTTTGAAAACTGCAGGGGGGTTGGGGACAAATGTGACCAAATGCCGCTTTCGGTACTTCGCATATGTTGGGTATAAAAAGTCGGAATTTCAAACTGCGAATACGTGCAGAGAGCCAGAATTTGGCTTCAAAAAAATGGCTCAGGCCTCGAAATTGGGATATTTGCGATATTTTGAAAACTGCAGAGGAGTTTATGCAAAATGTGACTCACTGCCTTTTTCAGTACTTGGCATATGTTGGGTATAAAAAGTCGTAATTTCAAACTGAGAATACGTGCAGAGAGCCTGAATTTGGCTCCAAAATATGGCTCAGGTCTCGATATTGGAATGTTTGGGATATTTTGAAAACTGCAGGGAGATTTGGGACAAATGTCACCAAACGCCGCTTTCGGTACTTTGCATATGTTGGGTATAAAAAACTAGTAATTTCAAACTGCGAATACGTGCAGAGAGCCAGAATTTGGCTCCAAAATATGGCTCAGGCCTCGAAATTGGGATGTTCGGGATATTTTGAAAATTGCAGAAGGGATTGGGACAAATGTGACCAAACGCCGCCTTCAGTACTTCGCATATGTTGGGTATAAAAAGTCATAATTTCAAACTGCGAATACGTGCAGAGAGCCTGAATTTGACTCCAAAATGTGGCTCAGGCCTCGAAATTGGGATATTTGGGATATTCCGAAAACTGCAGGGGAGTTTGTGCAAAATGTGACTCACTGCCACTCTCAGGACTTGGCATATGTTGGGTATAAAAAGTCGTAATTTCAAACTGCGACTACGTGCAGAGAGCCAGAATTTGGCTCCAAAATATGGCTCAGGCCTCGAAATTGGGATATTTGGGATATTTTGAAAACTGCAGGGGAGTTTGTGCAAAATGTGACTCACTGCCACTTTCAGTACTTGGCATATGTTGGGTATAAAAAGTCGTTATTTCAAGCTGCGAATACGTGCAGAGAGGCTAAATTTGGTTCTAAAATGTGGCTCAGGCCTCGAAATTGGGATGTTTAGGATATTTTGAAAACTGCAAGGAAGTTTGGGACATATGTGACCAAATGCCGCATTCAGTACTTTGCATATGTTGCGGATAAAAAGTTGTAATTTCAAACTGCGAATACGTGCAGAGAGCCAGAATTTGGCTCCAAAATATGGCTCAGGCCTCGAAATTCAGATATTTGGGATATTTTGAAAACTGCAGGGGAGTTTGTGCAAAATGTGACTCACTGCTGCTTTCAGTACTTGGCATATGTTCGGTATAAAATTCGTAATTTCAAACTGAGAATACGTGCCGAGAGCTTGAATTTGGCTCCAAAATATGGCTCAGGCCTCGATATTGGAATGTTTGGGATATTTTGAAAACTGCAGGGAGGTTTGGGACAAATGTGACCAAACGCCGCTTTCAGTACTTTGCATATGTTGGGTATAAAAAAGTAGTAATTTCAAACTGCGAATACGTGCAGAGACACGCAATTTGTCTCCAAAATAAAGCTCAGGCCTCGAAATTGTGATGTTTGGGATATTTTGAAAACTGCAGGGAGTTTGGGACAAATGTGACCAAACGCCGCTCTCAGTAATTCGCATATGTTGGGTATAAAAAGTAGTAATTTCAAACTGCGAATACGTGCAGAGAGCCAGAATTCGGCTCCAAAATATGGCCCAGGCCTCGAAATTGGGATATTTGGGTTATTTCGAAAACTGCAGGGGAGTTTGTACGAAATATGACTCATTGCCGCTTTCAGGACTAGGCATATGTTGGGTATAAAAAGTCGTAATTTCAAACTGCGAATACGTGCAGAGACACACAATTTGTCTCCAAAATAAAGCTCAGGCCTCGAAATTGTGATGTTTGGGATATTTTGAAAACTGCCGGGAGGTTTGGGACAAATGTGACCAAACGCCGCTCTCAGTAATTCGCATATGTTGGGTATAAAAAGTAGTAATTTCAAACTGCGAATACGTGCAGACAGCCTGAATTTGGCTCTAAAATATGGCTCGCGCCTCGAAATTGGGATATTTGGGATATTTTGAAAATTGCAGGGGATTTTGTGCAAAATGTGACTCACTGCTGCTTTCAGTACTTGGCGTATGATGGGTATAAAAATTCGTAATATTAAACTGCGAATACGAGCAGAGAGCCAGAATTTGGCTCCAAAATATGGCTCAGGCCTCGAAATTGGAGAATTTTGGATATTTTGAAACCTGCAGGGGAGTTTGTGCAAAATGTGACTCACTGCTGCTTTCAGTGCTCGGCATATGTTGGGTATAAAAATTCGCAATTTCAAACTGCCAATACGTGCTGAGAGCCAGAATTTGGCTCCAAAATATGGCTCAGGCCTCGAAATTGGGATATTTGGGATATTTTGAAAACTGCAGGGGAGTTTGTGCAGAATGTTACTCACTTCCGCTTTCAGTACTTGGCATTTGTTGGGTATAAAAAGTCGTAATTTCAAACTGCGAATACGTGCAGAGAGCCTGAATTTGGCTCTAAAATATGGCTCAGGGCTCGAAATTGGGATGTTTAATATATTTTGAAAACGGCAGGGGATATTGGGACAAATGTGTCCAAACGCCGCATTCAGTTCTTGGCATATGTTGGGTATAAAAAAGTCGCAATTTCAAACTGCAAATACGTGCAGAGAGCCAGAATTTGGCTCCAAAAAATGGCTCAGTCCACGAAATTGGGATATTTGGGATATTTTGTAAACTGCAGGGGAGTTTATGCAAAATGTGACTCACTGCTGCTTTCAGGACTTGGCATATGTTGGGTATAAAAAAGTCGTAATTTCAAAATGCGAATACGTGCAGAGAGCCAGAATTTGGCTCCAAAATATGGCTCAGGCCTCAAAATTGGGATGTTTGGGATATTTTGAAAACTGCAGGGGGGTTTGGGACAAATGTGACCAAATGCCGCTTTCGGTACTTCGCATATGTTGGGTATAAAAAGTCGCAATTTCAAACTGCGAATACGTGCAGAGAGCCAGAATTTGGCTCCAAAAATGGCTCAGGCCTCTAAATTGGGATATTTGCGATATTTTGAAAACTGCAGGGGAGTTTGTGCAAAATGTGACTCACTGCCTTTTTCAGTACTTGGCATATGTTGGGTATAAAAAGTCGTTATTTCAAGCTGCGAATACGTGCAGAGAGCCTAAATTTGGCTCTAAAATGTGGCTCAGGCCTCGAAATTGGGATGTTTGGGATATTTTGAAAACTGCATGGAAGTTTGGGACATATGTCACCAAACGCCGCATTCAGTACTTGGCATATGTTGGGTATAAAAAGTTGTAATTTCAAACTGCGAATACGTTCAGAGAGCCAAATTTTGGCTCCAAAATATGGCTCAGGCCTCGAAATTGGGATATTTTAAAAACTGTAGGGGAGTTTGTGCAAAATGTGACTCACTGCCACTTTCAGTACTTGGCATATGTTGGGTATAAAAAGTCGTAATTTCAAACTGAGAATACGTGCAGAGAGCCTGAATTTGGCTACAAAATATGACTCAGGCCTCGATATTGGAATGTTTGGGATATTTTGAAAACTGCAGGGAGGTTTGGGACAAATGTCACCAAATGCCGCTTTCAGTACTTTGCTTATGTTGGGTATAAAAAAAGTAGTAATTTCAAACTGCGAATACGTGCAGAGAGCCAGAATTTGGCTCCAAAATATGGCTCAGGCCTCGAAATTGTGATGTTCGGGATATTTTGAAAATTGCAGGGGGGATTGGGACAAATGTGACCAAACGCCGCTTTCAGTACTTGGCATATGTTGGGTATAAAAAAGTAGTAATTTCAAACTGCGAATACGTGCAGAGAGCCAGAATTTGGCTCCAAAATATGGCTCAGGCCTCGATATTAAGATGGTAGGGATATTTTGAAAACTGCAGGGAGGTTTGGGACAAATGTGACCAAACGCTGCTTTCAGTACTTCGCATTTGCTGGGTATAAAAAATTCGTAATTTCAAACTGCGAATACGTGCAGAGAGCCAGAATTTAGCACCAAAATATGGCTCAGGCCTCGAAATTGGGATGTTTGGGATATTTTGAAAACTGCAGGGGAGTTTGTGCAAAATGTGACTCTCTGCCACTTTCAGTACTTGGCATATGTTGGATATAAAAAGTCGTAATATCAAACTGCGAATACGTGCAGAGAGCCAGAATGTGGCTCCAAAATATGGCTCAGGCCTCGAAATTGGGATGTTTGGGATATTTTGAAGACTGCAGGGAGGTTTGGGACAAATGTGACCAAGCGCCGCTTTCAGTACTTGGCATTTGTTGGGTATAAAAAATTCGTAATTTCAAACTGCGAATACGTGCAGAGAGCCAGAATTTTGCTCCAAAACATGGCTCAGGCCTCGAAATTGGGATATTTGGGATATTTCGAAAACTGCAGGGAAGTTTGTGCAAAATGTGACTCACTGCCACTTTCAGGACTTAGCATATGTTGGGTATAAAAAGTCGTAATTTCAAACTGCGAATACGTGTATAGAGCCAGAATTTGGCTCCAAAATATGGCTAAGGCCTCGAAATTGGGATGTTTGGGATATTTTGAAAACTGCAGAGGGATTAGGACAAATGTGACCAAATGCCGCTTTCAGTAATTGGCATATGTTGGGTTTAAAAAAGTCGCAATTTCAAACTGCGAAAACGTTCAGAGAGCCATAATTCGGCTCCAAAATATTGCTCAGGCCTCGAAATTGGGATATTTGGGATATTTCGAAAACTGCAGGGGAGTTTGTTCGAAATGTGACTTATTGACGCTGTCAGGACTAGGCATATGTTGGGTATAAAAAGTCGTATTTTGAAACTGCGAATACGTGCATAGAGCCAGAATTTGGCTCCAAAATATGGCTCAGGCCTCGAAATTGGGATGTTTGGGATATTTTGAAAACTGCAGGGAGGTTTGGGAAAATGTGACCATACGGTGCTTTCAGTACTTCGCAATTGTTGGGTATAAAAATTCGTAATTTCAAACTGCGAATACGTGCAGAGAGCCAGAATTGGGCACCAAAATATGGCTCAGGCCTCGAAATTGGGATGTTTGGGATATTTTGAAAACTGCAGGGGAGTTTGTGCAAGATGTGACTCTCTGCCACTTTCAGTACTTGGCATATGTTGGATATAAAAAGTCGTAATATCAAACGGCGAATACGTGCAGAGAGCCAGAATGTGGCTCCAAAATATGGCTCAGGCCTCGAAATTGGGATGTTTGGGATATTTTGAAGACTGCAGGGAGGTTTGGGACAAATGTGACCAAGCACCGCTTTCAGTACTTGGCATATGTTGGGTATAAAAATTCGTAATTTCAAACTGCGAATACGTGCAGAGAGCCAGAATTTGGCTCCAAAACATGGCTCTGGCCTCGAAATTGGGATATTTGGGATATTTCGAAAGCTGCAGGGGAGATTGTGCAAAATGTGACTCACTGCCGCTTTCAGGACTTAGCATATGTTGGGTATAAAAAGTCGTAATTTCAAACTGCGAATACGTATATAGAGCCAGAATTTGGCTCCAAAATATGGCTCAGGCCTCGAAATAGGGATGTTTGGGATATTTTGAAAACTACAGAGGGATTGGGACAAATGTGACCATATGCCGCTTTCATTATTTGGCATATGTTGGGTTTAAAAAAGTCGCAATTTCAAACTGCGAATACGTGCAGAGAGCCAGAATTCGGCTCCAAAATATGGCTCAGGCCTCGAAATTGGGATATTTGGGTTATTTCGAAAACTGCAGGGGAGTTTGTACGAAATATGACTCATTGCCACTCTCAGGACTTAGCATATGTTGGGTATAAAAAGTCGTAATTTCAAACTGCGAATACGTGTATAGAGCCAGAATTTGGCTCCAAAATATGGCTCAGGCCTCGAAATTGGGATATTTGGGATATTTTGGTAACTAAAGGGGGGTTTGGGACAAATGTGACCAAATGCCGCTTTTGGTACTTCGCATATGTTGGGTATAAAAAGTCATAATTTCAAACTGCGAATACGTGCAGAGAGCCTGAATTTGACTCCAAAATATGGCTCAGGCCTCGAAATTGGGATATTTCGAAAACTGCAGGGGAGTTTGTGCAAAATGTGACTCACTGCCGCTTTCAGTACTTGGCATATGTTCGTTATAAAATTCGTAATTTCAAACTGAGAATACGTGCAGAGAGCCTGAATTTGGCTCCAAAATATGACTCAGGCCTCGATATTGGAATGTTTGGGATATTTTGAAAACTGCAGGGAGGTTTGGGCCAAATGTGACCAAACGCCGCTTTCAGTACTTTGCATATGTTGGGTATAAAAAAAGTAGTAATTTCAAACTGCGAATACGTGCAGAGACACACAATTTGTCTCCAAAATATCGCTCAGGCCTCGAAATTGTGATGTTTGGGATATTTTGAAAACTGCAGGGAGGTTTGGGACAAATGTGACCAAACGCCGCTCTCAGTAATTCGCATATGTTGGGTATAAAAAGTCGTAATTTCAAACTGCGAATACGTGCAGACTGCCTGAATTTGGCTCCAAAATATGGCTCGCACCTCGAAATTGGGATATTTGGGATATTTTGAAAATTGCAGGGGAGTTTGTGCAAAATGTGACTCACTGCTGCTTTCAGTACTTCGCATATGTTGGATATAAAAAGTCGTAATATCAAACTGCGAATACGTGCAGAGAGCCAGAATTTGGCTCCAAAATATGGCTCAGGCCTCGAAATTGGGATGTTTGGGATATTTTGAAGACTGAAGGGAGGTTTGGGACAAATGTGACCAAATGCCGCTTTCAGTATATGGCATAAGTTGGGTTTAAAAAAGTCGCAATTTCAAACTGCGAATACGTGCAGAGAGCCAGAATTCGGCTCCAAAATATGGCTCAGGCCTCGAAATTGGGATATTTCGGATATTTCGAAAACTGTAGGGGAGTTTGTACGAAATATGACTCATTGCCGCTCTCAGGACTTGGCATATGTTGGGTATAAAGGTCGTAATTTGAAACTGCGAATACGTGCATAGAGCCAGAATTTGGCTCCAAAATATGGCTCAGGCCTTGAAATTGGGATATTTGGGATATTTTGGTAACTAAAGGGGGGTTTGGGACAAATGTGACCAAATGCCGCTTTTGGTACTTCGCATATGTTGGGTATAAAAAGTCATAATTTCAAACTGCGAATACGTGCAGAGAGCCTGAATTTGACTCCAAAATGTGGCTCAGGCCTCGAAATTGGGATATTTGGGATATTTCGAAAACTTCAGGGGAGTTTGTGCAAAATGTGACTCACTGCCGCTCTCAGGACTTGGCATATGTTGGGTATAAAAAGTCGTAATTTCAAACTGCGAATACGTGCAGAGAGCCAGAATTTGGCTCCAAAATATGGCTCAGGCCTCGAAATTGGAGAATTTTGGATATTTTGAAACCTGCAGGGGAGTTTGTGCAAAGTGAGACTCACTGCTGCTTTCAGTGCTCGGCATATGTTGGGTATAAAAATTCGCAATTTCAAACTGCCAATACGTGCTGAGAGCCAGAATTTCGCTCCAAAATATGGCTCAGGCCTCGAAATTGGGATATTTGGGATATTTTGAAAACTGCAGGGGAGTTTGTACAGAATGTTACTCACTGCCGCTTTCAGTACTTGGCATTTGTTGGGTATAAAAAGTCGTAATTTCAAACTGCGAATACGTGCAGAGAGCCTGAATTTGGCTCTAAAATATGGCTCAGGGCTCGAAATTGGGATGTTTGATATATTTTGAAAACGGCAGGGGATATTGGGACAAATGTGTCCAAACGCCGCATTCAGTTCTTGGCATATGTTGGGTATAAAAAAGTCGCAATTTCAAACTGCAAATACGTGCAGAGAGCCAGAATTTGGCTCCAAAAAATGGCTCAGTCCACGAAATTGGGATATTTGGGATATTTTGTAAACTGCAGGGGAGTTTATGCAAAATGTGACTCACTGCTGCTTTCAGGACTTGGCATATGTTGGGTATAAAAAAGTCGTAATTTCAAAATGCGAATACGTGCAGAGAGCCAGAATTTGGCTCCAAAATATGGCTCAGGCCTCAAAATTGGGATGTTTGGGATATTTTGAAAACTGCAGGGGGGTTTGGGACAAATGTGACCAAATGCCGCTTTCGGTACTTTGCATATGTTGGGTATAAAAATTGCAATTTCAAACTGCGAATACGTGCAGAGAGCCAGAATTTGGCTCCAAAAAATGGCTCAGGCCTCTAAATTGGGATATTTGCGATATTTTGAAAACTGCAGGGGAGTTTGTGCAAAATGTGACTCACTGCCTTTTTCAGTACTTGGCATATGTTGGGTATAAAAAGTCGTTATTTCAAGCTGCGAATACGTGCAGAGAGCCTAAATTTGGCTCTAAAATGTGGCTCAGGCCTCGAAATTGGGATGTTTGGGATATTTTGAAAACTGCATGGAAGTTTGGGACATATGTCACCAAACGCCGCATTCAGTACTTGGCATATGTTGGGTATAAAAAGTTGTAATTTCAAACTGCGAATACGTTCAGAGAGCCAAATTTTGGCTCCAAAATATGGCTCAGGCCTCGAAATTGGGATATTTTGAAAACTGTAGGGGAGTTTGTGCAAAATGTGACTCACTGCCACTTTCAGTACTTTGCTTATGTTGGGTATAAAAAAGTAGTAATTTCAAACAGCGAATACGTGCAGAGAGCCAGAATTTGGCTCCAAAATATGGCTCAGGCCTCGAAATTGTGATGTTCGGGATATTTTGAAAATTGCAGGGGGGATTGGGACAAATGTGACCAAACGCCGCTTTCAGTACTTGGCATATGTTGGGTATAAAAAAGTAGTAATTTCAAACTGCGAATACGTGCAGAGAGCCAGAATTTGGCACCAAAATATGGCTCAGGCCTCGAAATTGGGATGTTTGGGATATTTTGGTAACTAAAGGGGGGTTTGGGACAAATGTGACCAAATGCCGCTTTTGGTACTTCGCATATGTTGGGTATAAAAAGTCATAATTTCAAACTGCGAATACGTGCAGAGACACACAATTTGTCTCCAAAATAAAGCTCAGGCCTCGAAATTGTGATGTTTGGGATATTTTGAAAACTGCAGGGAGGTTTGGGACAAATGTGACCAAACGCCGCTCTCAGTAATTCGCATATGTTGGGTATAAAAAGTAGTAATTTCAAACTGCGAATACGTGCAGACAGCCTGAATTTGGCTCAAAAATATGGCTCGCGCCTCGAAATTGGGATATTTGGGATATTTTGAAAATTGCAGGGGATTTTGTTCAAAATGTGACTCACTGCTGCTTTCAGTACTTGGCGTATGATGGGTATAAAAATTCGAAATATTAAACTGCGAATACGAGCAGAGAGCCAGAATTTGGCTCCAAAATATGGCTCAGGCCTCGAAATTGGAGAATTTTGGATATTTTGAAACCTGCAGGGGAGTTTGTGCAAAATGTGACTCACTGCTGCTTTCAGTGCTCGGCATATGTTGGGTATAAAAATTCGCAATTTCAAACTGCCAATACGTGCTGAGAGCCAGAATTTGGCTCCAAAATATGGCTCAGGCCTCGAAATTGGGATATTTGGGATATTTTGAAAACTGCAGGGGAGTTTGTGCAGAATGTTACTCACTTCCGCTTTCAGTACTTGGCATTTGTTGGGTATAAAAAGTCGTAATTTCAAACTGCGAATACGTGCAGAGAGCCTGAATTTGGCTCTAAAATATGGCTCAGGGCTCGAAATTGGGATGTTTAATATATTTTGAAAACGGCAGGGGATATTGGGACAAATGTGTCCAAACGCCGCATTCAGTTCTTGGCATATGTTGGGTATAAAAAATTCGCAATTTCAAAATGCAAATACGTGCAGAGAGCCAGAATTTGGCTCCAAAAAATGGCTCAGTCCACGAAATTGGGATATTTGGGATATTTTGTAAACTGCAGGGGAGTTTATGCAAAATGTGACTCACTGCTGCTTTCAGGACTTGGCATATGTTGGGTATAAAAAAGTCGTAATTTCAAAATGCGAATACGTGCAGAGAGCCAGAATTTGGCTCCAAAATATGGCTCAGGCCTCAAAATTGGGATGTTTGGGATATTTTGAAAACTGCAGGGGGGTTTGGGACAAATGTGACCAAATGCCGCTTTCGGTACTTCGCATATGTTGGGTATAAAAAGTCGCAATTTCAAACTGCGAATACGTGCAGAGAGCCAGAATTTGGCTCCAAAAAATGGCTCAGGCCTCTAAATTGGGATATTTGCGATATTTTGAAAACTGCAGGGGAGTTTGTGCAAAATGTGACTCACTGCCTTTTTCAGTACTTGGCATATGTTGGGTATAAAAAGTCGTTATTTCAAGCTGCGAATACGTGCAGAGAGCCTAAATTTGGCTCTAAAATGTGGCTCAGGCCTCGAAATTGGGATGTTTGGGATATTTTGAAAACTGCATGGAAGTTTGGGACATATGTCACCAAACGCCGCATTCAGTACTTGGCATATGTTGGGTATAAAAAGTTGTAATTTCAAACTGCGAATACGTTCAGAGAGCCAAATTTTGGCTCCAAAATATGGCTCAGGCCTCGAAATTGGGATATTTTAAAAACTGTAGGGGAGTTTGTGCAAAATGTGACTCACTGCCACTTTCAGTACTTGGCATATGTTGGGTATAAAAAGTCGTAATTTCAAACTGAGAATACGTGCAGAGAGCCTGAATTTGGCTACAAAATATGGCTCAGGCCTCGATATTGGAATGTTTGGGATATTTTGAAAACTGCAGGGAGGTTTGGGACAAATGTCACCAAATGCCGCTTTCAGTACTTTGCTTATGTTGGGTATAAAAAAAGTAGTAATTTCAAACTGCGAATACGTGCAGAGAGCCAGAATTTGGCTCCAAAATATGGCTCAGGCCTCGAAATTGTGATGTTCGGGATATTTTGAAAATTGCAGGGGGGATTGGGACAAATGTGACAAAACGCCGCTTTCAGTACTTGGCATATGTTGGGTATAAAAAAGTAGTAATTTCAAACTGCGAATACGTGCAGAGAGCCAGAATTTGGCTCCAAAATATGGCTCAGGCCTCGATATTAAGATGGTAGGGATATTTTGAAAACTGCAGGGAGGTTTGGGACAAATGTGACCAAACGCTGCTTTCAGTACTTCGCATTTGCTGGGTATAAAAAATTCGTAATTTCAAACTGCGAATACGTGCAGAGAGCCAGAATTTGGCACCAAAATATGGCTCAGGCCTCGAAATTGGGATGTTTGGGATATTTTGAAAACTGCAGGGGAGTTTGTGCAAAATGTGACTCTCTGCCACTTTCAGTACTTGGCATATGTTGGATATAAAAAGTCGTAATATCAAACTGCGAATACGTGCAGAGAGCCAGAATGTGGCTCCAAAATATGGCTCAGGCCTCGAAATTGGGATGTTTGGGATATTTTGAAGACTGCAGGGAGGTTTGGGACAAATGTGACCAAGCGCCGCTTTCAGTACTTGGCATATGTTGGGTATAAAAAATTCGTAATTTCAAACTGCGAATACGTGCAGAGAGCCAGAATTTTGCTCCAAAACATGGCTCAGGCCTCGAAATTGGGATATTTGGGATATTTCGAAAACTGCAGGGAAGTTTGTGCAAAATGTGACTCACTGCCACTTTCAGGACTTAGCATATGTTGGGTATAAAAAGTCGTAATTTCAAACTGCGAATACGTGTATAGAGCCAGAATTTGGCTCCAAAATATGGCTAAGGCCTCGAAATTGGGATGTTTGGGATATTTTGAAAACTGCAGAGGGATTAGGACAAATGTGACCAAATGCCGCTTTCAGTAATTGGCATATGTTGGGTTTAAAAAAGTCGCAATTTCAAACTGCGAAAACGTTCAGAGAGCCAGAATTCGGCTCCAAAATATTGCTCAGGCCTCGAAATTGGGATATTTGGGATATTTCGAAAACTGCAGGGGAGTTTGTTCGAAATGTGACTTATTGACGCTTTCAGGACTAGGCATATGTTGGGTATAAAAAGTCGTAATTTGAAACTGCGAATACGTGCATAGAGCCAGAATTTGGCTCCAAAATATGGCTCAGGCCTCGAAATTGGGATGTTTGGGATATTTTGAAAACTGCAGGGAGGTTTGGGACAAATGTGACCAAACGGTGCTTTCAGTACTTCGCATTTGTTGGGTATAAAAATTCGTAATTTCAAACTGCGAATACGTGCAGAGAGCCAGAATTTGGCACCAAAATATGGCTCAGGCCTCGAAATTGGGATATTTGGGATATTTCGAAAGCTGCAGGGGAGATTGTGCAAAATGTGACTCACTGCCGCTTTCAGGACTTAGCATATGTTGGGTATAAAAAGTCGTAATTTCAAACTGCGAATACATGTATAGAGCCAGAATTTGGCTCCAAAATATGGCTCAGGCCTCGAAATAGGGATGTTTGGGATATTTTGAAAACTACAGAGGGATTGGGACAAATGTGACCATATGCCGCTTTCAGTATTTGGCATATGTTGGGTTTAAAAAAGTCGCAATTTCAAACTGCGAATACGTGCAGAGAGCCAGAATTCGGCTCCAAAATATGGCTCAGGCCTCGAAATGTGGGATATTTGGGTTATTTCGAAAACTGCAGGGGAGTTTGTACGAAATATGACTCATTGCCACTCTCAGGACTTAGCATATGTTGGGTATAAAAAGTCGTAATTTCAAACTGCGAATACGTGTATAGAGCCAGAATTTGGCTCCAAAATATGGCTCAGGCCTCGAAATTGGGATATTTGGGATATTTTGGTAACTAAAGGGGGGTTTGGGACAAATGTGACCAAATGCCGCTTTTGGTACTTCACATATGTTGGGTATAAAAAGTCATAATTTCAAACTGCGAATACGTGCAGAGAGCCTGAATTTGACTCCAAAATGTGGCTCAGGCCTCGAAATTGGGATATTTCGAAAACTGCAGGGGAGTTTGTGCAAAATGTGACTCACTGCCGCTTTCAGTACTTGGCATATGTTCGTTATAAAATTCGTAATTTCAAACTGAGAATACGTGCAGAGAGCCTGAATTTGGCTCCAAAATATGACTCAGGCCTCGATATTGGAATGTTTGGGATATTTTGAAAACTGCAGGGAGGTTTGGGCCAAATGTGACCAAACGCCGCTTTCAGTACTTTGCATATGTTGGGTATAAAAAAAGTAGTAATTTCAAACTGCGAATACGTGCAGAGACACACAATTTTTCTCCAAAATATCGCTCAGGCCTCGAAATTGTGATGTTTGGGATATTTTGAAAACTGCAGGGAGGTTTGGGACAAATGTGACCAAACGCCGCTCTAAGTAATTCGCATATGTTGGGTATAAAAAGTCGTAATTTCAAACTGCGAATACGTGCAGACAGCCTGAATTTGGCTCCAAAATATGTCTCGCGCCTCGAAATTGGGATATTTGGGATATTTTGAAAATTGCAGGGGAGTTTGTGCAAAATGTGACTCACTGCTGCTTTCAGTACTTCGCATATGTTGGATATAAAAAGTCGTAATATCAAACTGCGAATACGTGCAGAGAGCCAGAATTTGGCTCCAAAATATGGCTCAGGCCTCGAAATTGGGATGTTTGGGATATTTTGAAGACTGCAGGGAGGTTTGGGACAAATGTGACCAAATGCCGCTTTCAGTATTTGGCATAAGTTGGGTTTAAAAAAGTCGCAATTTCAAACTGCGAATACGTGCAGAGAGCCAGAATTCGGCTCCAAAATATGGCTCAGGCCTCGAAATTGGGATATTTGGGATATTTCGAAAACTGCAGGGGAGTTTGTACGAAATATGACTCATTGCCGCTCTCAGGACTAGGCATATGTTGGGTATAAAGGTCGTAATTTGAAACTGCGAATACGTGCATAGAGCCAGAATTTGGCTCCAAAATATGGCTCAGGCCTCGAAATTGGGATATTTGGGATATTTTGGTAACTAAAGGGGGGTTTGGGACAAATGTGACCAAATGCCGCTTTTGGTACTTCGCATATGTTGGGTATAAAAAGTCATAATTTCAAACTGCGAATACGTGCAGAGAGCCTGAATTTGACTCCAAAATGTGGCTCAGGCCTCGAAATTGGGATATTTGGGATATTTCGAAAACTGCAGGGGAGTTTGTGCAAAATGTGACTCACTGCCGCTCTCAGGACTTGGCATTTGTTGGGTATAAAAAGTCGTAATTTCAAACTGCGAATACGTGCAGAGAGCCAGAATTTGGCTCCAAAATATGGCTCAGGCCTCGAAATTGGGATATTTGGGATATTTTGAAAACTGCAGGGGAGTTTGTGCAAAATGTGACTCACTGCCACTTTCAGTACTTGGCATATGTTGGGTATAAAAAGTCGTTATTTCAAGCTGCGAATACGTGCAGAGGCTAAATTTGGCTCTAAAATGTGGCTCAGGCCTCGAAATTGGGATGTTTGGGATATTTTGAAAACTGCAGGGAAGTTTGGGACATATGTGACCAAATGCCGCATTCAGTACTTTGCATATGTTGCGGATAAAAAGTTGTAATTTCAAACTGCGAATACGTGCAGAGAGCCAGAATTTGACTCCAAAATATGGCTCAGGCCTCGAAATTGGGATATTTTGAAAACTGCAGGGGAGTTTGTGCAAAATGTGACTCACTGCCGCTTTCAGTACTTGGCATATGTTCGGTATAAAATTCGTAATTTCAAACTGAGAATACGTGCAGAGAGCCTGAATTTGGCTCCAAAATATGGCTCAGGCCTCCATATTGGAATGTTTGGGATATTTTGAAAACTGCAGGGAGGTTTGGGACAAATGTGACCAAACGCCGCTTTCAGTACTTTGCATATGTTGGGTATTAAAAATAGTAATTTCAAACTGCGAATACGTGCAGAGACACACAATTTGTCTCCAAAATAAAGCTCAGGCTTCGAAATTGTGATGTTTGGGATATTTTGAAAACTGCTTGGAGGTTTATAACAAATGTGACCAAACGCTGCTTTCAGTACTTCGCATTTGTTGGGTATAAAAAATTCGTAATTTCAAACTGCGAATAAGTGCAGAGAGCCAGAATTTGGCACCAAAATATGGCTCCGGCCTCGAAATTGGGATGTTTGGGATAATGTGAAAATTGCAGGGGAGTTTGTGCAAAATGTGACTCACTGCTGCTTTCAGTACTTGGCGTATGATGGGTATAAAAATTCGTAATATTAAACTGCGAATACGTGCAGAGAGCCAGAATTTGGCTCCAAAATATGACTCTGGCCTCAAAATTGGGATGTTTCGGATATTTTGAAGACTACAGGGAGGTTTGGGACAAATGTGACCAAACGCCGCTTTCAGTACTTGGCATATGTTGGGTATAAAAAAGTCGTAATTTCAAATTGCGAAAACGTGCAGAGAGCCAGAATTTGGCTCCAAAATATGGCTCAGGCCTCGAAATTGGGGAATTTTGGATATTTTGAAACCTGCAGGGGAGTTTGTGCAAAATGTGACTCACTGCTGCTTTCAGTGCTCGGCATATGTTGGGCATAAAAATTCGCAATTTCAAACTGCCAATACGTGCTGAGAGCCAGAATTTGGCTCCAAAATATGGCTCAGGCCTCGAAATTGGGATATTTGGGATATTTTGAAACCTGCAGGGGAGTTTGTGCAAAATGTGACTCACTGCCGCTTTCAGTACTTGGCATTTGTTGGGTATAAAAAGTCGTAATTTCAAACTGCGAATACGTGCAGAGAGCCTGAATTTGGCTCTAAAATATGGCTCAGGGCTCGAAATTGGGATGTTTGATATATTTTGAAAACGGCAGGGGGATTGGGACAAATGTGTCCAAACGCCGCATTCAGTTCTTGGCATATGTTGGGTATAAAAAAGTCGGAATTTCAAACTGCAAATACGTGCAGAGAGCCAGAATTTGGCTCCAAAAAATGGCTCAGGCCTCGAAATTGGGATATTTGGGATATTTTGTAAACTGCAGGGGAGTTTATGCAAAATGTGACTCACTGCCGCTTTCAGGACTTGGCATATGTTGGGTATAAAAAAGTCGTAATTTCAAACTGCGAATACGTGCAGAGAGCCAGAATTTGGCTCCAAAATACGGCTCAGGACTCAAAATTGGGATGTTTGGGATATTTTGAAAACTGCAGGGGAGTTTATGCAAAATGTGACCAAATGCCGCTTTCGGTACTTCGCATATGTTGGGTATAAAAAGTCGCAATTTCAAATTGCGAATACGTGCAGAGAGCCAGAATTTGGCTCCAAAAAATGGCTCAGGCCTCGAAATTGGGATATTTGCGATATTTTGAAAACTGCAGGGGAGTTTGTGCAAAATGTGACTCACTGCCTTTTTCAGTACTTTGCATATGTTCGGTATAAAAAGTCGTTATTTCAAGCTGCGAATACGTGCAGAGAGCCTAAATTTGGCTCTAAAATGTGGCTCAGGCCTCGAAATTGGGATGTTTGGGATATTTTGAAAACTGCATGGAAGTTTGGGACATATGTCACCAAACGCCGCATTCAGTACATGGCATATGTTGGGTATAAAAAGTTGTAATTTCAAACTGCGAATACGTGCAGAGAGCCAAATTTTGGCTCCAAAATATGGCTCAGGCCTCGAAATTGGGATATTTTGAAAACTGTAGGGGAGTTTGTGCAAAATGTGACTCACTGCCACTTTCAGTACTTGGCATATGTTGGGTATAAAAAGTCGTAATTTCAAACTGAGAATACGTGCAGAGAGCCTGAATTTGGCTCCAAAATATGGCTCAGGCCTCGATATTGGAATGTTTGGGATATTTTGAAAACTGCAGGAAGGTTTGGGACAAATGTCACCAAACGCCGCTTTCAGTACTTTGCTTATGTTGGGTATAAAAAAGTAGTAATTTCAAACTGCGAATACGTGCAGAGAGCCAGAATTTGGCTCCAAAATATGGCTCAGGCCTCGAAATTGTGATGTTCGGGATATTTTGAAAATTGCAGAGAGGTTTGGGACAAATGTGACCAAACGCCGCTCTCAGTACTTGGCATATGTTGGGTATAAAAAAGTAGTAATTTCAAACTGCGAATACGTGCAGCGAGACACAATTTGTCTCCAAAATATCGCTCAGGCCTCGAAATTGGGATGTTTGGGATATTTTGAAAACTGCAGGGAGGTTTGGGACAAATATGACCAAACGCCGCTCTCAGTAATTCGCATATGTTGGGTATAAAAAGTCGTAATTTCAAACTGCGAATATGTGCAGACAGTCTGAATTTGGCTTCAAAATATGGATCAAGCCTCGAAATTGGGATATTTGGGATATTTTGAAAACTGCAGGGGAGTTTGTGCAAAATGTGACTCACTGCTGCTTTCAGTACTTGGCGTATGATGGGTATAAAAAGTCGTAATATTAAACTGCGAATACGTGCAGAGAGCCAGAATTTGGCTCCAAAATATGGCTCAGGCCTCGATATTAAGATGGTAGGGATATTTTGAAAACTGCAGGGAGGTTTGGGACAAATGTGACCAAACGCTGCTTTCAGTACTTCGCATTTGCTGGGTATAAAAAATTCGTAATTTCAAACTGCGAATACGTGCAGAGAGCCAGAATTTGGCACCAAAATATGGCTCAGGCCTCGAAATTGGGATGTTTGGGATATTTTGAAAACTGCAGGGGAGTTTGTGCAAAATGTGACTCTCTGCCACTTTCAGTACTTGGCATATGTTGGATATAAAAAGTCGTAATATCAAACTGCGAATACGTGCAGAGAGCCAGAATGTGGCTCCAAAATATGGCTCAGGCCTCGAAATTGGGATGTTTGGGATATTTTGAAGACTGCAGGGAGGTTTGGGACAAATGTGACGAAGCGCCGCTTTCAGTACTTGGCATATGTTGGGTATAAAAAAATCGTAATTTCAAACTGTGAATACGTGCAGAGAGCCAGAAATTGGCTCCAAAACATGGCTCAGGCCTCGAAATTGGGATATTTGGGAAATTTCGAAAACTGCAGGGGAGATTGTGCAAAATGTGACTCACTGCCGCTTTCAGGACTTAGCATATGTTGGGTATAAAAAGTCGTAATTTCAAACTGCGAATACGTGTATAGAGCCAGAATTTGGCCCCAAAATATGGCTCAGGCCTCGAAATTGGGATGTTTGGGATATTTTGAAAACTGCAGAGGGATTGGGACAAATGTGACCAAATGCCGCTTTCAGTAATTGGCATATGTTGGGTTTAAAAAAGTCGCAATTTCAAACTGCGAATACGTGCAGAGAGCCAGAATTCGGCTCCAAAATATTGCTCAGGCCTCGAAATTGGGATATTTGGGATATTTTGAAAACTGCAGGGGGGTTTGGGACAAATGTGACCAAATGACGCTTTCGGTACTTCGCGTATGTTGGGTATAAAAAGTCATAATTTCAAACTGCGAATACGTGCAGAGAGCCAAATTTTGGCTCCAAAACATGGCTCAGGCCTCGAAATTGGGGTATTTTGAAAACTGCAGGGGAGTTTGTGCAAAATGTGACTCACTGCCACTTTCAGTACTTGGCATATGTTGGGTATAAAAAGTCGTAATTTCATACTGAGAATACGTGCAGAGAGCCTGAATTTGGCTCCAAAATATGGCTCAGGCCTCGATATTGGAATGTTTGGGATATTTTGAAAACTGCAGGGAGGTTTGGGTCAAATGTGACCAAACGCCGCTTTCAGTACTTGGCATATGTTGGGTATAAAAAAGTCGCAATTTCAAACTGCGAATACGTGCAGAGAGCCAGAATTCGGCTCCAAAATATGGCTCAGGCCTCAAAATTGGGATATTTGGGATATTTCTAAAACTGCAGGGGAGTTTGTGCAAAATGTGACTAATTGCCGCTTTCAGGACTAGGCATATGTTGGGTATAAAAAGTCGTAATTTAAAACTGCGAATACATGCATAGAGCCAAAATTTGGCTCTAAAACATGGCTCAGGCCTCGAAATTGGCATGTTTTGAATATTTTGAAAACTGCAGAGGGGTTTGGGACAAATATGACCAAACGCCGCTTGCTGTACGTGGCATATGTTGGGTATAAAAAGTCGTAATTTCAAACTGCGAATACGTGCAGAGAGCCAGAATTTGGCTCCAAAATATGGCTCAGGCCTCGAAATTGGGATATTTGGGATATTTTGAAAACTGCAGGGGAGTTTGTGCAAAATGTGACTCTCTGCCGCTTTCAGTACTTGGCATATGTTGGGTATAAAAAAGTCGCAATTTCAAACTTCGAATACGTGAATAGAGCCAAAATTTTGCTCCAAAATATGGCTCAGGTCTCGAAATTGGCATGTTTAGGATATTTTCAAAACTGCAGGGGGATTTGGGACAAATGTGACCAAATGCTGCTTTCAGTACTTCGCATATGTTGGGTATAAAAAGTCGTAATTTCAAACTGCGAATACGTGCAGAGAGCCTGAATTTGCCTCCAAATAATGGCTCAGGCCTCGAAATTGGGATATTTGGGATATTTCGAAAACTGCAGGGGAGTTTGTGCAAAATGTGACTCTCTGCCACTTTCAGTACTTGGCATATGTTGGATATAAAAAGTCGTAATATCAAACTGCGAATACGTGCAGAGAGCCAGAATTTGGCTCCAAAATATGACTCTGGCCTCAAAATTGGGATGTTTCGGATATTTTGAAGACTGCAGGGAGGTTTGGGACAAATGTGACCAAACGCCGCTTTCAGTACTTTGCATATGTTGGGTATAAAAAAGTAGTAATTTCAAACTGCGAATACGTGCAGAGACACACAATTTGTCTCCAAAATAAAGCTCAGGCCTCGAAATTGTGATGTTTGGGATATTTTGAAAACTGCAGGGAGGTTTGGGACAAATGTGACCAAACGCCGCTCTCAGTAATTCGCATATGTTGGGTATAAAAAGTAGTAATTTCAAACTGCGAATACGTGCAGACAGCCTGAATTTGGCTCCAAAATATGGCTCGCGCCTCGAAATTGGGATATTTGGGATATTTTGAAAATTGCAGGGGAGTTTGTGCAAAATGTGACTCACTGCTTCTTTCAGTACTTGGCGTATGATGGGTATAAAAATTCGTAATATTAAACTGCGAATACGTGCAGAGAGCCAGAATTTGGCTCGAAAATATGGCTCAGGCCTCGATATTAAGATGGTAGTGATATTTTGAAAAGTGCTTGGAGGTTTATAACAAATGTGACCAAACGCTGCTTTCAGTACTTCGCATTTGTTGGGTATAAAAAATTCGTAATTTCAAACTGCGAATAAGTGCAGAGAGCCAGAATTTGGCACCAAAATATGGCTCCGGCCTCGAAATTGGGATGTTTGGGATATTGTGAAAATTGCAGGGGAGTTTGTGCAAAATGTGACTCACTGCTGCTTTCAGTACTTGGCGTATGATGGGTATAAAAATTCGTAATATTAAACTGCGAATACGTGCAGAGAGCCAGAATTTGGCTCCAAAATATGACTCTGGCCTCAAAATTGGGATGTTTCGGATATTTTGAAGACTGCAGGGAGGTTTGGGACAAATGTGACCAAACGCCGCTTTCAGTACTTGGCATATGTTGGGTATAAAAAAGTCGTAATTTCACATTGCGAAAACGTGCAGAGAGCCAGAATTTGGCTCCAAAATATGGCTCAGGCCTCGAAATTGGGGAATTTTGGATATTTTGAAACCTGCAGGGGAGTTTGTGCAAAATGTGACTCACTGCTGCTTTCAGTGCTCGGCATATGTTGGGTATAAAAATTGGCAATTTCAAACTGCCAATACGTGCTGAGAGGCAGAATTTGGCTACAAAATATTGCTCAGGCCTCGAAATTGGGATATTTGGGATATTTTGAAAACTGCAGGGGAGTTTGTGAAAAATGTAACTCACTGCCGCTTTCAGTACTTGGCATTTGTTGGGTATAAAAAGTCGTAATTTCAAACTGCGAATACGTGCAGAGAGCCTGAATTTGGCTCTGAAATATAGCTCAGGGCTCGAAATTGGGATGTTTGATATATTTTGAAAACGGCAGGGGGGATTGGGACAAATGTGTCCAAACGCCGCATTCAGTTCTTGGCATATGTTGGGTATAAAAAAGTCGCAATTTCAAACTGCAAAAACGTGCAGAGAGCCAGAATTTGGCTCCAAAAAATGGCTCAGGCCTCGAAATTGGGATATTTGGGATATTTTGTAAACTGCAGGGGAGTTTATGCAAAATGTGACTCACTGCCGCTTTCAGGACTTGGCATATGTTGGGTATAAAAAAGTCGTAATTTCAAACTGCGAATACGTGCAGAGAGCCAGAATTTGGATCCAAAATACGGCTCAGGCCTCAAAATTGGGATGTTTGGGATATTTTGAAAACTGCAGGGGGGTTTGGGACAAATGTGACCAAATGCCGCTTTCGGTACTTCGCATATGTTGGGTATAAAAAGTCGCAATTTCAAACTGCGAATACGTGCAGAGAGCCAGAATTTGGCTCCAAAAAATGGCTCAGGCCTCGAAATTGGGATATTTGTGATATTTTGAAAACTGCAGGGGAGTTTGTGCAAAATGTGACTCACTGCCTTTTTCAGTACTTGGCATATGTTGGATATAAAAAGTCGTTATTTCAAGCTGCGAATACGTACAGAGAGCCTAAATTTGGTTCTAAAATGTGGCTCAGGCCTCGAAATTGGGATGTTTGGGATATTTTGAAAACTGCATGGAAGTTTGGGACATATGTCACCAAACGCCGCATTCAGTACGTGGCATATGTTGGGTATAAAAAGTTGTAATTTCAAACTGCGAATACGTGCAGAGAGCCAAATTTTGGCTCCAAAATATGGCTCAGGCCTCGAAATTGGGATATTTTGAAAACTGTAGGGGAGTTTGTGCAAAATGTGACTCACTGCCACTTTCAGTACTTGGCATATGTTGGGTATAAAAAGTCGTAATTTCAAACTGAGAATACGTGCAGAGAGCCTGAATTTGGCTCCAAAATATGGCTCAGGCCTCGATATTGGAATGTTTGGGATATTTTGAAAACTGCAGGAAGGTTTGGCACAAATGTCACCAAACGCCGCTTTCAGTACTTTGCTTATGTTGGGTATAAAAAAGTAGTAATTTCAAACTGCGAATACGTGCAGAGAGCCAGAATTTGGCTACAAAATATGGCTCAGGCCTCGAAATTGTGATGTTCGGGATATTTTGAAAATTGCAGAGAGGTTTGGGACAAATGTGACCAAATGCCGCTTTCAGTACTTGGCGTATGTTGGGTATAAAAAAGTAGTAATTTCAAACTGCGAATACGTGCAGCGAGACACAATTTGTCTCCAAAATATCGCTCAGGCCTCGAAATTGGGATGTTTGGTATATTTTGAAAACTGCAGGGAGGTTTGGGACAAATGTGACCAAACGCTGCTTTCAGTACTTCGCATTTGCTGGGTATAAAAAAATCGTAATTTCAAACTGCGAATACGTGCAGAGAGCCAGAATTTGGCACCAAAATATGGCTCAGGCCTCGAAATTGGGATGTTTGGGATATTTTGAAAACTGCAGGGGAGTTTGTGCAAAATGTGACTCACTGCCGCTTTCAGTACTTGTCGTATGATGGGTATAAAAAGTCATAATATTAAACTGCGAATACGTGCAGATAGCCAGAATTTGGCTCCAAAATATGGCTCAGGCCTCGATATTAAGATGGTAGGGATATTTTGAAAACTGCAGGGAGGTTTGGGACAAATGTGACCAAACGCTGCTTTCAGTACATCGCATTTGCTGGGTATAAAAAATTCGTAATTTCAAACTGCGAATACGTGCAGAGAGCCAGAATTTGGCACCAAAATATGGCTCAGGCCTCGAAATTGGGATGTTTGGGATATTTTGAAAACTGCAGGGGAGTTTGTGCAAAATGTGACTCTCTGCCACTTTCAGTACTTGGCATATGTTGGATATAAAAAGTCGTAATATCAAACTGCGAATACGTGCAGAGAGCCAGAATGTGGCTCCAAAATATGGCTCAAGCCTCGAAATTGGGATGTTTGGGATATTTTGAAGACTGCAGGGAGGTTTGGGACAAATGTGACCAAGCGCCGCTTTCAGTACTTGGCATATGTTGGGTATAAAAAATTCGTAATTTCAAACTGCGAATACGTGCAGAGAGCCAGAATTTGGCTCCAAAACATGGCTCAGGCCTCGAAATTGGGATATTTGGGATATTTCGAAAACTGCAGGGGAGTTTGTGCAAAATGTGACTCACTGCCGCTTTCAGGACTTAGCATATGTTGGGTATAAAAAGTCGTAATTTCAAACTGCGAATACGTGTATAGAGCCAGAATTTGGCCCCAAAATATGGCTCAGGCCTCGAAATTGGGATGTTTGGGATATTTTGAAAACTGCAGAGGGATTGGGACAAATGTGACCAAATGCCGCTTTCAGTAATTGGCATATGTTGGGTTTAAAAAAGTCGCAATTTCAAACTGCGAATACGTGCAGAGAGCCAGAATTCGGCTCCAAAATATTGCTCAGACCTCGAAATTGGGATATTTGGGATATTTTGAAAACTGCAGGGGGGTTTGGAACAAATGTGACCAAATGCCGCTTTTGGTACTTCGCATATGTTGGGTATAAAAAGTCATAATTTCAAACTGCGAATACGTGCAGAGAGCCAAATTTTGGCTCCAAAACATGGCTCAGGTCTCGAAATTGGGGTATTTTGAAAACTGCAGGGGAGTTTGTGCAAAATGTGACTCACTGCCACTTTCAGTACTTGGCATATGTTGGGTATAAAAAGTCGTAAATTCAAACTGAGAATACGTGCAGAGAGCCTGAATTTGGCTCCAAAATATGGCTCAGGCCTCGATATTGGAATGTTTGGGATATTTTGAAAACTGCAGGGAGGTTTGGGTCAAATGTGACCAAACGCCGCTTTCAGTACTTGGCATATGTTGGGTATAAAAAAGTCGCAATTTCAAACTGCGAATACGTGCAGAGAGCCAGAATTCGGCTCCAAAATATGGCTCAGGCCTCGAAATTGGGATATTTGGGATATTTCGAAAACTGCAGGGGAGTTTGTGCAAAATGTGACTCATTGCCGCTTTCAGGACTAGGCATATGTTGGGTATAAAAAGTCGTAATTTAAAACTGCGAATACATGCATAGAGCCAAAATTTGGCTTTAAAACATGGCTCAGGCCTCGAAATTGGCATGTTTTGAATATTTTGAAAACTGCAGAGGGGTTTGGGACAAATATGACCAAACGCCGCTTGCTGTACGTGGCATATGTTGGGTATAAAAAGTCGTAATTTCAAACTGCGAATACGTGCAGAGAGCCAGAATTTGGCTCCAAAATATGGCTCAGGCCTCGAAATTGGGATATTTGGGATATTTTGAAAACTGCAGGGGAGTTTGTGCAAAATGTGACTCTCTGCCGCTTTCAGTACTTGGCATATGTTGGGTATAAAAAGTCGTAATTTCAAACTGCGAATACGTGCAGACAGCCAGAATTTGGCTCCAAAATATGGCTCAGGCCTCGATATTGGAATGTTTGGGATATTTTGAAAACTGCAGGGAGGTTTGGGTCAAATGTGACCAAACGCCGCTTTCAGTACTTGGCATATGTTGGGTATAAAAAAGTCGCAATTTCAAACTACGAATACGTGCAGAGAGCCAGAATTCGGCTCCAAAATATGGCTCAGGCCTCGAAATTGGGATATTTGGGATATTTCGAAAACTGCAGGGGAGTTTGTGCAAAATGTGACTCATTGCCGCTTTCAGGACTAGGCATATGTTGGGTATAAAAAGTCGTAATTTAAAACTGCGAATACATGCATAGAGCCAAAATTTGGCTTTAAAACATGGCTCAGGCCTCGAAATTGGCATGTTTTGAATATTTTGAAAACTGCAGAGGGGTTTGGGACAAATATGACCAAACGCCGCTTGCTGTACGTGGCATATGTTGGGTATAAAAAGTCGTAATTTCAAACTGCGAATACGTGCAGAGAGCCAGAATTTGGCTCCAAAATATGGCTCAGGCCTCGAAATTGGGATATTTGGGATATTTTGAAAACTGCAGGGGAGTTTGTGCAAAATGTGACTCTCTGCCGCTTTCAGTACTTGGCATATGTTGGGTATAAAAAGTCGTAATTTCAAACTGCGAATACGTGCAGAGAGCCAGAATTTGGCTCCAAAATATGGCTCAGGCATCGAAATTGGAATGTTTGGGATATTTTGAAAACTGCTGGGGGGATTGGGACAAATGTGACCAAACGCCGCTTTCAGTACTTGGCATATGTTGGGTATAAAAAAGTCGCAATTTCAAACTGCGAATACGTGAATAGAGCCAAAATTTTGCTCCAAAATATGGCTCAGGTCTCGAAATTGGCATGTTTAGGATATTTTGAAAACTGCAGGGGGATTTGGGACAAATGTGACCAAATGCTGCTTTCAGTACTTTGCATATTTGGGTATAAAATCGTAATTTCAAACTGCGAATACGTGCAGAGAGCCTGAATTTGACTCCAAATAATAGCTCAGGCCTCGAAATTGGGATATTTGGGATATTTCGAAAACTGCAGGGGAGTTTGTGCAAAATGTGACTCACTGCCGCTTTCAGTACTTGGCATATGATGGGTATAAAAAGTCGTAATAATAAACTGCGAATACGTGCAGAGAGCCAGAATTTGGCTCCAAAATATGGCTCAGGCCTCGATATTAAGATGGAAGGGATATTTTGAAAACTGCAGGGAGGTTTTGGACAAATGTGACCAAACGCTGCTTTCAGTACATCGCATTTGCTGGGTATAAAAAAATCGTAATTTCAAACTGCGAATACGTGCAGAGAGCCAGAATTTGGAACCAAAATATGGCTCAGGCCTAGAAATTGGGATGTTTGGGATATTTTGAAAACTGCAGGGGAGTTTGTGCAAAATGTGACTCTCTGCCACTTTCAGTACTTGGCATATGTTGGATATAAAAAGTCGTAATATCAAACTGCAAATACGTGCAGAGAGCCAGAATGTGGCTCCAAAATATGGCTCAGGCCTCGAAATTGGGATGTTTGGGATATTTTGAAGACTGCAGGGAGGTTTGGGACAAATGTGACCAAGCGCCGCTTTCAGTACTTGGCATATGTTGGATATAAAAAAGTCGTAATTTCAAACTGCGAATACGTGCAGAGAGCCAGAATTTGGCTCCAAAACATGGTTTAGGCCTCGAAATTGGGATATTTGGGATATTTCGAAAACTGCAGGGGAGTTTGTGCAAAATGTGACTCACTGCCGCTTTCAGGACTTAGCATATGTTGGGTATAAAAAGTCGTAATTTCAAACTGCGAATACGTGTATAGAGCCAGAATTTTGCTCCAAAATATGGCTCAGGCCTCGAAATTGGAATGTTTGGGATATTTTGAAAACTGCAGAGGGATTGGGACAAATGTGACCAAATGCCGCTTTCAGTATTTGGCATTTGTTGGGTTTAAAAAAGTCGCAATTTCAAACTGCGAATACGTGCAGAGAGCCTGAATTTGACTCCAAAATATGGCTCAGGCATCGGAATTGGGATATTTGGGATATTTCAAAAACTGCAGGGGAGTTTGTGCAAAATGTGACTCACTGCCGCTCTCAGGACTTGGCATATGTTGGGTATAAAAAGTCTTAATTTCAAACTGCGAATACGTGCAGAGAGCCAGAATTTGGCTCCAAAATATGGCTCAGGCCTCGAAATTGGGATATTTTGAAAACTGCAGGGGAGTTTGTTCAAAATGTGACTCACTGCCGCTTTCAGTACTAGGCATATGTTGGGTATAAAAATGTAGCAATTTCAAACTGCGAATACGTGCAGAGAGCCAGAATTTGGCTCCAAAATATGGCTCAGGCCTTGAAATTGGGATGTTTGGGATATTTTGAAAACTGCAGGGGAGTTTGTTTAAAATGTGACTCATTGCCGCTTTCAGCACTTGGCATATTTTGGGTATAAAAAATCGTAATATCAAACTGCGAATGCGTGCATAGAGCCAGAATTTGGCTCCAAAAAATGGCGTCCATTAGGGAGGCTCCGGCCTCCCCTGATGCTGTGAGCCCCTGGATAGCTGCAGTGAGCACACACTGGCCCAAAAAAGCCAGCTGAATTCAAAGATGAGCTCCAGGCGAGGTGTGGAAAGAAAGTCCAGCCAGGAGCGTTCAAACTGCTCGCCAAGATGGCCGACCTTTCGGGCGGGAATCTCTTCCACAACGAAATCTTTTATTGTAGAGCTGTTGACAACATACTTTTATCTCAACTTAAGTTTTCGCCACGCATAATTTTTTCTCATTTGGAAAATACATTATCATCTTCACTATAAATTACTACTATAGCGTGTCATTTCTGCTCACACTCATCTCTAAATAAAATGATTACAAATATTTCCCAAGACATAAACTGCCTCATCCAGCCCGCATCTTCCCTCATTCCAAATCCACAAACCCACCAACAATCCTCCAACTTCATGGGAAGGTCAAGCTTCCCATGACCTTGGAGTCATTGGATATGGGTTTGTGGATGACCTGACCTAGCAGTTTATGCCTTTGGGGAAAAACTCCCCCCCCCCCATGGCATATGCATTAATGATATATAATGAATATGCCAGCCAGTCCAAGTCTAATCTTAAGATAATTCTCCTATCTCTCAATTTATTCTTTACCTACTCTTCACAGCAAGTCTTTGTCACCCACATTGAACAATATTCTAAGTCTTCACTACTCCAAAACTTGCCTCGCCACCCAGCTTTTACCTTACCACACATCTTTGCTACCCATCATTTGGTTTGTATTAAACATTCAAGGTTAAATGTTCGCCCTTGATCACCTAGCAGCAATTGAGGATACAGATGTAAGTTGATTGGATAGTCGCGTTCTGAGTGTAAACTAGTAGAACGTAAGTCAAGAAACTGCAGATAGCCTATTGGCCTGCACGTATCACCACCTATTTATATCCACCCACACTCATTCATATACGTCTAACCTAAGCTTCAACCAATCAAAGATTCCTATGCCTATTATGATCCAGTAATATGGATCCAGTGATCCAGTAGTATGATCCACAATAGACAGGAGAATGTCCAGGACGGACCGAAACGTCGTCGTCCCTTCACCTTCTAGTGTGTGGTCTGGTCAACATACTTCAGCCACGTTATTGTGACTCGTCGTCTGCACATGATCCAGTAATTTGTTCCACAAATCCACAACCCAGTTACCAAACCAGTATTTACCCAGGTATTTCCTAAATCTAAACTTATCTTCATTTAAAGCCTTATCAATAACTCCCTTGTTATGCCCATTCATCCACTTGTACACTTCAATCATGTCACGTTAAGGTTTTTCCAACATCTCTTCATACGGAAGCTTTATAATTTGCGGGATTAACTTTGTCATCCTAACTGACGTGTTCTAGTGAATTATGTCCATTGTTTAGCATGGCGATCAAAACTGAACTGCATAATCTAAATGAGGCCTAAAAACAATACGTTAATAAACCCAGCCGACTTAATGCTAACTCTTCTATAAATAAATCTATGGGAAAGAAAAGCTCTCAGCCTGTTAACAAGAGTGTACAAATCCACAAGGGCCGGAACGAGGATTCAAACCTGCATCCGAGAGCATCCCAGACGCTGCCGTAATCGACTGAGCTACGACATGGTCAAAAGGAGTTGAAACCGAAGTTCTACTGAACTTACTGGATCCTGCAGCCTCTCCGAGGCACAAACCAGTGTTAGTGTAACAAGAATGTGAAGTTTTCTACGTCCATCTAGTTCCACCCGCTCCTCGCCAGAACTAGTTGTTAAATAAGCACTTTACCTTGACTCCTCTGATCCAATACTTGTCCACACGTGCCACACTCCTGAAAAAAATATTTTTTACATATATTAAGGGCAAGTATAAGTAAGTAATTATCAAAAGAAGGTACCAAACCAGCAAGGCTATGTAGCACCAGGGTAAGTATAAACAGTTTATTTCAAATACAATCGAGTAGGAAAATACAATTATGAATTTCAAGAACACTGGAACCAATCACTGGAAAAGGTGAAATTGCAATGGAGATTAATTACATATTGTATCAACAATAGCGAGTAGGCAAGACTGATAAGACTGCAATAGCCTAACGGAATACATTTTTGTCTCCGACTCATGAGGCTATGGTTAAGCATCAATGTTCTTTTAAAGTTACATAGAAACACATTATCTTATTAGGGTCTTCCACTAAAAACAAACCTTTAGCTAATCTTAGATAAACGTACTGTGTATTATTAATTTATTTAGCTGTTTATTTATTTATTTAGCTGCTACTCCCCTGCAGTTTTCGAAATATCCCAAATATCCCAATTTCGAGGCCTGAGCCATATTTTGGAACCAAATTCTGGCTCTCTGCACGTATTCGCAGTTTAAAATTGCTACTTTTTTATACCCAACATATGCCAAGTTCTGAAAGCGGCGTTTGATCACATTTTGAACAATCCACCCTGCAGTTTTCAAAATATCAAAACATCCCAATTTTTAGGCCTGATCCATATTTTGGAGCCAAATTCGGGTTCTCTGCACGTATTCGCAGTTTTAAATTATGTTTATTTATACCCAACATACGCCAAGTACTGAAAGCGGCATTTGGACACATTTGTCCCAATTCCACATGCAGTTTTCAAAATTTATCAAACATCCCAATTTCGAAGCATGAGCCATATTTTGGAGCCAAATTCTGGCTCTCTACACGTATTCGCAGTTTGAAATTGCGACTTTTTTACACCCAACATATGCCAAGAATTGAAAACGGCGTTTTGACACATTTGTTCCAATCCCCCATGCAGTTTTCAAAATGTATCAAAAATCCGAATTTCGAGGCCTGAACCATATTTTGGAGCCAAATTCTGGCTCTCTGCACGTATTCGCAGTTTGAATTTACGACTTTTTATACCCAACATATGCAAAGTACTGAAAGCGGCAGTGATTCACATTTTGCACAAACTCCCCTGCAGTTTTCAAAATACCCCAAATATCCCAGTTTCGAGGTCTGAGCCATATTTTGGAGCCAAATTCTGGCTCTCTGCACGCATTCGCAGTTTGATATTACGACTATTTATACCCAACATATGCCAAGTACGGAAAGCGGCATTAAATCACATTTTGCACAAACTCCCCTGCAGTTTTCAAAATATCCCAAATATCCCAATTTCGAGGCCTGAGCCATATTTTGGAGCCAAATTCTGGCTCTCTGCACGTATTTGCAGTTTGAAATTACGATTTTTTATACCCAACATATGCCAAAAACTGAAAGCGGCGTTTGGTCACATTTGTCCCAATCCCCCTTGCAATTTTCAAAGTATCCCGAAAGTCCCAATTTCGAGGCCGGAGCCATATTTTAGAGCCAAATTCTGGCTCTCTGCACGTATTTACAGTTTAAAATTGCAACTTTTTTATTCCCAACATATGCCATGTCCTGAAAGCGGCATTTGGTCACATTTGGCCCAATCCCCCCTGCAGTTTTCAAAAAATCCCAAACATCCCAATATCGAGGCCTGAACCATTTTTTGGAGTCAACGTCTGGCTCTCTGCACGTATTCACAGTTTGATATTACGACTTTTTATACCCAACATATGCCAAGTCCTTAGAGCAGCAGTGAGTCGAATTTTGCACAAACTCCCCTGCAGTTTTCAAAATATCCCAAATATCCCAATTTCATGGCCTGAGCCTGATTTTGGAGCCAAATTCTGGCTCTCTGCACGTATTCGCAGTTTGAAATTGCGACTTTTTTATACCCAACATATAACAAGTACTGAATGCAGCCTTTGGACACATTTGTCCCAATCCCCCCTGCAGTTTTCAAAAATTTATCAAACATCCCAATTTCGAGGCTTAAGCCGTATTTTGGAGCCAAATTCTGGCTCTCTGCACGTATTCGCAGTTTGAAATTACGACTTTTTATACCCAACATATGCCAAGTACTGAAAGCGGCAGTGAGTCACATTTTGCACAAACTCCCCTGCAGTTTTCAAAATATCCCAAATATCCCCGTTTCGAGATCTGAGCCATATTTTGGAGCCAAATTCTGGCTCTCTTAACGTATTCGCAGTTTGAAATTGCGACTTTTTTATACCCAATAAATGCCAAGTACTGATTGCGCCGTTTGGACTCATTTGTCCCAATCCCCCCTGCACTTTTCAAAAAATATCAAATATCCTAATTTCGAGGCCTGAACAATATTTTGGAGCCAAATTCTCGCTCTCTGCACGTATTCGCAGTTTGATATTACGCCTTTTTATACCCAACATATGCCAAGTACGAAAAACGGCGTTTGGTCAAATTTATCCCAATTCAATCAATAGGGGAGCTGGTCGGCCGAGCGGACAGCACGCTGGACTTGTGATCCTGTGGTCCTGGGTTCGATCCCAGGCGCAGGCGAGAAACAATGGGCAGAGTTTCTTTCACCCTATGCCCCTGTTACCTAGCAGTAAAATAGGTACCTGGGTGTTAGTCAGCTGTCACGGGCTGCTTCCTGGGGGTGGAGATATGGTCGAGGACCGGGCCGCGAGGACACTAAAGCCCCGAAATCATCTCAAGATAACCTCAAGAAGATCCCCCCTGCAGTTTTTAAAATATCCCAAACATCATAATTTCGAGGCTTGAGCCATATTTTGGAGCCAAATTCTGGCTCTCTGCACGTATTCGCTGTTTTAAATTACGACTTTTTATACCCAACATATGACAAGTACTGAAAGCAGCGTTTGGTCACATTTGTCCCTAACCTCCCTGCAGTTTACAAAATTTCCCAAACATCCCAATTTCGAGGCCTGAGCCATATTTTGGAGCCAAATTCAAGCTCTTTGCACGTATTCGCAGTTTGAATTTTCGACTTTATATACCCAACATATGCCAAGTACTGAAAGTGGCGTTTGGTCAAATTTGTCCCAATCCCCCCTGCAGTTTTAAAATATCCCAAACATCTCAATTTCGAGGCCAGAGCCATATTTTGAAGCCAAATTCTTGCTCTCTGCACGTATTTGCAGTTTTAAATTACGACTTTTTATACCTAACATATGCCAAGTACTGAGAGCGGCAATGAGACATAGAATTTGGCTCCAAAATATGGCTCAGGCCTCGAAATTGGGATATTTGGGATATTTCGAAAACTGCAGGGGAATTTGTGCAAAATGTGACTCGGCCGCTTTCAGGACTTGGCATATGTTGGGTGTAAAAAGTCGTAATATCAAACTGCGAATACGTGCAGAGAGCCAGAATTTGGCTCCAAAATATGGCTCAGGCCTCGATATTGGGATGTTTGGGATATTTTGAAAACTGCAGTTAGATTTGGGACAAATGTGACCAAACGCCGCTTTCAGTACTTGGCATATGTTGGGTATAAAAAGTCGTTATTTCAAACTGCGAATACGTGAAGAGAGCCTGAATTTGGCTCCAAAATATAACTCAGGCCTCGAAATTGGGATGTTTGGGAAATTCTAAAAACTGCAGGGGAGTTTGTGCAAATTTGTGACTCACTGCCGCGTCCAGTACTTAGCATATGTTGGGTATAAAAAGTCGTAATATCAAACTGCGAATACGTGAATAGAGCCAGAATTTGGCTCCAAAATATGGCTCAGGCCTCGAAATTGGGATGTTTGGGATATTTTGTAAACTTGAGGGAGGTTTGGGACAAATGTGACCAAACGCCGCTTTCAGTACATGGCATATGTTGGGTATAAAAAGACGTAATTTCGAACTGCGAATACGTGAATAGAGCCAGAATTTGGCTCCAAAATATGGCTCAGGCCTTGAAATTGGGATGTTTGGGATATTTTGAAAACTGGAGGGAGGTTTGGGACAAATGTGACCAAACGCCGCTTTCAGTACTTCGCATATGTTGGGTATAAAAAAGTCGTAATTTTAAACTGCAAATACGTGCAGAGAGACTGAATTTGGCTCCAAAATATGGGTCAGGCCTCGATATTGGGATATTTGGGATATTTTGAAAACTGCAGGGGGGATTGGGACAAATGTGACTAAACGCCGCTTTCAGTACATGACATATGTTGGGTATAAAAAGACGTAATTTCGAACTGCGAATACGTGCAGAGAGCCAGAATTTGGCTCCAAAATATGGCTCAGGCCTCGAAATTGGGATATTTCAGATATTTCGAAAACTGCAGGGGAGTGTGTGCAAAATGTGACTCACTGCCGCTTTCAGGACTTGGCATATGTTGGGTATAAAAAGTCGAAATATCAAACTGCGAATACGTGGAAAGAGCCAGAATTTGGCTCCAAAATATGGGTCAGGCCTCGATATTGGGATGTTTGGGATATTTTGAAAACTGCAGGAAAGTTTGGGACAAATGTGACCAAACGCCGCTTTCAGTACTTTGCATATGTTGGGTTTAAAAAAAGTCGTAATTTCGAACTGCGAATACGTGCAGAGAGCCAGAATTTGGCTCCAAAATATGGCTCAGGCCTCGAAATTGGGATATTTGGGATATTTTGAAAACTGCAGGGATGTTTGGAACAAATGTGACCAAATGCCGCTTTCAGTACTTCGCATATGTTGGGTATAAAAAAGCCGTAATTTCAAACTGCAAATACATGCAGAGAGCAAGAATTTGGCTCCAAAATATGGCTCAGGCCTCGAAATTGGGATGTTTGGGATATTTTGAAAACTGTAGGGGAGTTTGAGCAAAATGTGACTCACTGCCGTTTTCAGGACTTGTCATATGTTGGGTATAAAAAGTCGTAATTTAAAACTGCGAATACGTCAGGGAGCCAGAATTTGGCTCCAAAATAGGGCTCAGGCCTCGAAATTGGGACGTTTGGGATATTTTGAAAACTGCAGGGGAGTTTGTGCAAAATGTGACTCACTGCCGCTTTCAGTACTTGGCATATGTTGGGTATAAAAAGACGAAATATCAAACTGCGAATACGTGCAGAGAGCCAGAATTTGGCTCCAAAATATGGGTCAGGCCTCGATATTGGGATATTTGGGATATTTTGAAAACTGCAGGGAGGTTTGGGACAAATGTGACCAAACGCCGCTTTTAGTCCTTCGCGTATGTTGGGTATAAAAAAGTCCTAATTTCAAACTGCGAATACGTGCAGAGAGCCAAAATTTGGCTCCAAAATATTGCTCAGGCCTCGAAATTGGGATGTTTGGGATATTTTGAAAACTGCAGGGGGGATTGGGACAAATGTGACTAAACGCCGCTTTCAGTACTTCGCATATGTTGGGTATAAAAAAGTCATAATTTCAAACTGCGAATGCATGCATAGAGCCAGAATTTGGCTCCAAAATATGGCTCAGGCCTCGAAATTGGGATATTTGGGATATTTTGAAAACTGCAGGGATGTTTGGAACAAATGTGACCAAACGCCGCTTTCAGTACTTGGCATATGTTGGGTATAAAAAGATGTATTTTCTAACTGCGAATACGTGCAGAATTTGGCTCCAAAATATGGCTCAGACCTCGAAATTGGGATATTTGCGTTATTTTGAAAACTGGAGGAGTGTTTGGGCAAAATGTGACTCACTGCCGCTTTCAGTACTTGGCATATGTTGGGTATAAAAATTCGTAATATCAAACTGCGAATACGTGCATAGAGCCAGAATTTGGCTCCAAATTACGGCTCAGGCCTCGAAATTGGGATGTTTGGGATATTTTGAAAACTGCAGGTAGGTTTGGGACAAATGTGACCGAAAGCCGCTTTCAGTACTTGCCATATGTTGGTATAAAAAAGTTGCAATTTCAAACTGCGAATACGTGCAAAGAGCCTGAATTTGGCTCCATAATATGGCTCAGGCCTCGAAATTGGGATATTTGGGATATTTTGAAAACTGCAGGGGAGTTTGTGCAAAATGTGACTCACTGCCGCTTTCAGGACTTGGCATATGTTGGGTATAAAAAGTCGTAATTTCAAACTACGAGTACGTGCAGAGAGCCTGAATTTGGCTCCAAAATATGGCTCAGGCCTCGAAATTGGGATATTTAGGATATTTTGAAAACTGCAGGGAGGTTTGGGAGAAATGTGACCAAACGCCGCTTTCAGTACTTCGCATATGTTGGGTATAAAAATCGCAATTTCAAACTGCGAATACGTGCAGAGAGCCAGAATTTGGCTCCAAAATATGGCTCAGGCCTCGAAATTGGGATATTTGGGATATTTCGAAAACTGCAGGGGAATTTGTGCAAAATGTGACTCTGCCGCTTTCAGGATTTGGCATATGTTGGATGTAAAAAGTCGTAATATCAAACTGCGAATACGTGCAGAGAGCCAGAATTTGGTTCCAAAATATGGCTCAGGCCTCGAAATTGGGATGTTTGGGAAATTCTAAAAACTGCAGGGGAGTTTGTGCAAATTTGTGACTCACTGCCGCGTCCAGTACTTAGCATATGTTGGGTATAAAAAGTCGTAATTTCTAACTGCGAGTACGTGCAGAGAGCCAGAATTTGGCTCCAAAATATGGCTCGGGCCTCGAAATTGGGATATTTTGGATATTTTGAAAACTGCAGTTAGATTTGGACAAATGTGACCAAACGCCGCTTTCAGGACTTGGCATATGTTGGGTATAAAAAGTCGTAATTTCTAACTGCGAGTACGTGCAGAGAGCCTGAATTTGGCTCCAAAATATGGCTCAGGCCTCGAAATTGGGATATTTAGGATATTTCGAAAACTGCAGGGGAATTTGTGCAAAATGTGACTCTGCCGCTTTCAGGATTTGGCATATGTTGGGTGTAAAAAGTCGTAATATCAAACTGCGAATACGTGCAGAGAGCCAGAATTTGGCTCCAAAATATGGCTCATGCCTCGATATTGGGATGTTTGGGATATTTTGAAAACTGCAGTTAGATTTGGGACAAATGTGACCAAACGCCGCTTTCAGTACTTGGCATATGTTGGGTATAAAAAGTCGTTATTTCAAACTGCGAATACGTGAAGAGAGCCTGAATTTGGCTCCAAAATATGGCTCAGGCCTCGAAATTGGGATGTTTGGGAAATTCTAAAAACTGCAGGGGAGTTTGTGCAAATTTGTGACTCAATGCCGCGTCCAGTACTTAGCATATGTTGGGTATAAAAAGTCGTAATATCAAACTGCGAATACGTGAATAGAGCCAGAATTTGGCTCCAAAATATGGCTCAGGCCTCGAAATTGGGATGTTTGGGATATTTTGAAAACTTGAGGGAGGTTTGGGACAAATGTGACCAAACGCCGCTTTCAGTACATGGCAAATGTTGGGTATAAAAAGGCGTAATTTCGAACTGCGAATACGTGAATAGAGCCAGAATTTGGCTCCAAAATATGGCTCAGGCCTTGAAATTGGGATGTTTGGGATATTTTGAAAACTGGAGGGAGGTCTGGGACAAATGTGACCAAACGCCGCTTTCAGTACTTCGCATATGTTGGGTATAAAAAAGTCGTAATTTTAAACTGCAAATACGTGCAGAGAGACTGAATTTGGCTCCGAAATATGGGTCAGGCCTCGATATTGTGATATTTGGGAAATTTTGAAAACTGCAGGGGGGATTGGGACAAATGTGACTAAACGCCGCTTTCAGTACTTGACATATGTTGGGTATAAAAAGACGTAATTTCGAACTGCGAATACGTGCAGAGAGCCAGAATTTGGCTCCAAAATATGGCTCAGGCCTCGAAATTGGGATATTTGGGATATATTGAAAACTGCAGGGATGTTTGGAACAAATGTAACCAAACGCCGCTTTCAGTTCTTCGCATATGTTGGGTATAAAAAAGCCGTAATTTCAAACTGCAAATACGTGCAGAGAGCAAGAATTTGGCTCCAAAATATGGCTCAGGCCTCGAAATTGGGATGTTTGGGATATTTTGAAAACTGTAGGGTAGTTTGTGCAAAATGTGACTCACTGCCGTTTTCAGGACTTGTCATATGTTGGGTATAAAAAGTCGTAATTTAAAACTGCGAATACGACAGGGAGCCAGAATTTGGCTCCAAAATAGGGCTCAGGCCTCGAAATTGGGACGTTTGGGATATTTTGAAAACTGCAGGGGAGTTTGTGCAAAATGTGACTCACTGCCGCTTTCAGTACTTGGCATATGTTGGGTATAAAAAGTCGTAATATCAAGCTGCGAATACGTGCAAAGAGCCAGAATTTGGCTCCAAATTACGGCTCAGTCCTCGAAATTGGGATGTTTGGGATATTTTGAAAACTGCAGGGAGGTTTGGGACAAATGTGACCGAAAGCCGCTTTCAGCACATGCCATATGTTGGTATAAAAAAGTTGCAATTTCAAACTGCGAATATGTGCAAAGAGCCTGAATTTGGCTCCATAATATGGCTCAGGCCTCGAAATTGGGATATTTGGGATATTTTGAAAACTGCAGAGGAGTTTGTGCAAAATGTGACTCACTGCCGCTTTCAGGACTTGGCATATGTTGGGTATAAAAAGTCGAAATTTCTAACTGCGAGTACGTGCAGAGAGCCTGAATTTGGCTCCAAAATATGGCTCAGGCCTCGAAATTGGGATATTTAGGATATTTTGAAAACTGCAGGGAGGTTTGGGGCAAATGTGACCAAACGCCGCTTTCAGTACTTCGCATATGTTGGGTATAAAAATCGCAATTTCAAACTGCGAATACGTGCAGAGAGCCAGAATTTGGCTCCAAAATATGGCTCAGGCCTCGAAATTGGGATATTTGGGATATTTCGAAAACTGCAGGGGAATTTGTGCAAAATGCGACTCTGCCGCTTTCAGGACTTGGCATATGTTGGGTGTAAAAAGTCGTAATATCAAACTGCGAATACGTGCAGAGAGCCAGAATTTGGCTCCAAAATATGGCTCAGGCCTCGATATTGGGATGTTTGGGATATTTTGAAAACTGCAGTTAGATTTGGGACAAATGTGACCAAACGCCGCATTCAGTACTTGGCATATGTTGGGTATAAAAAGTCGTTATTTCAAACTGCGAATACGTGAAGAGAGCCTGAATTTGGCTCCAAAATATGGCTCAGGCCTCGAAATTGGGATATTTAGGATATTTTGAAAACTGCAGGGAGGTTTGGGGCAAATGTGACCAAACGCCGCTTTCAGTACTTCGCATATGTTGGGTATAAAAATCGCAATTTCAAACTGCGAATACGTGCAGAGAACCAGAATTTGGCTCCAAAATATGGCTCAGGCCTCGAAATTCGGATGTTTGGGATTTTTTGAAAACGGCAGGGGGGATTGGGACAAATGTGACTAAACGCCGCTTTCAGTACTTGACATATGTTGGGTATAAAAAGACGTAATTTCGAACTGCGAATACGTGCAGAGAGCCAGAATTTGGCTCCAAAATATGGCTCAGGCCTCGAAATTGGGATATTTGGGATATATTGAAAACTGCAGGGATGTTTGGAACAAATGTGACCAAACGCCGCTTTCAGTACTTCGCATATGTTGGGTATAAAAAAGCCTTAATTTCAAACTGCAAATACGTGCAGAGAGCAAGAATTTGGCTCCAAAATATGGCTCAGGCCTCGAAATTGGGATGTTTGGGATATTTTGAAAACTGTAGGGGAGTTTGTGCAAAATGTGACTCACTGCCGTTTTCAGGACTTGTCATATGTTGGGTATAAAAAGTCGTAATTGAAAACTGCGAATACGTCAGGGAGCCAGAATTTCGCTCCAAAATAGGGCTCAGGCCTCGAAATTGGGACGTTTGGGAAATTTTGAAAACTGCAGGGGAGTTTGTGCAAAATGTGACTCGCTGCCGCTTTCAGTACTTGGCATATGTTGGGTATAAAAAGTCGTAATATCAAACTGCAAATACGTGCAAAGAGCCAGAATTTGGCTCCAAAATAAGGGTCAGGCCTCGATATTGGGATATTTGGGATATTTTGAAAACTGCAGGGAGGTTTGGGACAAATGTGACCAAACGCCTCTTTTAGTCCTTCGCATATGTTGGGTATAAAAAAGTCGTAATTTCAAACTGCGAATACGTGCAGAGAGACTGAATTTGGCTCCAAAATATGGCTCAGGCCTTGAAATTTGGATGTTTGGGATATTTCGAAAACTGCAGGGGAATTTGTGCAAAATGTGACTCACTGCCGCTTTCAGTACTTGGCATATGTTGGGTATAAAAAGTCGTTATTTCAAACTGCGAATACGTGAAGAGAGCCTGAATTTGGCTCCAAAATATGGCTCAGGCCTCGAAATTGGGATGTTTGGGAAATTCTAAAAACTGCAGGGGAGTTTGTGCAAATTTGTGACTCACTACCGCGTCCAGTACTTAGCATATGTTGTGTATAAAAAGTCGTAATATCAAACTGCGAATACGTGAATAGAGCCAGAATTTGGCTCCAAAATATGGCTCAGGCCTCGAAATTGGGATGTTTGGGATATTTTGAAAACTGGAGGGAGGTTTGGGACAAATGTGACCAAACGCCGCTTTCAGTACTTCGCATATGTTGGGTATAAAAAAGTCGTAATTTCAAACTGCAAATACGTGCAGAGAGACTGAATTTGGCTCCAAAATATGGCTCAGGCCTTGAAATTTGGATGTTTGGGATATTTAGAAAAATGCAGGGGAGTTTGTGCAAAATGTGACTCATTGCCTCTTTCAGTACTTGGCATATGTTGGGTATAATAAGTCGTAATTTCAACCTGAGAATACATGCAGAGAGCCAGAATTTGGCTCCAAAATATGGCTTAGGACCTCGAAATTGGGATATTTGGGATAGTTTGAAAACTACAGGGGAGAATGTGCAAAATGTGATTCACTGCCGTTTTCAGGACTTGCCATATGTTGGGTATAAAAAGTCGTAATTTAAAACTGCGAATACGTGCAGAGAGCCAGAATTTGGCTCCAAAATATGGCTTAGGCCTCAAAATTGGGACGTTTGGATATTTTGAAAACTGCAGGGGAGTTTGTGCAAAATTTGACTCACTGCCGCTTTCAGTACTTGGCATATGTTGGGTATAAAAAGTCGAAATATTAAACTGCGAATACGTGCAAGGAGCCATAATTTGGCTCCAAAATATGGGTCAGGCCTCGATATTGGGATATTTGGGATATTTTGAAAACTGCAGGGGGGATTGGGACAAATGTGACTAAACGCCGCTTTCAGTACTTGACATATGTTGGGTATAAAAAGACGTAATTTCGAACTGCGAATACGTGCAGAGAGCCAGAATTTGGCTCCAAAATATGGCTCAGGCCTCGAAATTGGGATATATTGAAAACGGCAGGGATGTTTGGAACAAATGTAACCAAACGCCGCTTTCAGTTCTTCGCATATGTTGGGTATAAAAAAGCCGTAATTTCAAACTGCAAATACGTGCAGAGAGCAAGAGTTTGGCTCCAAAATATGGCTCAGGCCTCGAAATTGGGATGTTTGGGATATTTTGAAAACTGTAGGGGAGTTTGTGCAAAATGTGACTCACTGCCGTTTTCAGGACTTGTCATATGTTGGGTATAAAAAGTCGTAATTTAAAACTGCGAATACGACAGGGAGCCAGAATTTGGCTCCAAAATAGGGCTCAGGCCTCGAAATTGGGACGTTTGGGATATTTTGAAAACTGCTGGGGAGTTTGTGCAAAATGTGACTCACTGCCGCTTTCAGTACTTGGCATATGTTGGGTATAAAAAGTCGTAATATCAAGCTGCGAATACATGCAAAGAGCCAGAATTTGGCTCCAAATTACGGCTCAGGCCTCGAAATTGGGATGTTTGGGATATTTTGAAAATTGCAGGGAGGTTTGGGACAAATGTGACCGAAAGCCGCTTTAAGTACTTGCCATATGTTGGTATAAAAAAGTTGCAATTTCAAACTGCGAATACGTGCAAAGAGCCTGAATTTGGCTCCATAATATGGCTCAGGCCTCGAAATTGGGATATTTGGGATATTTTGAAAACTGCAGGGGAGTTTGTGCAAAATGTGACTCACTGCCGCTTTCAGGACTTGGCATATGTTGGGTATAAAAAGTCGTAATTTCTAACTGCGAGTACGTGCAGAGAGCCTGAATTTGGCTCCAAAATATGGCTCAGGCCTCGAAATTGGGATATTTAGGATATTTTGAAAACTGCAGGGAGGTTTGGGACAAATGTGACCAAACGCCGCTTTCAGTACTTCGCATGTGTTGGGTATAAAAATCGCAATTTCAAACTGCGAATACGTGCAGAGAGCCAGAATTTGGCTCCAAAATATGGCTCAGGCCTCGAAATTGGGATATTTTGGATATTTCGAAAACTGCAGGGGAATTTGTGCAAAATGTGACTCTGCCGCTTTCCGGATTTGGCATATGTTGGGTGTAAAAAGTCGTAATATCAAACTGCGAATACGTGCAGAGAGCCAGAATTTGGCTCCAAAATATGGCTCATGCCTCGATATTGGGATGTTTGGGATATTTTGAAAACTGCAGTTAGATTTGGGACAAATGTGACCAAACGCCGCTTTCAGTACTTGGCATATGTTGGGTATAAAAAGTCGTTATTTCAAACTGCGAATACGTGAAGAGAGCCTGAATTTGGCTCCAAAATATGGCTCAGGCCTCGAAATTGGGATGTTTGGGAAATTCTAAAAACTGCAGGGGAGTTTGTGCAAATTTGTGACTCAATGCCGCGTCCAGTACTTAGCATATGTTGGGTATAAAAAGTCGTAATATCAAACTGCGAATACGTGAATAGAGCCAGAATTTGGCTCCAAAATATGGCTCAGGCCTCGAAATTGGGATGTTTGGGATATTTTGAAAACTTGAGGGAGGTTTGGGACAAATGTGACCAAACGCCGCTTTCAGTACATGGCAAATGTTGGGTATAAAAAGGCGTAATTTCGAACTGCGAATACGTGAATAGAGCCAGAATTTGGCTCCAAAATATGGCTTAGGCCTTGAAATTGGGATGTTTGGGATATTTTGAAAACTGGAGGGAGGTTTGGGACAAATGTGACCAAACGCCGCTTTCAGTACTTCGCATATGTTGGGTATAAAAAAGTCGTAATTTTAAACTGCAAATACGTGCAGAGAGACTGAATTTGGCTCCGAAATATGGGTCAGGCCTCGATATTGGGATATTTGGGATATTTTGAAAACTGCAGGGGGGATTGGGACAAATGTGACTAAACGCCGCTTTCAGTACTTGACATATGTTGGGTATAAAAAGACGTAATTTCGAACTGCGAATACGTGCAGAGAGCCAGAATTTGGCTCCAAAATATGGCTCAGGCCTCGAAATTGGGATATTTGGGATATATTGAAAACTGCAGGGATGTTTGGAACAAATGTAACCAAACGCCGCTTTCAGTTCTTCGCATATGTTGGGTATAAAAAAGCCGTAATTTCAAACTGCAAATACGTGCAGAGAGCAAGAATTTGGCTCCAAAATATGGCTCAGGCCTCGAAATTGGGATGTTTGGGATATTTTGAAAACTGTAGGGTAGTTTGTGCAAAATGTGACTCACTGCCGTTTTCAGGACTTGTCATATGTTGGGTATAAAAAGTCGTAATTTAAAACTGCGAATACGACAGGGAGCCAGAATTTGGCTCCAAAATAGGGCTCAGGCCTCGAAATTGGGACGTTTGGGATATTTTGAAAACTGCAGGGGAGTTTGTGCAAAATGTGACTCACTGCCGCTTTCAGTACTTGGCATATGTTGGGTATAAAAAGTCGTAATATCAAGCTGCGAATACGTGCAAAGAGCCAGAATTTGGCTCCAAATTACGGCTCAGTCCTCGAAATTGGGATGTTTGGGATATTTTGAAAACTGCAGGGAGGTTTGGGACAAATGTGACCGAAAGCCGCTTTCAGCACATGCCATATGTTGGTATAAAAAAGTTGCAATTTCAAACTGCGAATATGTGCAAAGAGCCTGAATTTGGCTCCATAATATGGCTCAGGCCTCGAAATTGGGATATTTGGGATATTTTGAAAACTGCAGGGGAGTTTGTGCAAAATGTGACTCACTGCCGCTTTCAGGACTTGGCATATGTTGGGTATAAAAAGTCGAAATTTCTAACTGCGAGTACGTGCAGAGAGCCTGAATTTGGCTCCAAAATATGGCTCAGGCCTCGAAATTGGGATATTTAGGATATTTTGAAAACTGCAGGGAGGTTTGGGGCAAATGTGACCAAACGCCGCTTTCAGTACTTCGCATATGTTGGGTATAAAAATCGCAATTTCAAACTGCGAATACGTGCAGAGAGCCAGAATTTGGCTCCAAAATATGGCTCAGGCCTCGAAATTGGGATATTTGGGATATTTCGAAAACTGCAGGGGAATTTGTGCAAAATGCGACTCTGCCGCTTTCAGGACTTGGCATATGTTGGGTGTAAAAAGTCGTAATATCAAACTGCGAATACGTGCAGAGAGCCAGAATTTGGCTCCAAAATATGGCTCAGGCCTCGATATTGGGATGTTTGGGATATTTTGAAAACTGCAGTTAGATTTGGGACAAATGTGACCAAACGCCGCTTTCAGTACTTGGCATATGTTGGGTATAAAAAGTCGTTATTTCAAACTGCGAATACGTGAAGAGAGCCTGAATTTGGCTCCAAAATATGGCTCAGGCCTCGAAATTGGGATATTTAGGATATTTTGAAAACTGCAGGGAGGTTTGGGGCAAATGTGACCAAACGCCGCTTTCAGTACTTCGCATATGTTGGGTATAAAAATCGCAATTTCAAACTGCGAATACGTGCAGAGAACCAGAATTTGGCTCCAAAATATGGCTCAGGCCTCGAAATTCGGATGTTTGGGATTTTTTGAAAACGGCAGGGGGGATTGGGACAAATGTGACTAAACGCCGCTTTCAGTACTTGACATATGTTGGGTATAAAAAGACGTAATTTCGAACTGCGAATACGTGCAGAGAGCCAGAATTTGGCTCCAAAATATGGCTCAGGCCTCGAAATTGGGATATTTGGGATATATTGAAAACTGCAGGGATGTTTGGAACAAATGTGACCAAACGCCGCTTTCAGTACTTCGCATATGTTGGGTATAAAAAAGCCTTAATTTCAAACTGCAAATACGTGCAGAGAGCAAGAATTTGGCTCCAAAATATGGCTCAGGCCTCGAAATTGGGATGTTTGGGATATTTTGAAAACTGTAGGGGAGTTTGTGCAAAATGTGACTCACTGCCGTTTTCAGGACTTGTCATATGTTGGGTATAAAAAGTCGTAATTTAAAACTGCGAATACGTCAGGGAGCCAGAATTTCGCTCCAAAATAGGGCTCAGGCCTCGAAATTGGGACGTTTGGGAAATTTTGAAAACTGCAGGGGAGTTTGTGCAAAATGTGACTCGCTGCCGCTTTCAGTACTTGGCATATGTTGGGTATAAAAAGTCGTAATATCAAACTGCAAATACGTGCAAAGAGCCAGAATTTGGCTCCAAAATAAGGGTCAGGCCTCGATATTGGGATATTTGGGATATTTTGAAAACTGCAGGGAGGTTTGGGACAAATGTGACCAAACGCCGCTTTTAGTCCTTCGCATATGTTGGGTATAAAAAAGTCGTAATTTCAAACTGCGAATACGTTCAGAGAGCCAAAATTTGGCTCCAAAATATTGCTCAGGCCTCGAAATTGGGATGTTTGGGATATTTTGAAAACTGCAGGGGAGTTTGTGCAAAATATGACTCACTGCCGCTTTCAGGACTTGGCATATGTTGGGTATAAAAAGTCCAAATATCAAACTGCGAATACGTGCAGAGAGCCAGAATTTGGCTCCAAAATATGGCTCAGGCCTCGATATTGGGATGTTTAGGATATTTTGAAAGCTGCAGTTAGATTTGGGACAAATGTGACCAAACGCCGCTTTCAGTACTTGGCGTATGTTGGGTATAAAAAGTCGTTATTTCAAACTGCGAATACGTGCAGAGAACCAGAATTTGGCTCCAAAATATGGCTCAGGCCTCGAAATTGGGATGTTTGGGATATTTTGAAAACTGCAGGGGGGATTGGGACAAATGTGACTAAACGCCGCTTTCAGTACTTCGCATATGTTGGGTATAAAAAAGTCATAATTTCAAACTGCGAATGCGTGCATAGAGCCAGAATTTGGCTCCAAAATATGGCTCAGGCCTCGAAATTGGGATATTTGGGATATTTTGATAACTGCAGGGATGTTTGGAACAAATGTGACGAAACGCCGCTTTCAGTACTTGGCATATGTTGGGTATAAAAAGATGTAATTTCTAACTGCAAATACGTGCAGAGAGCCAGAATTTGGCTCCAAAATATGGCTCAGACCTCGAAATTGGGATATTTGCATTATTTTGTAAACTGGAGGAGAGTTTGGGCAAAATATGACTCACTGCCGCTTTCAGGACTTGGCATATGTTGGGTGTAAAAAGTCGTAATATCAAACTGCGAATACGTGCAGAGAGCCAGAATTTGGCTCCAAAATATGGCTCAGGCCTCGAAATTGGGATATTTAGGATATTTTGAAAACTGCAGGGAGGTTTGGGACAAATGTGACCAAACGTCGCTTTCAGTACTTCGCATATGTTGGGTATAAAAATCGTAATTTCAAACTGCGAATACGTGCAGAGAGCCAGAATTTGGCTCCAAAATATGGCTCAGGCCTCAAAATTGGGATATTTGCGTTATTTTGTAAATTGGAGGAGAGTTTGGGCAAAATATGACTCACTGCCGCTTTCAGGACTTGGCATATGTTGGGTGTAAAAAGTCGTAATATCAAACAGCGAATACGTGCAGAGAGCCAGAATTTGGCTCCAAAATATGGCTCAGGCCTCGAAATTGGGATATTTAGGATATTTTGAAAACTGCAGGGAGGTTTGGGACAAATGTGACCAAACGTCGCTTTCAGTACTTCGCATATGTTGGGTATAAAAATCGTAATTTCAAACTGCGAATACGTGCAGAGAGCCAGAATTTGGCTCCAAAATATGGCTCAGGCCTCAAAATTGGGATATTTGGGATATTTCGAAAACTGCAGGGGAATTTGTGCAAAATGTGACTCACTGCCGCTTTCAGTACTTGGCATATGTTGGGTATAAAAAGTCGTTATTTCAAACTGCGAATACGTGAAGAGAGCCTGAATTTGGCTCCAAAATATGGCTCAGGCCTCGAAATTGGGATGTTTGGGAAATTCTAAAAACTGCAGGGGAGTTTGTGCAAATTTGTGACTCACTACCGCGTCCAGTACTTAGCATATGTTGTGTATAAAAAGTCGTAATATCAAACTGCGAATACGTGAATAGAGCCAGAATTTGGCTCCAAAATATGGCTCAGGCCTCGAAATTGGGATGTTTGGGATATTTTGAAAACTGGAGGGAGGTTTGGGACAAATGTGACCAAACGCCGCTTTCAGTACTTCGCATATGTTGGGTATAAAAAAGTCGTAATTTCAAACTGCAAATACGTGCAGAGAGACTGAATTTGGCTCCAAAATATGGCTCAGGCCTTGAAATTTGGATGTTTGGGATATTTAGAAAAATGCAGGGGAGTTTGTGCAAAATGTGACTCATTGCCTCTTTCAGTACTTGGCATATGTTGGGTATAATAAGTCGTAATTTCAACCTGAGAATACATGCAGAGAGCCAGAATTTGGCTCCAAAATATGGCTTAGGACCTCGAAATTGGGATATTTGGGATAGTTTGAAAACTACAGGGGAGAATGTGCAAAATGTGATTCACTGCCGTTTTCAGGACTTGCCATATGTTGGGTATAAAAAGTCGTAATTTAAAACTGCGAATACGTGCAGAGAGCCAGAATTTGGCTCCAAAATATGGCTTAGGCCTCAAAATTGGGACGTTTGGATATTTTGAAAACTGCAGGGGAGTTTGTGCAAAATTTGACTCACTGCCGCTTTCAGTACTTGGCATATGTTGGGTATAAAAAGTCGAAATATTAAACTGCGAATACGTGCAAGGAGCCATAATTTGGCTCCAAAATATGGGTCAGGCCTCATTATTGGGATATTTGGGATATTTTGAAAACTGAAGGGAGGTTTGGGACAAATGTGACCAAACGCCGCTTTCAGTCCTTCGCAAATGTTGGGTATAAAAAGTCGTAATATCAAACTGCGAATACGTGGAAAGAGCGAGAATTTGGCTCCAAAATATGGGTCAGGCCTCGATATTGGGATGTTTGGGATATTTTGAAACTGCAGGAAAGTTTGGGACAAATGTGACCAAACGCCGCTTTCAGTACTTTGCATATGTTGGGTTTAAAAAAAGTCGTAATTTCAAACTGCAAATACGTGCAGAGAGCCAGAATTTGGCTCCAAAATATGACTCAGGCCTCGAAATTGGGATATTTAGGATATTTTGAAAACTGCAAGGAGGTTTGGGACAAATGTGACTAAAAGCCGCTTTCCGTACTTGGCATATGTTGGGTATAAAAAGACGTAATTTCGAACTGCGAATACGTGCAGAGAGCCAGAATTTGGCTCCAAAATATGGCTCAGGCCTCGAAATTGAGATATTTGGGATATTTTGAAAACTGCAGGGATGTTTGGAACAAATGTGACCAAACGCCGCTTTCAGTACTTCGCATATGTTGGGTATAAAAAAGCCGTAATTTCAAACTGCAAATACGTGCAGAGAGCAAGAATTTGGCTCCAAAATATGGCTCAGGCCTCGAAATTTGGATGTTTGGGATATTTTGAAAACTGTAGGGGAGTCTGTTCAAAATTTGACTCACTGCCGTTTTCTGGACTTGGCATATGTTGGGTATAAAAAGTCGTAATTTAAAACTGCGAATACGTCAGGGAGCCAGAATATGGCTCCAAAATAGGGCTCAGGCCTCGAAATTGGGATATTTGGGATATTTTGAAAACTGCAGGGATGTTTGGAACAAATGTGACCAAACGCCGCTTTCAGTTCTTGGAATATGTTGGGTATTAAAAGAGGTAATTTCGAACTGCGAATACGTGCAGAGAGCCAGAACTTGGCTCCAAAATATGGCTCAGGCCTCGAAATTGGGATATTTGGGATATTTTGAAAACTGCAGGGATGTTTGGAACAAATGTGACCAAACGCCGCTTTCAGTTCTTGGAATATGTTGGGTATAAAAAGATGTAATTTCTAACTGCGAATACGTGCAGAGAGCCAGAATTTGGCTCCAAAATATGGCTCAGGCTTTGAAATTGGGAAATTTGCGTTATTTTGAAAACTGTATGGGAGTTTGGGCAAAATGTCACTCACTGCCGCTTTCAGTACTTGGCAAATGTTTAGCATAAAAGAGTCGCAATTTCAAACTGCGAATACGTGCAGAGATCCAGAATATGGCTTCAAAATATGGCTCAGGCCTCGAAACTGGGATATTTGGGAGTTTTCGAAAACTGGAGGGGAGTTTGTGCAAAATGTGACTCACTGCAGCTCTCAGGACTTGGCATATGTTGGGTATAAAAAGTCGTAATATCAAACTGCGAATATGTGCAGAGAGCCAGAATTTGGCTCCAAAATATGGCTCAGGCCTCGAAATTGGGATATTTAGGATATTTTGAAAACTGCAGGGAGGTTTGGGACAAACGTGACCAAACGTCGCTTTCAGTACTTCGCATATGTTGGGTATAAAAATCGTAATTTCAAACTGCGAATACGTGCAGAGAGCCAGAATTTGGCTCCAAAATATGGCTCAGGCCTCAAAATTGGGATATTTGGGATATTTCGAAAACTGCAGGGGAATTTGTGCAAAATGTGACTCACTGCCGCTTTCAGGACTTGGCATATGTTGGGTGTAAAAAGTCGTAATATCAAACTGCGAATACGTGCAGAGAGCCAGAATTTGGCTCCAAAATATGGCTAAGGCCTCGATATTGGGATGTTTGGGATATTTTGAAAACTGCAGTTAGATTTGGGACAAATGTGACCAAACGCCGCTTTCAGTACTTGGCATATGTTGGGTATAAAAAGTCGTTATTTCAAACAGCGAATACGTGAAGAGAGCCTGAATTTGGCTCCAAAATATGGCTCAGGCCTCGAAATTGGGATGTTTGGGAAATTCTAAAAACTGCAGGGGAGTTTGTGCAAATTTGTGACTCACTACCGCGTCCAGTACTTAGCATATGTTGTGTATAAAAAGTCGTAATATCAAACTGCGAATACGTGCAGAGAGCCAGAATTTGGCTCCAAAATATGGCTCAGGCCTCGAAATTGGGATGTTTGGGATATTTTGAAAACTGGAGGGAGGTTTGGGACAAATGTGACCAAACGCCGCTTTCAGTACTTCGCATATGTTGGGTATAAAAAAGTCGTAATTTCAAACTGCAAATACGTGCAGAGAGACTGAATTTGGCTCCAAAATATGGCTCAGGCCTTGAAATTTGGATGTTTGGGATATTTAGAAAAATGCAGGGGAGTTTGTGCAAAATGTGACTCATTGCCTCTTTCAGTACTTGGCATATGTTGGGTATAATAAGTCGTAATTTCAACCTGAGAATACATGCAGAGAGCCAGAATTTGGCTCCAAAATATGGCTTAGGACCTCGAAATTGGGATATTTGGGATAGTTTGAGAACTACAGGGGAGATTGTGCAAAATGTGATTCACTGCCGTTTTCAGGACTTGCCATATGTTGGGTATAAAAAGTCGTAATTTAAAACTGCGAATACGTGCAGAGAGCCAGAATTTGGCTCCAAAATATGGCTTAGGCCTCAAAATTGGGACGTTTGGATATTTTGAAAACTGCAGGGGAGTTTGTGCAAAATTTGACTCACTGCCGCTTTCAGTACTTGGCATATGTTGGGTATAAAAAGTCGAAATATTAAACTGCGAATACGTGCAAGGAGCCAGAATTTGGCTCCAAAATATGGGTCAGGCCTCGATATTGGGATATTTGGGATATTTTGAAAACTGAAGGGAGGTTTGGGACAAATGTGACCAAACGCCGCTTTCAGTCCTTCGCAAATGTTGGGTATAAAAAGTCGTAATATCAAACTGCGAATACGTGGAAAGAGCGAGAATTTGGCTCCAAAATATGGGTCAGGCCTCGATATTGGGATGTTTGGGATATTTTGAAACTGCAGGAAAGTTTGGGACAAATGTGACCAAACGCCGCTTTCAGTACTTTGCATATGTTGGGTTTAAAAAAAGTCGTAATTTCAAACTGCAAATACGTGCAGAGAGCCAGAATTTGGCTCCAAAATATGACTCAGGCCTCGAAATTGGGATATTTAGGATATTTTGAAAACTGCAAGGAGGTTTGGGACAAATGTGACTAAAAGCCGCTTTCAGTACTTGGCATATGTTGGGTATAAAAAGACGTAATTTCGAACTGCGAATACGTGCAGAGAGCCAGAACTTGGCTCCAAAATATGGCTCAGGCCTCGAAATTGGGATATTTGGGATATTTTGAAAACTGCAGGGATGTTTGGAACAAATGTGACCAAACGCCGCTTTCAGTTCTTGGAATATGTTGGGTATAAAAAGATGTAATTTCTAACTGCGAATACGTGCAGAGAGCCAGAATTTGGCTCCAAAATATGGCTCAGGCCTCGAAATTTGGATGTTTGGGATATTTTGAAAACTGTAGGGGAGTCTGTGCAAAATTTGACTCACTGCCGTTTTCTGGACTTGTCATATGTTGGGTATAAAAAGTCGTAATTTAAAACTGCGAATACGTCAGGGAGCCAGAATTTGGCTCCAAAATAGGGCTCAGGCCTCGAAATTGGGATGTTTGGGATATTTTGAAAACTGCAGGGGAGTTTGTGCAAAATGTGACTCACTGCTGCTTTCAGTACTTGGCATATGTTGGGTATAAAAGGTCGTAATATCAAACTGCGAATACGTGCAAAGAGCCAGAATTTTGCTCCAAAATATGGGTCAGGCCTCGATATTGGGATATTTGGGATATTTTGAAAACTGCAGGGAGGTTTGGGACAAATGTGACCAAACGCCGCTTTTAGTCCTTCGCATATGTTGGGTATAAAAAGTCGTAATTTAAAACTGCGAATACGTCAGGGAGCCAGAATTTGGCTCCAAAATATGGCTCAGGCTTTGAAATTGGGATATTTGCGTTATTTTGAAAACTGTAGAGGAGTTTGGGCAAAATGTCACTCACTGCCGCTTTCAGTACTTGGCAAATGTTTAGCATAAAAGAGTCGCAATTTCAAACTGCGAATACGTGCAGAGATCCAGAATATGGCTTCAAAATATGGCTCAGGCCTCGAAACTGGGATATTTGGGAGTTTTCGAAAACTGCAGGGGAGTTTGTGCAAAATGTGACTCACTGCAGCTCTCAGGACTTGGCATATGTTGGGTATAAAAAGTCGTAATATCAAACTGCGAATATGTGCATAGAGCCAGAATTTGGCTCCAAATTATGGCTCAGGCCTCGAAATTGGGTTGTTTGGGATATTTTGAAAACTGCAGGGAGGTTTGGGACAAATGTGACCAAAAGCCGCTTTAAGTACTTGGCATATGTTGGAATAAAAAAGTTGCAATTTCAAACTGCGAATACGTGCAAAGAGCCTGAATTTGGCTCCATAATATGGCTCAGGCCTCGAAATTGGGATATTTGGGATATTTTGAAAATTGCAGGGGAGTTTGTGCAAAATACGACTCACTGCCGCTTTCAGTACTTGGCATATGTTGGGTATAAAAAGTCGAAATATTAAACTGCGAATACGTGCAAGGAGCCAGAATTTGGCTCCAAAATATGGCTCAGGCCTCGATATTGGGATGTTTTGGATATTTTGAAAGCTGCAATTTGATTTGGGACAAATGTGACCAAACGCCGCTTTCAGTACTTGGCATATGTTGGGTATAAAAAGTCGTTTTTTCAATCTGCGAATACGTGCAGAGAGCCAGAATTTGGCTCCAAAATATTGCTCAGGCCTCGAAATTGGGATGTTTGGGATATTTTGAAAACTGCAGGGGGGATTGGGACAAATGCGACTAAACGCCGCTTTCAGTACTTCGCATATGTTGGGTATAAAAAGACGTAATTTCGAACTGCGAATACGTGCAGAGAGCCAGAATTTGGCTCCAAAATATGGCTCAGGCCTCGAAATTGGGATATTTGGGATATTTTGAAAACTGCAGGGAGATTTGGGACAAATGTGACCAAACGCTGCTTTCAGTCCTTCGCATATGATGGGTATAAAAAAGTCGTAATTTCAAACTGCGAATACGTGCAGAGAGCCAAAATTTGGCTCCAAAATATTGCTCAGGCCTCGAAATTGGAATGTTTGGGATATTTTGAAAACTGCAGGGGAGTTTGTGCAAAATGTGACTCACTGTCGCTTTCAGTTCTTGGCATATGTTGGGTATAAAAAGTCGTAATATCAAACCCCTAATACATGCAGAGAGCCAGAATTTGGCTCCAAAGTATGGCTCAGGCCTCGAAATTGGGATATTTGGGATATTTTGAAAACTGCGGGGAGGTTTGGGACAAATGTGACTAAACGCCGCTTTCAGAACTTGGCATGTGTTGGATATAAAAAGACGTAATTTCGAACTGTGAATACGTGCAGAGAGCCAGAACTTGGCTCCAAAATATGGCTCAGGCCTCGAAATTGGGATATTTGGGATATTTTGAAAACTGCAGGGATGTTTGGAACAAATGTGACCAAACGCCGCTTTTAGTTCTTGGCATATGTTGGGTATAAAAAGATGTAATTTCTAACTGCGAATACGTGCAGAGAGCCAGAATTTGGCTCCAAAATATGGCTCAGGCTTTGAAATTGGGATATTTGCGTTATTTTGAAAACTGTAGGGGAGTTTGGGCAAAATGTCACTCACTGCCGCTTTCAGTACTTGGCAAATGTTGGGTATGAAAGAGTCGCAATTTCGAAATGCGAATACGTGCAGAGATCCAGAATTTGGCTCCAAAATATGGCTCAGGCCTCGAAACTGGGATATTTGGGATATTTCGAAAACTGCAGGGGAGTTTGTTCAAAATGTGACACACTGCCGCTTTCAGTACTTGGCATATGTTGGGTATAAAAAGTCGTAATATCAAACTGCGAATACTTGCAGAGAGCCAGAATTAGGCTCCAAAATATGGCTCAGGCCACGAAATTGGGATATTTGGGATATTTTGAAAACTGCAGGGATGTTTGGGACAAATGTGACCAAACGCCGCTTTCAGTACTTGGCATATGTTGGGTATAAAAAAAGTCGCAATTTCAAACTGCGAATACGTGCAGAGATCCAGAATTTGGCTCCAAAATATGGCTCAGGCCTCGAAATTGGGATATTTCAGATATTTCGAAAACTGCAGGGGAGTGTCTGCAAAATGTGACTCACTGCCGCTTTCAGGACTTGGCATATGTTGGGTATAAAAAGTCGTAATATCAAACTGCGAATACGTGCAAAAAGCCAGAATTTGGCTCCAAAATATGGGTCAGGCCTCGATATTGGGATGTTTGGGATATTTTGAAAACTGCAGGAAAGTTTGGGACAAATGTGACCAAACGCCGCTTTCAGTACTTTGCATATGTTGGGTTTAAAAAAAGTCGTAATTTCAAACTGCAAATACGTGCAGAGAGCCAGAATTTGGCTCCAAAATATGGATCAGGCCTCGATATTGGGATATTTGTGATATTTTGAAAACTGCAGGGAGGTTTGGGACAAATGTGACCAAACGCCGCTTTCAGTCCTTCGCATATGTTTGGTATAAAAAATTCGTAATTTCAAACTGCGAATACGTGCAGAGAGACAACATTTGGCTCCAAAATATTGCTCAGGCCTCGAAATTGGGATGTTTGGGATATTTTGAAAACTGCAAGGAGGTTTGGGACAAATGTGACTAAACGCCGCTTTCAGTACTTCGCATATGTTGGGTATAAAAAGTCGTTATTTTAAACTGTGAATACGTGCAGAGAGAGAGAATTTTGCTCCAAAATATGGCTCAGGCCTTGAAATTGGGATGTTTGGGATATTTTGAAAACTGCAGGGGGGATTGGGACAAATGTGACTAAACCCTGCTTTCAGTACTTCGCATATGTTGGGTATAAAAGTCATAATTTCAAACTGCGAATGCGTGCATAGAGCCAGAATTTGGCTCCAAAATATGGCTCAGGCCTCGAAATTGGGATGTTTGGGATATTTTGAAAACTGCGGGGAGGTTTGGGACAAATGTGACTAAACGCTGCTTTCAGTACTTGGCTTATGTTGGGTATAAAAAGACGTAATTTCGAACTGCGAATATGTGCAGAGAGCCAGAATTTGGCTCCAAAATATGGCTCAGGCCTCGAAATTGGGATATTTGGGATATATTGAAAACTGCAGGGATGTTTGGAACAAATGTGACCAATCGCTGCTTTCAGTACTTGGCATATGTTGGGTATAAAAAGTCGCAATTTCAAACTGCGAATACGTGCAGAGAGCCTGAATTTGGCTCCAAAATATGGCTCAGGCCTCGAAATTGGGATATTTAGGATATTTTAAAAACTGCAGGGAGGTTTGGGACAAATGTGACCAAACGCCGCTTTCAGTACTTCGCATATGTTGAGTATAAAAATCGTAATTTCAAACTGCGAATATGTGCAGAGAGCCAGAATTTGGCTTCAAAATATGGCTCAGGCCTCGAAATTGGGATATTTGGGATATTCCGGAAACTACTGGGGAATTTGTGCAAAATGTGACTCACTGCCGCTTTCAGTACTTGGCATATGTTGGGTATAAAAAAGTTGCAATTTCAAACTGCGAATACGTGCAGAGATCCAGAATTTGGCTCCAAAATATGGCTCAGGCCTCGAAATTGGGTTATTTGGGATATTTCGAAAACTGCAGGGGAGTTTGTGCAAAATGTGACTCACTGCCGCTTTCAGGACTTGGCATATGTTGGGTATAAAAATTCGAAAAATCAAACTGCGTATACGTGCATAGAGCCAGAATTTGGCTACAAATTATGTCTCAGGCCTCGAAATTGGGATGTTTGGGATATTTTGAAAACTGCTGGGAGGTTTGGGACAAATGTGATCAAAAGCCGCTTTCAGTACTTGCCATATGTTGGTATAAAAAAGTCGCAATTTCAAACTGCGAATTCGTACAAAGAGCCAGAATTTGGCTCCATAATAAGGCTCAGGCCTCGAAATTGGGATATTTTGGATGTTTTGAAAACTGCAGGGGAGTTTGTGCAAAATGTGACTCACTACCCCTTGCAGGACTTGGCATATGTTGGGTATAAAAAGTCGTAATTTCAAACTGCGAATACGTGCAGAGAGCCTGAATTTGGCTCCAAAATATGGCTCAGGCCTCGAAATTGGGATATTTAGGATATTTTGAAAACTGCAGGGAGGTTTGGGACAAATGTGACCAAACGCCGCTTTCAGTACTTCGCATATGTTGGGTATAAAATTCGTAATTTCAAACTGGGAATACGTGCAGAGAGCTAGAATTTGGCTCCAAAATATGGCTCAGTCCTCGAAATTGGGATGTTTGGGATATTTTGAAAACTGGAGGGAGGTTTGGGACAAATGTGACCAAACGCCGCTTTTAGTACTTGGCATATGTTGGGTATAAAAATCGTAATTTCAAACTGCGAATACGTGCAGAGAGCCAGAATTTGGCTTCAAAATATGGCTCAGGCCTTGAAATTATGATGTTTGGGATATTTTGAGAACTGGAGGGAGGTTTGGGACAAATGAGACCAAACGCCGCTTTCAGCACTTTGTATATGTTAGGTATAAAAATTCGTAATTTCAAACTGCGAATACGTGCAGAGAGCCAGAATTTGGCTCCAAAATATGGCTCAGGCCTCGAAATTGGGACGTTTGGATATTTTGAAAATTGCAGGGGAGTTTGTGCAAAATTTGACTCACTGCCGCTTTCAGTACTTGGCATATGTTGGGTATAAAAAGTCGAAATATTAAACTGCGAATATGGGCAAAGAGCCAGAATTTGGCTCCAAAATATGGGTCAGGCCTCGATATTGGGATTTTTTGGATATTTTGAAAACTGCAGGGATTTTTGGGATAAATGTGACCAAACGCCGCTTTCAGTACTTGGCATATGTTGGGTATAAAAAAGTCGTAATTTCAAACCGCGAATACGTGCAGAGAGCCAGTGTTTGGCTCCAAAATATTGCTCAGGCCTCGAAATTGGGATGTTTAGGATATTTAGAAAACTGCAGGGGTGTTTGTGCCAAATGTGACTCACTGCCGCTTTCAGTACTTGGCATATGTTGGGTATAAAAAGTCAATATTTCATACTGCGAATACGTGCAGAGAGCCTGAATTTGGCTCCAAAATATGGCTCAGGCCTCGAAATTGGGATGTTTGGGATATTTCGAAAACTGCAGGGGGGATTGGGACAAATGTGACTAAACGCCGCTTTCAGTACTTCGCATATGTTGGGTATAAAAAAGTCGTAATTTCAAACTGCGAATACGTGCAGAGAGCCAGAATTTGGCTCCAAAAGATGGCTCAGGCTTCGAAATTGGGATGTTTGGGAAATTTTGAAAACTGCATGGGAGTTTGTGCAAAATGTGACTCACTGCCGCGTCCAGTACTTGGCATATGTTGGGTATAAAAAGTCGTAGTATCAAACTGCGAATACGTGCATAGAGCCAGAATTTGGCTCCAAAATGTGGCTCAGGCCTCGATATTGGGATGTTTGCGATATTTTGAAAACTGCAGGAAAGTTTGGGACAAATGTGACCAAACGCCGCTTTCAGTTCTTTGCATATGTTGGGTATAAAAAAGTCGTAATTTCGAACTGCAAATACGTGCAGAGAGCCAGAATTTGGCTTCAAAATATGGCTCAGGCCTGGAAATTGGGAAGTTTGGGATATTTTGAAAACTGCAGGGAGGTTTGGGACAAATGTGACCAAACGCCGCTTTCAGTACTTCGCATATGTTGGGTATAAAATTCGTAATTTCAAACTGGGAATACGTGCAGAGAGCTAGAGTTTGGCTCCAAAATATGGCTCAGTCCTCGAAATTGGGATGTTTGGAATATTTTGAAAACTGGAGGGAGGTTTGGGACAAATGTGCCCAAACGCCGCTTTTAGTACTTGGCATATGTTTGGTATACAAATCGTAATTTCAAACTGCGAATACGTGCAGAGAGCCAGAATTTGGCTCCAAAATATGGCTCAGGGCCTCGAAATTGGGATATTTGGGATATTTTGAAAACTACAGGGGAGTTTGTGCAAAATGTGACTCACTGCCGCTTTCAGTCCTTCGCATATGTTGGGTATAAAAAGTTATAATATCAAACTGCGAATACATGCAGAGAGCCAGAATTTGGCTCCAAAATATGGCTCAGGCCTCGAAATTGGGATATTTGGGATATTTTGAAAACTGCGGGGAAGTCTGGGACAAATGTGACCAAACGCCGCTTACAGTACTTGGCATATGTTGGGTATAAAAAGACATTATTTCGAACTGCGAATACGTGCAGATAGCCAGAATTTGGCTCCAAAATATGGCTCAGGCCTCGAAATTGGGATATTTGGGATATTTTGAAAACTGCAAGGATGTTTGGGACAAATGTGACCAAACGCTGCTTTCAGTACTTGGCATATGTTGGGTATAAAAAGATGTAATTTCTAACTGCGAATACGTGCAGAGAGCCAGAATTTGGCTCAAAAATATGGCTCAGGCCTCGAAATTGGGATATTTCCGTTATTTTGAAAACTGGAGGGGAGTTTGGGTAAAATGTGACTCACTGCCGCTTTCCGTACTTGGCATATGTTGGGTATAGTAAGTCGTAATTTCAACCTGCGAATACGTGCAGAGAGCCAGAATTTGGCTCCAACATATGGCTCAGGCCTTGAAATTGGGATGTTTGGGATATTTAGAAAAATGCAGGGGAGTTTGTGGAAAATGTGTCTCATTGCCGCTTTCAGTACTTGGCATATGTTGGGTATAGTAAGTCGTAATTTCAACCTGCGAATACGTGCAGAGAGCCAGAATTTGGCTCCAAAATATGGCTCAAGCCTAGAAATTGGGACGTTTGGTTATTTTGAAAATTGCAGGGGAGTTTGTGCAAAATTTGACTCACTGCCGCTTTCAGTACTTGGCATATGTTGGGTATAAAAAGTCAAAATATTAAACTGCGAATACGGGCAAAGAGCCAGAATTTGGCTCCAAAATATGGGTCAGGCCTCGATATTGGGATATTTGGATATTTTGAAAACTGCAGGGAGGTTTGGGACAAATGTGACCAAACGCAGCTTTCAGTCCTTCGCATATGTTGGGTATAAAAAAGTCGTAATTTCAAACCGCGAATACGTGCAGAGAGCCAGAGTTTGGCTCCAAAATATTGCTCAGGCCTCGAAATTGGGATGTTTAGGATATTTAGAAAACTGCAGGGGAGTTTGTGCAAAATGTGACTCACCGCCGCTTTCAGGACTTGGTATATGTTGGGTATAAAAATTCGTAATATCAAACAGCGACTACATGCATAGAGCCAGAATTTGGCTCCAAAATATGGCTCAGGTCTCGATATTGGGATGTTTGTGATATTTGAAAACTGGAGAGAGTTTTGAGACAAATGTGACCAAACCCGCTTTCAGGACTTGGCATATGTTGGGTATAAAATGTCGTAATATCAAACTGCGAATACGTGCAGAGAGCCGGAATTTGGCTCCAAAATATGGCTCAGGCCTCGATATTGGGATGTTTGGGATATTTTGAAAACTGCAGTTAGATTTGGGACAAATGTGACCAAACGCCGCTTTCAGTACTTGGCATGTGTTGGGTATAAAAAGTCAATATTTCAAACTGCGAATACGTGCAGAGAGCCAGAATTTGGCTCCAAAATATGGCTCGGCTTCGAAATTGGGATGTTTGGGAAATTTTGAAAACTGCATGGGAGTTTGTGCAAAATGTGACTCACTGCCGCGTCCAGTACTTGGCATATGTTGGGTATAAAAAGTCGTAGTATCAAACTGCGAATACGTGCATAGAGCCAGAATTTGGCTCCAAAATATGGCTCAGGCCTCGATATTGGGATGTTTGCGATATTTTGAAAACTGCAGGAAAGTTTGGGACAAATGTGACCAAACGCCGCTTTCAGTTCTTTGCTTATGTTGGGTATAAAAAAGTCGTAATTTCAAACTGCAAATACGTGCAGAGGGCCAGAATTTGGCTTCAAAATATGGCTCAGGCCTTGAAATTGGGATGTTTGGGATATTTTGAAAACTGGAGGGAGGATTGGGACAAATGAGACCAAACGCCGCTTTCAGCACTTCGCATATGTTGGGTATAAAAATTCGTAATATCAAACAGCGACTACATGCATAGAGCCAGAATTTGGCTCCAAATTATGGCTCAGGCCTCGAAATTGGGATGTTTGAGATATTTTGAAAACTGCAGGGAGGTTTTGGACAAATGTGACCAAACGCCGCTTTCAGTACTTCGCATATGTTGGGTATAAAATTCGTAATTTCAAACTGGGAATACGTGCAGAGAGCTAGAATTTGGCTCCAAAATATGGCTCAGTCCTCGAAATTGGGATGTTTGGAATATTTTGAAAACTGGAGGGAGGTTTGGGACAAATGTGCCCAAACGCCGCTTTTAGTACTTGGCATATGTTTGGTATAAAAATCGTAATTTCAAACTGCGAATACGTGCAGAGAGCCAGAATTTGGCTCCAAAATATGGCTCAGGGCCTCGAAATTGGGATATTTGGGATATTTTGAAAACTACAGGGGAGTTTGTGCAAAATGTGACTCACTGCCGCTTTCAGTCCTTCGCATATGTTGGTTATAAAAAGTTATAATATCAAACTGCGAATACATGCAGAGAGCCAGAATTTGGCTCCAAAATATGGCTCAGGCCTCGAAATTGGGATATTTGGGATATTTTGAAAACTGCGGGGAAGTCTGGGACAAATGTGACCAAACGCCGCTTACAGTACTTGGCATATGTTGGGTATAAAAAGACATAATTTCGAACTGCGAATACGTGCAGATAGCCAGAATTTGGCTCCAAAATATGGCTCAGGACACGAAATTGGGATATTTGTGATATTTGGAAAACTGGAAGGATGTTTGGGACAAATGTGACCAAACGCCGCTTTCAGTACTTGGCATATGTTGGGTATAAAAAGATGTAATTTCTAATTGCGAATACGTGCAGAGAGCCAGAATTTGGCTCCAAAATATGGCTCAGGCCTCGAAATTGGGATATTTCCGTTATTTTGAAAACTGGAGGGGAGTTTGGGTAAAATGTGACTCACTGCCGCTTTCCGTACTTGGCATATGTTGAGTATAAATAAGTCGCAATTTCAAACTGCGAATACGTGCAGAGATCCAGAATTTGGCTCCAAAATATGGCTCAGGCCTCGAAATTGGGATGTTTGAGATATTTTGAAAACTGCAGGGAGGTTTGGGACAAATGTGACCAAACGCTGCTTTCAGTACTTTGGCATATGTTGGGTATAAAAAAGTCGCAATTTCAAACTGCGAATACGTGCAGAGAGCCAGAATTTAGCTCCAAAATATGGCTCAGGCCTCGAAATTGGGATATTTGGGATATTTCGAAAACTGCAGGGGAGTTTGTGCAAAATGTGACTCACTGCCGCTTTCAGGACTTGGCATATGTTGGGTATAAAAAGTCGTAATATCAAACTGCGAATACGTGCAGAGAGCCAAAATTTGGCTCAAAAATATGGCTCAGGCCTCGATATTGGGATGTTTGGGATATTTTGAAAACTGCAGTTAGATTTGGGACAAATGTGACCAAACGCCACTTTCAGTACTTGGCATATGTTGGGTATAAAAAGTCAATATTTCAAACTGCGAATACGTGCAGAGAGCCTGAATTTCGCTCCAAAATATGGCTCAGGCCTCGAAATTGGGATGTTTTGGTTATTTTGAAAACTGCAGGGGGGATTGGGACAAATGTGACTAAACGCCGCTTTCAGTACTTCGCATATGTAGAGTATAAAAAAGTCGTAATTTCAAACTGCGAATACGTGCAGAGACCCAGAATTTGGCTCTAAAATATGGCTCAGGCTTCGAAATTGGGATGTTTGGGAAATTTTGAAAACTGCAGGGGAGTTTGTGCAAAATGTGACTCACTTCCGCGTCCAGTACTTGGCATATGTTGGGTATAAGAAGTCGTAGTATCAAACAGCGAATACGTGCATAGAGCCAGAATTTGGTTCCAAAATATGGCTCAGGCCTCGATATTGGGATGTTTGGAATATTTAGAAAAATGCAGGGGAGTTTGTGCAAAATGTGTCTCATTGCCGCTTTCAGTACTTGGCATATGTTGGGTATAATAAGTCGTAATTTCAACCTGCGAATACGTGCAGAGAGCCAGAATTTGGCTCCAAAATATGGCTCAGGCCTCGAAATTGGGACGTTTGGATATTTTAAAAATTGCAGGGGAGTTTGTGCAAAATTTGACTCGCTGCCGCTTTCAGTACTTGCCATATGTTGGGTATAAAAAGTCGAAATATTAAACTGCGAATACGGGCAAAGAGCCAGAATTTGGCTCCAAAATATGGGTCAGGCCTCGATATTGGGATATTTTGGATATTTTGAAAACTGCAGGAAGGTTTGGGACAAATGTGACTAAACGCCGCTTTCAGTCCTTCGCATATGTTGGGTATAAAAAAGTCGTAATTTCAAACCGCGAATACGTGCAGAGAGCCAGAGTTTGGCTCCAAAATATTGCTCAGGCCTCGAAATTGGGATGTTTAGGATATTTAGAAAACTGCTGGGGAGTTTGTGCAAAATGTGACTCACTGCCGCTTTCAGGACTTGGCATATGTTGGGTATAAAAATTCGTAATATCAAACAGCGACTACATGCATAGAGCCAGAATTTGCCTCCAAATTATGGCTCAGGCCTCGAAATTGGGATGTTTGAGATATTTTGAAAACTGCAGGGAGGTTTGGAACCAATGTGACCAAACGCTTCTTTCAGTACTTGGCATATGTTGGTATAAAAAATCGCAATTTTAAACTGCGAATACGTCCAGAGAGCCAGAATTTGGCTCGAAAATATGACTCAGGCCTCGAAATTGGGAAGTTTGGGATATTTTGAAAACTGCAGGGAGGTTTGAGACAAATGTGACCAAACGCCGCTTTCAGTACTTCGCATATGTTGGGTATAAAATTCGTAATTTCAAACTGGGAATACGTGCAGAGAGCTAGAATTTGGCTCCAAAATATGGCTCAGTCTTCGAAATTGGGATGTTTGGGATATTTTGAAAACTGGAGGGAGGTTTGGGACAAATGTGCCCAAACGTCGCTTTTAGTACTTGGCATATGTTGGGTATAAAAATCGTAATTTCAAACTGCAAATACGTGCAGAGAGCCAGAATTTGGCTCCAAAATATGGCTCAGGGCCTTGAAATTGGGATATTTGGGATATTTTGAAAACTACAGGGGAGTTTGTGCAAAATGTGACTCACTGCCGCTTTCAGTCCATCGCATATGTTGGGTATAAAAAGTTATAATATCAAACTGCGAATACATGCAGAGAGCCAGAATTTGGCTCCAAAATATGGCTCAGGCCTCGAAATTGGGATATTTGGAATATTTTGAAAACTGCGGGGAGGTCTGGGACAAATGTGACCAAACGCCGCTTTCAGTGCTTGGCATATGTTGGGTATAAAAAGACATAATTTCGAACTGCGAATACGTGCAGATAGCCAGAATTTGGCTCCAAAATATGGCTCAGGCCTCGAAATTGGGATATTTGGGATATTTTGAAAACTGCAAGGTTGTTTGGGACAAATGTGACCAAACGCAGCTTTCAGTACTTGGCATATGTTGGGTATAAAAAGATGCAATTTCTAACTGCGAATACGTGCAGAGAGCCAGAATTTGGCTCCAAAATATGGCTCAGGCCTCGAAATTGGGATATTTCCGTTATTTTGAAAACTGGAGGGGAGTATGGGTAAAATGTGACTCACTGCCGCTTTCCGTACTTGGCATATGTTGGGTATAAAAAAGTCGCAATTTCAAACTGCGAATACGTGCAGAGATCCAGAATTTGGCTCCAAAATATGGCTCAGGCCTCGAAATTGGGATGTTTGAGAAATTTTGAAAACTGCAGGGAGGTTTGGGACAAATGTGACCAAACGCTGCTTTCAGTACTTGGCATATGTTGGGTATAAAAAAGTCGCAATTTCAAACTGCGAATACGTGCACAGAGCCAGAATTTGGCTCCAAAATATGGCTCAGGCCTCGATATTGGGATGTTTGGGATATTTCGAAAACTGCAGTTAGATTTGGGACAAATGTGACCAAACGCCGCTTTCAGTACTTGGCATATGTTGGGTATAAAAAGTCAATATTTTAAACTGCGAATACGTGCAGAGAGCCAGAATTTGGCTCCAAAATATAGCTCAGGCCTCGAAATTGGGATGTTTGGGTTATTTTGAAAACTGCAGGGGGGATTGGGACAAATGTGACCAAACGCTGCTTTCAGTACTTGGCATATGTTGGTATAAAAAATCGCAATTTTAAACTGCGAATACGTGCAGAGAGCCAGAATTTGGCTCCAAAATATGACTCAGGCCTCGAAATTGGGAAGTTTGGGATATTTTGAAAACTGCAGGGAGGTTTTGGACAAATGTGACCAAACGCCGCTTTCAGTACTTCGCATATGTTGGGTATAAAATTCGTAATTTCAAACTGGGAATACGTGCAGAGAGCTAGAATTTGGCTCCAAAATATGGCTCAGTCCTCGAAATTGGGATGTTTGGGATATTTTGAAAACTGGAGGGAGGTTTGGGACAAATGTGCCCAAACGCCGCTTTTAGTACTTGGCATATGTTGGGTATAAAAATCGTAATTTCAAACTGCAAATACGTGCAGAGAGCCAGAATTTGGCTCCAAAATATGGCTCAGGGCCTTGAAATTGGGATATTTGGGATATTTTGAAAACTACAGGGGAGTTTGTGCAAAATGTGACTCACTGCCGCTTTCAGTCCATCGCATATGTTGGGTATAAAAAGTTATAATATCAAACTGCGAATACATGCAGAGAGCCAGAATTTGGCTCCAAAATATGGCTCAGGCCTCGAAATTGGGATATTTGGAATATTTTGAAAACTGCGGGGAGGTCTGGGACAAATGTGACCAAACGCCGCTTTCAGTGCTTGGCATATGTTGGGTATAAAAAGACATAATTTCGAACTGCGAATACGTGCAGATAGCCAGAATTTGGCTCCAAAATATGGCTCAGGCCTCGAAATTGGGATATTTGGGATATTTTGAAAACTGCAAGGTTGTTTGGGACAAATGTGACCAAACGCAGCTTTCAGTACTTGGCATATGTTGGGTATAAAAAGATGCAATTTCTAACTGCGAATACGTGCAGAGAGCCAGAATTTGGCTCCAAAATATGGCTCAGGCCTCGAAATTGGGATATTTCCGTTATTTTGAAAACTGGAGGGGAGTATGGGTAAAATGTGACTCACTGCCGCTTTCCGTACTTGGCATATGTTGGGTATAAAAAAGTCGCAATTTCAAACTGCGAATACGTGCAGAGATCCAGAATTTGGCTCCAAAATATGGCTCAGGCCTCGAAATTGGGATGTTTGAGAAATTTTGAAAACTGCAGGGAGGTTTGGGACAAATGTGACCAAACGCTGCTTTCAGTACTTGGCATATGTTGGGTATAAAAAAGTCGCAATTTCAAACTGCGAATACGTGCAGAGAGCCAGAATTTGGCTCCAAAATATGGCTCAGGCCTCGATATTGGGATGTTTGGGATATTTCGAAAACTGCAGTTAGATTTGGGACAAATGTGACCAAACGCCGCTTTCAGTACTTGGCATATGTTGGGTATAAAAAGTCAATATTTTAAACTGCGAATACGTGCAGAGAGCCAGAATTTGGCTCCAAAATATAGCTCAGGCCTCGAAATTGGGATGTTTGGGTTATTTTGAAAACTGCAGGGGGGATTGGGACAAATGTGACCAAACGCTGCTTTCAGTACTTGGCATATGTTGGTATAAAAAATCGCAATTTTAAACTGCGAATACGTGCAGAGAGCCAAAATTTGGCTCCAAAATATGACTCAGGCCTCGAAATTGGGAAGTTTGGGATATTTTGAAAACTGCAGGGAGGTTTTGGACAAATGTGACCAAACGCCGCTTTTAGTACTTGGCATATGTTGGGTATAAAAATCGTAATTTCAAACTGCAAATACGTGCAGAGAGCCAGAATTTGGCTCCAAAATATGGCTCAGGGCCTTGAAATTGGGATATTTGGGATATTTTGAAAACTACAGGGGAGTTTGTGCAAAATGTGACTCACTGCCGCTTTCAGTCCATCGCATATGTTGGGTATAAAAAGTTATAATATCAAACTGCGAATACATGCAGAGAGCCAGAATTTGGCTCCAAAATATGGCTCAGGCCTCGAAATTGGGATATTTGGAATATTTTGAAAACTGCGGGGAGGTCTGGGACAAATCTGACCAAACGCCGCTTTCAGTGCTTGGCATATGTTGGGTATAAAAAGACATAATTTCGAACTGCGAATACGTGCAGATAGCCAGAATTTGGCTCCAAAATATGGCTCAGGCCTCGAAATTGGGATATTTGGGATATTTTGAAAACTGCAAGGTTGTTTGGGACAAATGTGACCAAACGCAGCTTTCAGTACTTGGCATATGTTGGGTATAAAAAGATGCAATTTCTAACTGCGAATACGTGCAGAGAGCCAGAATTTGGCTCCAAAATATGGCTCAGGCCTCGAAATTGGGATATTTCCGTTATTTTGAAAACTGGAGGGGAGTTTGGGTAAAATGTGACTCACTGCCGCTTTCAGTACTTGGCATATGTTGGGTATAAAAAAGTCGCAATTTCAAACTGCGAATACGTGCAGAGATCCAGAATTTGGCTCCAAAATATGGCTCAGGCCTCGAAATTGGGATGTTTGAGAAATTTTGAAAACTGCAGGGAGGTTTGGGACAAATGTGACCAAACGCTGCTTTCAGTACTTGGCATATGTTGGGTATAAAAAAGTCGCAATTTCAAACTGCGAATACGTGCAGAGAGCCAGAATTTGGCTCCAAAATATGGCTCAGGCCTCGATATTGGGATGTTTGGGATATTTCGAAAACTGCAGTTAGATTTGGGACAAATGTGACCAAACGCCGCTTTCAGTACTTGGCATATGTTGGGTATAAAAAGTCAATATTTTAAACTGCGAATACGTGCAGAGAGCCAGAATTTGGCTCCAAAATATAGCTCAGGCCTCGAAATTGGGATGTTTGGGTTATTTTGAAAACTGCAGGGGGGATTGGGACAAATGTGACCAAACGCTGCTTTCAGTACTTGGCATATGTTGGTATAAAAAATCGCAATTTTAAACTGCGAATACGTGCAAAGAGCCAGAATTTGGCTCCAAAATATGACTCAGGCCTCGATATTGGGAAGTTTGGGATATTTTGAAAACTGCAGGGAGGTTTTGGACAAATGTGACCAAACGCCGCTTTCAGTACTTCGCATATGTTGGGTATAAAATTCATAATTTCAAACTGGGAATACGTGCATAGAGCTAGAATTTGGCTCCAAAATATGGCTCAGTCCTCGAAATTGGGATGTTTGGAATATTTTGAAAACTGGAGGGAGGTTTGGGATAAATGTGCCCAAACGCCGCTTTTAGTACTTGGCATATGTTTGGTATAAAAATCGTAATTTCAAACTGCGAATACGTGCAGAGAGCCAGAATTTGGCTCCAAAATATGGCTCAGGGCCTCGAAATTGGGATATTTGGGATATTTTGAAAACTACAGGGGAGTTTGTGCAAAATGTGACTCACTGCCGCTTTCAGTCCTTCGCATATGTTGGGTATAAAAAGTTATAATATCAAACTGCGAATACATGCAGAGAGCCAGAATTTGGCTCCAAAATATGGCTCAGGCCTCGAAATTGGGATATTTGGGATATTTTGAAAACTGCGGGGAAGTCTGGGACAAATGTGACCAAACGCCGCTTACAGTACTTAGCATATGTTGGGTATAAAAAGACATTATTTCGAACTGCGAATACGTGCAGATAGCCAGAATTTGGCTCCAAAATATGGCTAAGGCCTCGAAATTGGGATATTTGGGATATTTTGAAAACTGCAAGGATGTTTGGGACAAATGTGACCAAACGCCGCTTTCAGTACTTGGCATATGTTGGGTAAAAAAGATGTAATTTCTAACTGCGAATACGTGCAGAGAGCCAGAATTTGGCTCCAAAATATGGCTCAGGCCTCGAAATTGGGATATTTCCGTTATTTTGAAAACTGGAGGGGAGTTTGGGTAAAATGTGACTCACTGCCGCTTTCCGTACTTGGCATATGTTGGGTATAAATAAGTCGCAATTTCAAACTGCGAATACGTGCAGAGATCCAGAATTTGGCTCCAAAATATGGCTCAGGCCTCGAAATTGGGATATTTGGGATATTTCGAAAACTGCAGGGGAGTTTGTGCAAAATGTGACTCACTGCCGCTTTCAGGACTTGGCATATGTTGGGTATAAAAAGTCGTAATATCAAATTGCGAATAGGTGCAGAGCCAAAATTTGGCTCAAAAATATGGCTCAGGCCTCGATATTGGGATGTTTGGGATATTTTGAAAACTGCAGTTAGATTTGGGACAAATGTGACCAAACGCCGCTTTCAGTACTTGGCATATGTTGGGTATAAAAAAGTCGCAATTTCAAACTGCGAATACGTGCAGAGAGCCAGAATTTTGCTCCAAAATATGGCTCAGGCCTCGAAATTGGGATATTTGGGATATTTCGAAAACTGCAGGGGAGTTTGTGCAAAATGTGACTCACTGCCGCTTTCAGGACTTGGCATATGTTGGGTATAAAAAGTCGTAATATCAAACTGCGAATACGTGCAGAGAGCCAAAATTTGGCTCAAAAATATGGCTCAGGCCTCGATATTGGGATGTTTGGGATATTTTGAAAACTGCAGTTAGATTTGGGACAAATGTGACCAAACGCCGCTTTCAGTACTTGGCATATGTTGGGTATAAAAAGTCAATATTTCAAACTGCGAATACGTGCAGAGAGCCTGAATTTCGCTCCAAAATATGGCTCATGCCTCGAAATTGGGATGTTTTGGTTATTTTGAAAACTGCAGGGGGGATTGGGACAAATGTGACTAAACGCCGCTTTCAGTACTTCGCATATGTAGAGTATAAAAAAGTCGTAATTTCAAACTGCGAATACGTGCAGAGAGCCAGAATTTGGCTCTAAAATATGGCTCAGGCTTCGAAATTGGGATGTTTGGGAAATTTTGAAAACTGCAGGGGAGTTTGTGCAAAATGTGACTCACTTCCGCGTCCAGTACTTGGCATATGTTGGGTATAAGAAGTCGTAGTATCAAACAGCGAATACGTGCATAGAGCCAGAATTTGGCTCCAAAATATGGCTCAGGCCTCGATATTGGGATGTTTGGAATATTTAGAAAAATGCAGGGGAGTTTGTGCAAAATGTGTCTCATTGCCGCTTTCAGTACTTGGCATATGTTGGGTATAATAAGTCGTAATTTCAACCTGCGAATACGTGCAGAGAGCCAGAATTTGGCTCCAAAATATGGCTCAGGCCTCGAAATTGGGACGTTTGGATATTTTAAAAATTGCAGGGGAGTTTGTGCAAAATTTGACTCACTGCCGCTTTCAGTACTTGGCATATGTTGGGTATAAAAAGTCGAAATATTAAACTGCGAATACGGGCAAAGAGCCAGAATTTGGCTCCAAAATATGGATCAGGCCTCGATATTGGGATATTTTGGATATTTTGAAAACTGCAGGAAGGTTTGGGACAAATGTGACCAAACGCCGCTTTCAGTCCTTCGCATATGTTGGGTATAAAAAAGTCATAATTTCAAACCGCGAATGCGTGCAGAGAGCCAGAGTTTGGCTCCAAAATATTGCTCAGGCCTCGAAATTGGGATGTTTAGGATATTTAGAAAACTGCTGGGGAGTTTGTGCAAAATGTGACTCACTGCCGCTTTCAGGACTTGGCATATGTTGGGTATAAAAATTCGTAATATCAAACAGCGACTACATGCATAGAGCCAGAATTTGCCTCCAAATTATGGCTCAGGCCTCGAAATTGGGATGTTTGAGATATTTTGAAAACTGCAGGGAGGTTTGGAACCAATGTGACCAAACGCTTCTTTCAGTACTTGGCATATGTTGGTATAAAAAATCGCAATTTTAAACTGCGAATACGTCCAGAGAGCCAGAATTTGGCTCGAAAATATGACTCAGGCCTCGAAATTGGGAAGTTTGGGATATTTTGAAAACTGCAGGGAGGTTTGAGACAAATGTGACCAAACGCCGCTTTCAGTACTTCGCATATGTTGGGTATAAAATTCGTAATTTCAAACTGGGAATACGTGCAGAGAGCTAGAATTTGGCTCCAAAATATGGCTCAGTCCTCGAAATTGGGATGTTTGGGATATTTTGAAAACTGGAGGGAGGTTTGGGACAAATGTGCCCAAATGCCGCTTTTAGTACTTGGCATATGTTGGGTATAAAAATCGTAATTTCAAACTGCGAATACGTGCAGAGAGCCAGAATTTGGCTCCAAAATATGGCTCAGGGCCTTGAAATTGGGATATTTGGGATATTTTGAAACCTACAGGGGAGTTTGTGCAAAATGTGACTCACTGCCGCTTTCAGTCCTTCGCATATGTTGGGTATAAAAAGTTATAATATCAAACTGCGAATACATGCAGAGAGCCAGAATTTGGCTCCAAAATATGGCTCAGGCCTCGAAATTGGGATATTTGGGATATTTTGAAAACTGCGGGGAGGTCTGGGACAAATGTGACCAAACGCCGCTTTCAGTACTTGGCATATGTTGGGTATAAAAAGACATAATTTCGAACTGCGAATACGTGCAGATAGCCAGAATTTGGCTCCAAAATATGGCTCAGGCCTCGAAATTGGGATATTTGGGATATTTTGAAAACTGCAAGGATGTTTGGGACAAATGTGACCAAACGCCGCTTTCAGTACTTGGCATATGTTGGGTATAAAAAGATGTAATTTCTAACTGCGAATACGTGCAGAGATCCAGAATTTGGCTCCAAAATATGGCTCGGGCCTCGAAATTGGGATATTTCCGTTATTTTGAAAACTGGAGGGGAGTTTGGGTAAAATGTGACTCACTGCCGCTTTCCGTACTTGGCATATGTTGGGTATAAAAAAGTCGCAATTTCAAACTGCGAATACGTGCAGAGATCCAGAATTTGGCTCCAAAATATGGCTCAGGCCTCGAAATTGGGATGTTTGAGAAATTTTGAAAACTGCAGGGAGGTTTGGGGCAAATGTGACCAAACGCTGCTTTCAGTACTTGGCATATGTTGGGTATAAAAAAGTCGCAATTTCAAACTGCGAATACGTGCAGAGAGCCAGAATTTGGCTCCAAAATATGGCTCAGGCCTCGATATTGGGATGTTTGGGATATTTCGAAAACTGCAGTTAGATTTGGGACAAATGTGACCAAACGCCGCTTTCAGTACTTGGCATATGTTGGGTATAAAAAGTCAATATTTCAAACTGCGAATACGTGCAGAGAGCCAGAATTTGGCTCCAAAATATAGCTCAGGCCTCGAAATTGGGATGTTTGGGTTATTTTGAAAACTGCAGGGGGGATTGGGACAAATGTGACCAAACGCTGCTTTCAGTACTTGGCATATGTTGGGTATAAAAAAGTCGCAATTTCAAACTGCGAATACGTGCAGTGAGCCAGAATTTGGCTCCAAAATATGGCTCAGGCCTCGAAATTGGGATATTTGGGATATTTCGAAAACTGCAGGGGAGTTTGTGCAAAATGTGACTCACTGCCGCTTTCAGGACTTGGCATATGTTGGGTATAAAAAGTCGTAATATCAAACTGCGAATACGTGCAGAGAGCCAAAATTTGGCTCAAAAATATGGCTCAGGCCTCGATATTGGGATGTTTGGGATATTTTGGAAACTGCAGTTAGATTTGGGACAAATGTGACCAAACGGCGCTTTCAGTACTTGGCATATGTTGGGTATAAAAAGTCAATATTTCAAACTGCGAATACGTGCAGAGAGCCTGAATTTCGCTCCAAAATATGGCTCAGGCCTCGAAATTGGGATGTTTTGGTTATTATGAAAACTGGAGGGGGGATTGGGACAAATGTGAGTAAACGCCGCTTTCAGTACTTCGCATATGTAGAGTATAAAAAAGTCGTAATTTCAAACTGCGAATACGTGCAGAGAGCCAGAATTTGGCTCTAAAATATGGCTCAGTCCTCGAAATTGGGATGTTTGGAATATTTTGAAAACTGGAGGGAGGTTTTGGACAAATGTGACCAAACGCCGCTTTCAGTACTTCGCATATGTTGGGTATAAAATTCATAATTTCAAACTGGGAATACGTGCATAGAGCTAGAATTTGGCTCCAAAATATGGCTCAGTCCTCGAAATTGGGATGTTTGGAATATTTTGAAAACTGGAGGGAGGTTTGGGATAAATGTGCCCAAACGCCGCTTTTAGTACTTGGCATATGTTTGGTATAAAAATCGTAATTTCAAACTGCGAATACGTGCAGAGAGCCAGAATTTGGCTCCAAAATATGGCTCAGGGCCTCGAAATTGGGATATTTGGGATATTTTGAAAACTACAGGGGAGTTTGTGCAAAATGTGACTCACTGCCGCTTTCAGTCCTTCGCATATGTTGGGTATAAAAAGTTATAATATCAAACTGCGAATACATGCAGAGAGCCAGAATTTGGCTCCAAAATATGGCTCAGGCCTCGAAATTGGGATATTTGGGATATTTTGAAAACTGCGGGGAAGTCTGGGACAAATGTGACCAAACGCCGCTTACAGTACTTAGCATATGTTGGGTATAAAAAGACATTATTTCGAACTGCGAATACGTGCAGATAGCCAGAATTTGGCTCCAAAATATGGCTAAGGCCTCGAAATTGGGATATTTGGGATATTTTGAAAACTGCAAGGATGTTTGGGACAAATGTGACCAAACGCCGCTTTCAGTACTTGGCATATGTTGGGTAAAAAAGATGTAATTTCTAACTGCGAATACGTGCAGAGAGCCAGAATTTGGCTCCAAAATATGGCTCAGGCCTCGAAATTGGGATATTTCCGTTATTTTGAAAACTGGAGGGGAGTTTGGGTAAAATGTGACTCACTGCCGCTTTCCGTACTTGGCATATGTTGGGTATAAATAAGTCGCAATTTCAAACTGCGAATACGTGCAGAGATCCAGAATTTGGCTCCAAAATATGGCTCAGGCCTCGAAATTGGGATATTTGGGATATTTCGAAAACTGCAGGGGAGTTTGTGCAAAATGTGACTCACTGCCGCTTTCAGGACTTGGCATATGTTGGGTATAAAAAGTCGTAATATCAAATTGCGAATAGGTGCAGAGCCAAAATTTGGCTCAAAAATATGGCTCAGGCCTCGATATTGGGATGTTTGGGATATTTTGAAAACTGCAGTTAGATTTGGGACAAATGTGACCAAACGCCGCTTTCAGTACTTGGCATATGTTGGGTATAAAAAAGTCGCAATTTCAAACTGCGAATACGTGCAGAGAGCCAGAATTTTGCTCCAAAATATGGCTCAGGCCTCGAAATTGGGATATTTGGGATATTTCGAAAACTGCAGGGGAGTTTGTGCAAAATGTGACTCACTGCCGCTTTCAGGACTTGGCATATGTTGGGTATAAAAAGTCGTAATATCAAACTGCGAATACGTGCAGAGAGCCAAAATTTGGCTCAAAAATATGGCTCAGGCCTCGATATTGGGATGTTTGGGATATTTTGAAAACTGCAGTTAGATTTGGGACAAATGTGACCAAACGCCGCTTTCAGTACTTGGCATATGTTGGGTATAAAAAGTCAATATTTCAAACTGCGAATACGTGCAGAGAGCCTGAATTTCGCTCCAAAATATGGCTCATGCCTCGAAATTGGGATGTTTTGGTTATTTTGAAAACTGCAGGGGGGATTGGGACAAATGTGACTAAACGCCGCTTTCAGTACTTCGCATATGTAGAGTATAAAAAAGTCGTAATTTCAAACTGCGAATACGTGCAGAGAGCCAGAATTTGGCTCTAAAATATGGCTCAGGCTTCGAAATTGGGATGTTTGGGAAATTTTGAAAACTGCAGGGGAGTTTGTGCAAAATGTGACTCACTTCCGCGTCCAGTACTTGGCATATGTTGGGTATAAGAAGTCGTAGTATCAAACAGCGAATACGTGCATAGAGCCAGAATTTGGCTCCAAAATATGGCTCAGGCCTCGATATTGGGATGTTTGGAATATTTAGAAAAATGCAGGGGAGTTTGTGCAAAATGTGTCTCATTGCCGCTTTCAGTACTTGGCATATGTTGGGTATAATAAGTCGTAATTTCAACCTGCGAATACGTGCAGAGAGCCAGAATTTGGCTCCAAAATATGGCTCAGGCCTCGAAATTGGGACGTTTGGATATTTTAAAAATTGCAGGGGAGTTTGTGCAAAATTTGACTCACTGCCGCTTTCAGTACTTGGCATATGTTGGGTATAAAAAGTCGAAATATTAAACTGCGAATACGGGCAAAGAGCCAGAATTTGGCTCCAAAATATGGATCAGGCCTCGATATTGGGATATTTTGGATATTTTGAAAACTGCAGGAAGGTTTGGGACAAATGTGACCAAACGCCGCTTTCAGTCCTTCGCATATGTTGGGTATAAAAAAGTCATAATTTCAAACCGCGAATGCGTGCAGAGAGCCAGAGTTTGGCTCCAAAATATTGCTCAGGCCTCGAAATTGGGATGTTTAGGATATTTAGAAAACTGCTGGGGAGTTTGTGCAAAATGTGACTCACTGCCGCTTTCAGGACTTGGCATATGTTGGGTATAAAAATTCGTAATATCAAACAGCGACTACATGCATAGAGCCAGAATTTGCCTCCAAATTATGGCTCAGGCCTCGAAATTGGGATGTTTGAGATATTTTGAAAACTGCAGGGAGGTTTGGAACCAATGTGACCAAACGCTTCTTTCAGTACTTGGCATATGTTGGTATAAAAAATCGCAATTTTAAACTGCGAATACGTCCAGAGAGCCAGAATTTGGCTCGAAAATATGACTCAGGCCTCGAAATTGGGAAGTTTGGGATATTTTGAAAACTGCAGGGAGGTTTGAGACAAATGTGACCAAACGCCGCTTTCAGTACTTCGCATATGTTGGGTATAAAATTCGTAATTTCAAACTGGGAATACGTGCAGAGAGCTAGAATTTGGCTCCAAAATATGGCTCAGTCCTCGAAATTGGGATGTTTGGGATATTTTGAAAACTGGAGGGAGGTTTGGGACAAATGTGCCCAAACGCCGCTTTTAGTACTTGGCATATGTTGGGTATAAAAATCGTAATTTCAAACTGCGAATACGTGCAGAGAGCCAGAATTTGGCTCCAAAATATGGCTCAGGGCCCTGAAATTGGGATATTTGGGATATTTTGAAACCTACAGGGGAGTTTGTGCAAAATGTGACTCACTGCAGCTTTCAGTCCTTCGCATATGTTGGGTATAAAAAGTTATAATATCAAACTGCGAATACATGCAGAGAGCCAGAATTTGGCTCCAAAATATGGCTCAGGCCTCGAAATTGGGATATTTGGGATATTTTGAAAACTGCGGGGAGGTCTGGGACAAATGTGACCAAACGCCGCTTTCAGTACTTGGCATATGTTGGGTATAAAAAGACATAATTTCGAACTGCGAATACGTGCAGATAGCCAGAATTTGGCTCCAAAATATGGCTCAGGCCTCGAAATTGGGATATTTGGGATATTTTGAAAACTGCAAGGATGTTTGGGACAAATGTGACCAAACGCCGCTTTCAGTACTTGGCATATGTTGGGTATAAAAAGATGTAATTTCTAACTGCGAATACGTGCAGAGATCCAGAATTTGGCTCCAAAATATGGCTCGGGCCTCGAAATTGGGATATTTCCGTTATTTTGAAAACTGGAGGGGAGTTTGGGTAAAATGTGACTCACTGCCGCTTTCCGTACTTGGCATATGTTGGGTATAAAAAAGTCGCAATTTCAAACTGCGAATACGTGCAGAGATCCAGAATTTGGCTCCAAAATATGGCTCAGGCCTCGAAATTGGGATGTTTGAGAAATTTTGAAAACTGCAGGGAGGTTTGGGGCAAATGTGACCAAACGCTGCTTTCAGTACTTGGCATATGTTGGGTATAAAAAAGTCGCAATTTCAAACTGCGAATACGTGCAGAGAGCCAGAATTTGGCTCCAAAATATGGCTCAGGCCTCGATATTGGGATGTTTGGGATATTTCGAAAACTGCAGTTAGATTTGGGACAAATGTGACCAAACGCCGCTTTCAGTACTTGGCATATGTTGGGTATAAAAAGTCAATATTTCAAACTGCGAATACGTGCAGAGAGCCAGAATTTGGCTCCAAAATATAGCTCAGGCCTCGAAATTGGGATGTTTGGGTTATTTTGAAAACTGCAGGGGGGATTGGGACAAATGTGACCAAACGCTGCTTTCAGTACTTGGCATATGTTGGGTATAAAAAAGTCGCAATTTCAAACTGCGAATACGTGCAGTGAGCCAGAATTTGGCTCCAAAATATGGCTCAGGCCTCGAAATTGGGATATTTGGGATATTTCGAAAACTGCAGGGGAGTTTGTGCAAAATGTGACTCACTGCCGCTTTCAGGACTTGGCATATGTTGGGTATAAAAAGTCTTAATATCAAACTGCGAATACGTGCAGAGAGCCAAAATTTGGCTCAAAAATATGGCTCAGGCCTCGAAATTGGGATGTTTTGGTTATTATGAAAACTGGAGGGGGGATTGGGACAAATGTGAGTAAACGCCGCTTTCAGTACTTCGCATATGTAGAGTATAAAAAAGTCGTAATTTCAAACTGCGAATACGTGCAGAGAGCCAGAATTTGGCTCTAAAATATGGTTCAGGCTTCGAAATTGGGATGTTTGGGAAATTTTGAAAACTGCAGGGGAGTTTGTGCAAAATGTGACTCACTTCCGCGTCCAGTACTTAGCATATGTTGGGTATAAGAAGTCGTAGTATCAAACAGCGAATACGTGCCTAGAGCCAGAATTTGGCTCCAAAATATGGCTCAGGCCTCGATATTGGGATGTTTGGAATATTTAGAAAAATGCAGGGGAGTTTGTGCAAAATGTGTCTCATTGCCGCTTTCAGTACTTGGCATATGTTGGGTATAATAAGTCGTAATTTCAACCTGCGAATACGTGCAGAGAGCCAGAATTTGGCTCCAAAATATGGCTCAGGCCTCGAAATTGGGACGTTTGGATATTTTAAAAATTGCAGGGGAGTTTGTGCAAAATTTGACTCACTGCCGCTTTCAGTACTTGGCATATGTTGGGTATAAAAAGTCGAAATATTAAACTGCGAATACGGGCAAAGAGCCAGAATTTGGCTCCAAAATATGGGTCAGGCCTCGATATTGGGATATTTTGGATATTTTGAAAACTGCAGGAAGGTTTGGGACAAATGTGACCAAACGCCGCTTTCAGTCCTTCGCATAGGTTGGGTATAAAAAAGTCGTAATTTCAAACCGCGAATACGTGCAGAGAGCCAGAGTTTGGCTCCAAAATATTGCTCAGGCCTCGAAATTGGGATGTTTAGGATATTTAGAAAACTGCTGGGGAGTTTGTGCAAAATGTGACTCACTGCCGCTTTCAGGACTTGGCATATGTTGGGTATAAAAAAGTCGCAATTTCAAACTGCGAATACGTGCAGAGATCCAGAATTTGGCTCCAAAATATGGCTCAGGCCTCGAAATTGGGATGTTTGAGAAATTTTGAAAACTGCAGGGAGGTTTGGGGCAAATGTGACCAAACGCTGCTTTCAGTACTTGGCATATGTTGGGTATAAAAAAGTCGCAATTTCAAACTGCGAATACGTGCAGAGAGCCAGAATTTGGCTCCAAAATATGGCTCAGGCCTCGATATTGGGATGTTTGGGATATTTCGAAAACTGCAGTTAGATTTGGGACAAATGTGACCAAACGCCGCTTTCAGTACTTGGCATATGTTGGGTATAAAAAGTCAATATTTCAAACTGCGAATACGTGCAGAGAGCCAGAATTTGGCTCCAAAATATAGCTCAGGCCTCGAAATTGGGATGTTTGGGTTATTTTGAAAACTGCAGGGGGGATTGGGACAAATGTGACCAAACGCTGCTTTCAGTACTTGGCATATGTTGGGTATAAAAAAGTCGCAATTTCAAACTGCGAATACGTGCAGTGAGCCAGAATTTGGCTCCAAAATATGGCTCAGGCCTCGAAATTGGGATATTTGGGATATTTCGAAAACTGCAGGGGAGTTTGTGCAAAATGTGACTCACTGCCGCTTTCAGGACTTGGCATATGTTGGGTATAAAAAGTCGTAATATCAAACTGCGAATACGTGCAGAGAGCCAAAATTTGGCTCAAAAATATGGCTCAGGCCTCGATATTGGGATGTTTGGGATATTTTGGAAACTGCAGTTAGATTTGGGACAAATGTGACCAAACGGCGCTTTCAGTACTTGGCATATGTTGGGTATAAAAAGTCAATATTTCAAACTGCGAATACGTGCAGAGAGCCTGAATTTCGCTCCAAAATATGGCTCAGGCCTCGAAATTGGGATGTTTTGGTTATTATGAAAACTGGAGGGGGGATTGGGACAAATGTGAGTAAACGCCGCTTTCAGTACTTCGCATATGTAGAGTATAAAAAAGTCGTAATTTCAAACTGCGAATACGTGCAGAGAGCCAGAATTTGGCTCTAAAATATGGCTCAGTCCTCGAAATTGGGATGTTTGGAATATTTTGAAAACTGGAGGGAGGTTTTGGACAAATGTGACCAAACGCCGCTTTCAGTACTTCGCATATGTTGGGTATAAAATTCATAATTTCAAACTGGGAATACGTGCATAGAGCTAGAATTTGGCTCCAAAATATGGCTCAGTCCTCGAAATTGGGATGTTTGGAATATTTTGAAAACTGGAGGGAGGTTTGGGATAAATGTGCCCAAACGCCGCTTTTAGTACTTGGCATATGTTTGGTATAAAAATCGTAATTTCAAACTGCGAATACGTGCAGAGAGCCAGAATTTGGCTCCAAAATATGGCTCAGGGCCTCGAAATTGGGATATTTGGGATATTTTGAAAACTACAGGGGAGTTTGTGCAAAATGTGACTCACTGCCGCTTTCAGTCCTTCGCATATGTTGGGTATAAAAAGTTATAATATCAAACTGCGAATACATGCAGAGAGCCAGAATTTGGCTCCAAAATATGGCTCAGGCCTCGAAATTGGGATATTTGGGATATTTTGAAAACTGCGGGGAAGTCTGGGACAAATGTGACCAAACGCCGCTTACAGTACTTAGCATATGTTGGGTATAAAAAGACATTATTTCGAACTGCGAATACGTGCAGATAGCCAGAATTTGGCTCCAAAATATGGCTAAGGCCTCGAAATTGGGATATTTGGGATATTTTGAAAACTGCAAGGATGTTTGGGACAAATGTGACCAAACGCCGCTTTCAGTACTTGGCATATGTTGGGTAAAAAAGATGTAATTTCTAACTGCGAATACGTGCAGAGAGCCAGAATTTGGCTCCAAAATATGGCTCAGGCCTCGAAATTGGGATATTTCCGTTATTTTGAAAACTGGAGGGGAGTTTGGGTAAAATGTGACTCACTGCCGCTTTCCGTACTTGGCATATGTTGGGTATAAATAAGTCGCAATTTCAAACTGCGAATACGTGCAGAGATCCAGAATTTGGCTCCAAAATATGGCTCAGGCCTCGAAATTGGGATATTTGGGATATTTCGAAAACTGCAGGGGAGTTTGTGCAAAATGTGACTCACTGCCGCTTTCAGGACTTGGCATATGTTGGGTATAAAAAGTCGTAATATCAAATTGCGAATAGGTGCAGAGCCAAAATTTGGCTCAAAAATATGGCTCAGGCCTCGATATTGGGATGTTTGGGATATTTTGAAAACTGCAGTTAGATTTGGGACAAATGTGACCAAACGCCGCTTTCAGTACTTGGCATATGTTGGGTATAAAAAAGTCGCAATTTCAAACTGCGAATACGTGCAGAGAGCCAGAATTTTGCTCCAAAATATGGCTCAGGCCTCGAAATTGGGATATTTGGGATATTTCGAAAACTGCAGGGGAGTTTGTGCAAAATGTGACTCACTGCCGCTTTCAGGACTTGGCATATGTTGGGTATAAAAAGTCGTAATATCAAACTGCGAATACGTGCAGAGAGCCAAAATTTGGCTCAAAAATATGGCTCAGGCCTCGATATTGGGATGTTTGGGATATTTTGAAAACTGCAGTTAGATTTGGGACAAATGTGACCAAACGCCGCTTTCAGTACTTGGCATATGTTGGGTATAAAAAGTCAATATTTCAAACTGCGAATACGTGCAGAGAGCCTGAATTTCGCTCCAAAATATGGCTCATGCCTCGAAATTGGGATGTTTTGGTTATTTTGAAAACTGCAGGGGGGATTGGGACAAATGTGACTAAACGCCGCTTTCAGTACTTCGCATATGTAGAGTATAAAAAAGTCGTAATTTCAAACTGCGAATACGTGCAGAGAGCCAGAATTTGGCTCTAAAATATGGCTCAGGCTTCGAAATTGGGATGTTTGGGAAATTTTGAAAACTGCAGGGGAGTTTGTGCAAAATGTGACTCACTTCCGCGTCCAGTACTTGGCATATGTTGGGTATAAGAAGTCGTAGTATCAAACAGCGAATACGTGCATAGAGCCAGAATTTGGCTCCAAAATATGGCTCAGGCCTCGATATTGGGATGTTTGGAATATTTAGAAAAATGCAGGGGAGTTTGTGCAAAATGTGTCTCATTGCCGCTTTCAGTACTTGGCATATGTTGGGTATAATAAGTCGTAATTTCAACCTGCGAATACGTGCAGAGAGCCAGAATTTGGCTCCAAAATATGGCTCAGGCCTCGAAATTGGGACGTTTGGATATTTTAAAAATTGCAGGGGAGTTTGTGCAAAATTTGACTCACTGCCGCTTTCAGTACTTGGCATATGTTGGGTATAAAAAGTCGAAATATTAAACTGCGAATACGGGCAAAGAGCCAGAATTTGGCTCCAAAATATGGATCAGGCCTCGATATTGGGATATTTTGGATATTTTGAAAACTGCAGGAAGGTTTGGGACAAATGTGACCAAACGCCGCTTTCAGTCCTTCGCATATGTTGGGTATAAAAAAGTCATAATTTCAAACCGCGAATGCGTGCAGAGAGCCAGAGTTTGGCTCCAAAATATTGCTCAGGCCTCGAAATTGGGATGTTTAGGATATTTAGAAAACTGCTGGGGAGTTTGTGCAAAATGTGACTCACTGCCGCTTTCAGGACTTGGCATATGTTGGGTATAAAAATTCGTAATATCAAACAGCGACTACATGCATAGAGCCAGAATTTGCCTCCAAATTATGGCTCAGGCCTCGAAATTGGGATGTTTGAGATATTTTGAAAACTGCAGGGAGGTTTGGAACCAATGTGACCAAACGCTTCTTTCAGTACTTGGCATATGTTGGTATAAAAAATCGCAATTTTAAACTGCGAATACGTCCAGAGAGCCAGAATTTGGCTCGAAAATATGACTCAGGCCTCGAAATTGGGAAGTTTGGGATATTTTGAAAACTGCAGGGAGGTTTGAGACAAATGTGACCAAACGCCGCTTTCAGTACTTCGCATATGTTGGGTATAAAATTCGTAATTTCAAACTGGGAATACGTGCAGAGAGCTAGAATTTGGCTCCAAAATATGGCTCAGTCCTCGAAATTGGGATGTTTGGGATATTTTGAAAACTGGAGGGAGGTTTGGGACAAATGTGCCCAAACGCCGCTTTTAGTACTTGGCATATGTTGGGTATAAAAATCGTAATTTCAAACTGCGAATACGTGCAGAGAGCCAGAATTTGGCTCCAAAATATGGCTCAGGGCCTTGAAATTGGGATATTTGGGATATTTTGAAACCTACAGGGGAGTTTGTGCAAAATGTGACTCACTGCCGCTTTCAGTCCTTCGCATATGTTGGGTATAAAAAGTTATAATATCAAACTGCGAATACATGCAGAGAGCCAGAATTTGGCTCCAAAATATGGCTCAGGCCTCGAAATTGGGATATTTGGGATATTTTGAAAACTGCGGGGAGGTCTGGGACAAATGTGACCAAACGCCGCTTTCAGTACTTGGCATATGTTGGGTATAAAAAGACATAATTTCGAACTGCGAATACGTGCAGATAGCCAGAATTTGGCTCCAAAATATGGCTCAGGCCTCGAAATTGGGATATTTGGGATATTTTGAAAACTGCAAGGATGTTTGGGACAAATGTGACCAAACGCCGCTTTCAGTACTTGGCATATGTTGGGTATAAAAAGATGTAATTTCTAACTGCGAATACGTGCAGAGATCCAGAATTTGGCTCCAAAATATGGCTCGGGCCTCGAAATTGGGATATTTCCGTTATTTTGAAAACTGGAGGGGAGTTTGGGTAAAATGTGACTCACTGCCGCTTTCCGTACTTGGCATATGTTGGGTATAAAAAAGTCGCAATTTCAAACTGCGAATACGTGCAGAGATCCAGAATTTGGCTCCAAAATATGGCTCAGGCCTCGAAATTGGGATGTTTGAGAAATTTTGAAAACTGCAGGGAGGTTTGGGGCAAATGTGACCAAACGCTGCTTTCAGTACTTGGCATATGTTGGGTATAAAAAAGTCGCAATTTCAAACTGCGAATACGTGCAGAGAGCCAGAATTTGGCTCCAAAATATGGCTCAGGCCTCGATATTGGGATGTTTGGGATATTTCGAAAACTGCAGTTAGATTTGGGACAAATGTGACCAAACGCCGCTTTCAGTACTTGGCATATGTTGGGTATAAAAAGTCAATATTTCAAACTGCGAATACGTGCAGAGAGCCAGAATTTGGCTCCAAAATATAGCTCAGGCCTCGAAATTGGGATGTTTGGGTTATTTTGAAAACTGCAGGGGGGATTGGGACAAATGTGACCAAACGCTGCTTTCAGTACTTGGCATATGTTGGGTATAAAAAAGTCGCAATTTCAAACTGCGAATACGTGCAGTGAGCCAGAATTTGGCTCCAAAATATGGCTCAGGCCTCGAAATTGGGATATTTGGGATATTTCGAAAACTGCAGGGGAGTTTGTGCAAAATGTGACTCACTGCCGCTTTCAGGACTTGGCATATGTTGGGTATAAAAAGTCGTAATATCAAACTGCGAATACGTGCAGAGAGCCAAAATTTGGCTCAAAAATATGGCTCAGGCCTCGAAATTGGGATGTTTTGGTTATTATGAAAACTGGAGGGGGGATTGGGACAAATGTGAGTAAACGCCGCTTTCAGTACTTCGCATATGTAGAGTATAAAAAAGTCGTAATTTCAAACTGCGAATACGTGCAGAGAGCCAGAATTTGGCTCTAAAATATGGTTCAGGCTTCGAAATTGGGATGTTTGGGAAATTTTGAAAACTGCAGGGGAGTTTGTGCAAAATGTGACTCACTTCCGCGTCCAGTACTTAGCATATGTTGGGTATAAGAAGTCGTAGTATCAAACAGCGAATACGTGCCTAGAGCCAGAATTTGGCTCCAAAATATGGCTCAGGCCTCGATATTGGGATGTTTGGAATATTTAGAAAAATGCAGGGGAGTTTGTGCAAAATGTGTCTCATTGCCGCTTTCAGTACTTGGCATATGTTGGGTATAATAAGTCGTAATTTCAACCTGCGAATACGTGCAGAGAGCCAGAATTTGGCTCCAAAATATGGCTCAGGCCTCGAAATTGGGACGTTTGGATATTTTAAAAATTGCAGGGGAGTTTGTGCAAAATTTGACTCACTGCCGCTTTCAGTACTTGGCATATGTTGGGTATAAAAAGTCGAAATATTAAACTGCGAATACGGGCAAAGAGCCAGAATTTGGCTCCAAAATATGGGTCAGGCCTCGATATTGGGATATTTTGGATATTTTGAAAACTGCAGGAAGGTTTGGGACAAATGTGACCAAACGCCGCTTTCAGTCCTTCGCATAGGTTGGGTATAAAAAAGTCGTAATTTCAAACCGCGAATACGTGCAGAGAGCCAGAGTTTGGCTCCAAAATATTGCTCAGGCCTCGAAATTGGGATGTTTAGGATATTTAGAAAACTGCTGGGGAGTTTGTGCAAAATGTGACTCACTGCCGCTTTCAGGACTTGGCATATGTTGGGTATAAAAATTCGTAATATCAAACAGCGACTACATGCATAGAGCCAGAATTTGCCTCCAAATTATGGCTCAGGCCTCGAAATTGGGATGTTTGAGATATTTTGAAAACTGCAGGGAGGTTTGGAACCAATGTGACCAAACGCTGCTTTCAGTACTTGGCATATGTTGGTATAAAAAATCGCAATTTTAAAATGCGAATACGTCCAGAGAGCCAGAATTTGGCTCGAAAATATGACTCAGGCCTCGAAATTGGGAAGTTTGGGATATTTTGAAAACAGCAGGGAGGTTTGAGACAAAATGTGACCAAACGCCGCTTTCAGTACTTCGCATATGTTGGGTATAAAATTCGTAATTTCAAACTGGGAATACGTGCAGAGAGCTAGAATTTGGCTCCAAAATATGGCTCAGTCCTCGAAATTGGGATGTTTGGGATATTTTGAAAACTGGAGGGAGGTTTGGGACAAATGTGCCCAAACGCCGCTTTTAGTACTTGGCATATGTTGGGTATAAAAATCGTCATTTCAAACTGCGAATACGTGCAGAGAGCCAGAATTTGGCTCCAAAATATGGCTCAGGGCCTTGAAATTGGGATATTTGGGATATTTTGAAACCTACAGGGGAGTTTGTGCAAAATGTGACTCACTGCCGCTTTCAGTCCTTCGCATATGTTGGGTATAAAAAGTTATAATATCAAACTGCGAATACATGCAGAGAGCCAGAATTTGGCTCCAAAATATGGCTCAGGCCTCGAAATTGGGATATTTGGGATATTTTGAAAACTGCAAGGATGTTTGGGACAAATGTGACCAAACGCCGCTTTCAGTACTTGGCATATGTTGGGTATAAAAAGATGTAATTTCTAACTGCGAATACGTGCAGAGAGCCAGAATTTGGCCCCAAAATATGGCTCAGGCCTTGAAATTGGGATATTTCCGTTATTTTGAAAACTGGAGGGGAGTTTGGGTAAAATGTGACTCACTGCCGCTTTCCGTACTTGGCATATGTTGGGTATAAAAAAGTCGCAATTTCAAACTGCGAATACGTGCAGAGATCCAGAATTTGGCTCCAAAATATGGCTCAGGCCTCGAAATTGGGATGTTTGAGAAATTTTGAAAACTGCAGGAAGGTTTGGGACAAATGTGACCAAACGTTGCTTTCAGTACTTGGCATATGTTGGGTATAAAAAAGTCGCAATTTCAAACTGCGAATACGTGCAGAGAGCCAGAATTTGGCTCCAAAATATGGCTCAGGCCTCGATATTGGGATGTTTGGGATATTTCGAAAACTGCAGTTAGATTTGGGACAAATGTGACCAAACGCCGCTTTCAGTACTTGGCATATGTTGGGTATAAAAAGTCAATATTTCAAACTGCGAATACGTGCAGAGAGCCTGAATTTCGCTCCAAAATATGGCTCAGGCCTCGAAATTGGGATGTTTTGGTTATTTTGAAAACTGCAGGGGGGATTGGGACAAATGTGAATAAACGCCGCTTTCAGTACTTCGCATATGTAGAGTATAAAAAAGTCGTAATTTCAAACTGCGAATACGTGCAGAGAGCCAGAATTTGGCTCTAAAATATGGCTCAGGCTTCGAAATTGGGATGTTTGGGAAATTTTGAAAACTGCAGGGGAGTTTGTGCAAAATGTGACTCACTTCCGCGTCCAGTACTTGGCATATGTTGGGTACAAGAAGTCGTAGTATCAAACAGCGAATACGTGCATAGAGCCAGAACTTGGCTCTAAAATATGGCTCAGGCCTCGATATTGGGATGTTTGGAATATTTAGAAAAATACAGGGGAGTTTGTGCAAAATGTGTCTCATTGCCGCTTTCAGTACTTGGCATGTGTTGGTATAATAAGTCGTAATTTCAACCTGCGAATACGTGCAGAGAGCCAGAATTTGGCTCCAAAATATGGGTCAGGCCTCGATATTGGGATATTTTGGATATTTTGAAAACTGCAGGAAGGTTTGGGACAAATGTGACCAAACGCCGCTTTCAGTCCTTCGCATATGTTGGGTATAAAAAAGTCGTAATTTCAAACCGCGAATACGTGCAGAGAGCCAGATTTTGGCTCCAAAATATGGCTCAGGCCTCGAAATTGGGACGTTTGGATATTTTAAAAATTGCAGGGGAGTTTGTGCAAAATTTGACTCACTGCCGCTTTCAGTACTTGGCATATGTTGGGTATAAAAAGTCGAAATATTAAACTGCGAATACGGGCAAAGAGCCAGAATTTGGCTCCAAAATATGGGTCAGGCCTCGATATTGGGATATTTTGGATATTTTGAAAACTGCAGGAAGGTTTGGGACAAATGTGACCAAACGCCGCTTTCAGTCCTTCGCATATGTTGGGTATAAAAAAGTCGTAATTTCAAACCGCGAATACGTGCAGAGAGCCAGAGTTTGGCTCCAAAATATTGCTCAGGCCTCGAAATTGGGATGTTTAGGATATTTAGAAAACTGCTGGGGAGTTTGTGCAAAATGTGACTCACTGCCGCTTTCAGGACTTGGCATATGTTGGGAATAAAAATTCGTAATATCAAACAGCGACTACATGCATAGAGCCTGAATTTGCCTCCAAATTATGGCTCAGGCCTCGAAATTGGGATGTTTGAGATATTTTGAAAACTGCAGGGAGGTTTGGAACCAATGTGACCAAACGCTGCTTTCAGTACTTGGCATATGTTGGTATAAAAAATCGCAATTTTAAAATGCGAATACGTCCAGAGAGCCAGAATTTGGCTCGAAAATATGACTCAGGCCTCGAAATTGGGAAGTTTGGGTTTATTTTGAAAACGGCAGGGAGGTTTGAGACAAATGTGACCAAACGCCGCTTTCAGTACTTCGCATATGTTGGGTATAAAATTCGTAATTTCAAACTGGGAATACGTGCAGAGAGCTAGAATTTGGCTCCAAAATATGGCTCAGTCCTCGAAATTGGGTTGTTTGGGATATTTTGAAAACTGGAGGGAGGTTTGTGACAAATGTGCCCAAACGCCGCTTTTAGTACTTGGCATATGTTGGGTATAAAAATCGTAATTTCAAACTGCGAATACGTGCAGAGAGCCAGAATTTGGCTCCAAAATATGGCTCAGGGCCTTGAAATTGGATATTTGGGATATTTTGAAAACTACAGGGGAGTTTGTGCAAAATGTGACTCACTGCCGCTTTCAGTCCTTCGCATATGTTGGGTATAAAAAGTTATAATATCAAACTGCGAATACATGCAGAGAGCCAGAATTTGGCTCCAAAATATGGCTCAGGCCTCGAAATTGGGATATTTGGGATATTTTGAAAACTGCGGGGAGGTCTGGGACAAATGTGACCAAACGCCGCTTTCAGTACTTGGCATATGTTGGGTATAAAAAGACATAATTTCGAACTGCGAATACGTGCAGATAGCCAGAATTTGGCTCCAAAATATGGCTCAAGCCTCGAAATTGGGATATTTGGGATATTTTGAAAACTGCAAGGAAGTTTGGGACAAATGTGACCAAACGCCGCTTTCAGTACTTGGCATATGTTGGGTATAAAAAGATGTAATTTCTAACTGCGAATACGTGCAGAGAGCCAGAATTTGGCTTCAAAATATGGCTCAGGCCTCGAAATTGGGATATTTCCGTTATTTTGAAAACTGGAGGGGAGTTTGGGTAAAATGTGACTCACTGCCGCTTTCCGTACTTGGCATATGTTGGGTATAAAAAAGTCGCAATTTCAAACTGCGAATACGTGCAGAGATCCAGAATTTGGCTCCAAAATATGGCTCAGGCCTCGAAATTGGGATGTTTGAGAAATTTTGAAAACTGCAGGGAGGTTTGGGACAAATGTGACCAAACGCTGCTTTCAGTACTTGGCATATGTTGGTTATAAAAAAGTCGCAATTTCAAACTGCGAATACGTGCAGAGAGCCAGAATTTGGCTCCAAAATATGGCTCAGGCCTCGATATTGGGATGTTTGGGATATTTCGAAAACTGCAGTTAGATTTGGGACAAATGTGACCAAACGCCGCTTTCAGTACTTGGCATATGTTGGGTATAAAAAGTCAATATTTCAAACTGCGAATACGTGCAGAGAGCCAGAATTTGGCTCCAAAATATAGCTCAGGCCTCGAAATTGGGATGTTTGGGTTATTTTGAAAACTGCAGGGGGGATTGGGACAAATGTGACAAAAAGCCGCTTTCAGTACTTCGCATATGTTGGGTATAAAAAAGTCGTAATTTCAAACTGCGAATACGTGCAGAGAGCCAGAATTTGGCTCCAAAATATGGCTCAGGCTTCGAAATTGGGATGTTTGGGAAATTTTGAAAACTGCAGGGGAGTTTGTGCAAAATGAGACTCACTGCAGCGTCCAGTACTCGGCATATGTTGGGTATAAGAAGTCGTAGTACCAAACTGCGAATACGTGCATAGAGCCAGAATTTGGCTCCAAAATATGGCTCAGGCCTCGATATTGGGATGTTTGCGATATTTTGAAAACTGCAGGAAAGTTTGGGACAAATGTGACCAAACGCCGTTTTCAGTTCTTTGTATATGTTGGGTATAAAAAAGTCGTAATTTCAAACTGCAAATACGTGCAGAGAGCCAGAATTTGGCTCCAAAATATGGCTCAGGTCTAGAAATTGGGATGTTTGGGATATTTTGAAAACTGGAGGGAGGTTTGGGACAAATGAGACCAAACGCCGCTCTCAGCACTTCTCATATGTTGGGTATAAAAATTCGTAATTTCAAACTGCGAATACGTGCAGAGAGCCAGAATTTGGCTCCAAAATATGGCTCACGCCTTGAAATTGGGATGTTTGGGATATTTAGAAAAATGCAGGGGAGTTTGTGCAAAATGTGTCTCATTGCCGCTTTCAGTACTTGGCATATGTTGGGTATAATAAGTCGTAATTTCAACCTGCGAATACGTGCAGAGAGCCAGAATTTGGCTCCAAAATATGGCTCAGGCCTCGAAATTGGGACGTTTGGATATTTTGAAAATTGCAGGGGAATTTGTGCAAAATTTGACTCACTGCCGCTTTTAGTACTTGGCATATGTTGGGTATAAAAAGTCGAAATATTAAACTGCGAATACGGGCAAAGAACCAGAATTTGGCTCCAAAATATGGGTCAGACCTCGATATTGGGATATTTTGGATATTTTGAAAACTGAAGGGAGGTTTGGGACAAATGTGACCAAACGCCGCTTTCAGTCCTTCGCATATGTTGGGTAAAAAAAAGTCGTAATTTCAAACCGCGAATACGTGCAGAGAGCCAGAGTTTGGCTCCAAAATATTGCTCAGGCCTCGAAATTGGGATGTTTAGGATATTTAGAAAACTGCAGGGGAGTTTGTGCAAAATGTGACTCACTGCCGCTTTCAGGACTTGGCATATGTTGGGTATAAAAATTCGTAATATCAAACAGCGACTACATGCAGAGAGCCAGAATTTGGCTCCAAATTATGGCTCAGGCCTCGAAATTGGGAAGTTTGGGATATTTTTAAAACTGCAGGGGAGTTTGTGCAAAATTTGACTCAGTGCCGCTTTCAGGACTTGGCATATGAAGGGTATAAAAAGTCGCAATTTCAAACTGCGAATACGTGTAGAGAGCCAGAATTTGGCTCCAAAATATGGCTCAGGCCTGGAAATTGGGATATTTGCGATATTTTGAAAACTGCAGGGATGTTTGTGACAAATGTGACCAAACTCCGCTTTCAGTACTTGGCATATGTTGGGTATAAAAAGATGTAATTTCTAACTGCGAATACGTGCAGAGAGCCAGAATTTGGCTCCAAAATATGGCTCAGGCCTCGAAATTTGGATATTTGCGTTATTTTGAAAACTGGAGGGGAGTTTTGGCAAAATGTGACTCACTGCCTCTTTCAGTACTTGGCATATGTTGGGCTTAAAAAAATCGCAATTTCAAACTGTGAATACGAGCAGAGATCCATAATTGGGCTCCAAAATATGGCTCAGGCCTCAAAATTGGGATATTTCGGATATTTCGAAAACTGCAGGGGAGTTTGTGCAAAATGTGACTCACTGCCGCTTTCAGTCCTTCGCATATGTTGGGTATAAAAAGTTGTAATATCAAACTGCGAATACATGCAGAGAGCCAGAATTTGGCTCCAAAATATGGCTCAGGCCTCGAAATTGGGATATTTGGGATATACTGAAAACTGCGGGGAGGTTTGGGACCAATGTGAACAAACGCCGCTTTCAGTACTTGGCATATGTTGGGTACAAAAAGACATAATTTCGAACTGCGAATACGTGCAGATAGCCAGAATTTGGGTCCAAAATATGGCTCAGGCCTCGAAATTGGGATATTTGGGATATTTTGAAAACTGCAAGGATGTTTGGGACAAATGTGACCAAACGCCGCTTTCTGTACTTGGCATATGTTGGGTATAAAAAGATGTAATTTCTAACTGCGAATACGTGCAGAGAGCCAGAATTTGGCTCCAAAACATGGCTCAGGCCTCGAAATTGGGATGTTTGAGATATTTTTAAAACTGCAGGGAGGTTTGGGACAAATGTGACCAAACGCTGCTTTCAGTACTTGGCATATGTTGGGTATAAAAAAAGTCGCAATTTCAAACTGCGAATACGTGCAGATATCCAGAATTTGGCTCCAAAATATGGCTCTGGCCTCGAAACTGGGATATTTGGGATATTTCGAAAACTGCAGGGAAGTTTGTGCAAAATGTGACTCACTGCTGCGTCCAGTACTTTGCATATGTTCGGTATAAAAAGTCGTAATATCAAACTGCGAATACGTGCAGAGAGCCAGAATTTCGCTCAAAAATATGGCTCAGGCCTCGAAATTTGGATATTTGGGATATTTCGAAAACTGCAGGGGAGTTTGTGCAAAATGTGACTCACTGCTGCTTTCAGGACTTGGCATATGTTGGGTATAAAAAGTCGTAATATCAAACTGCAAATACGTGCATAGAGCAAGAATTTGTCTCCAAAAATGGCTCAGGCCTAGAAATTGGGATGTTTGGGATATTTTGAAAACTGGAGGGAGGTTTGGGACAAATGTGACCAAACGCCGCTTTCAGTCCTTCGCATATGTTGGGTATAAAAAGGCGTAATATCAAACTGCGAATACGTGCATAGAGCCAGAATTTGGCTCCAAAATATGGGTCAGGCCTCGATATTGGGTTATTTGGGATATTTTGAAAACTGCAGGGAGGTTTGGGACATATGTGACCAAACGCCGCTTTCAGTCCTTCGCATATGTTGGGTAAAAAAAAGTCGTAATTTCAAACCGCGAATACGTGCAGAGAGCCAGAGTTTGGCTCCAAAATATTGCTCAGGCCTCGAAATTGGGATGTTTAGGATATTTAGAAAACTGCAGGGGAGTTTGTGCAAAATGTGACTCACTGCCGCTTTCAGGACTTGGCATATGTTGGGTATAAAAATTCGTAATATCAAACAGCGACTACATGCAGAGAGCCAGAATTTGGCTCCAAATTATGGCTCAGGCCTCGAAATTGGGAAGTTTGGGATATTTTTAAAACTGCAGGGGAGTTTGTGCAAAATTTGACTCAGTGCCGCTTTCAGGACTTGGCATATGAAGGGTATAAAAAGTCGCAATTTCAAACTGCGAATACGTGTAGAGAGCCAGAATTTGGCTCCAAAATATGGCTCAGGCCTGGAAATTGGGATATTTGCGATATTTTGAAAACTGCAGGGATGTTTGTGACAAATGTGACCAAACTCCGCTTTCAGTACTTGGCATATGTTGGGTATAAAAAGATGTAATTTCTAACTGCGAATACGTGCAGAGAGCCAGAATTTGGCTCCAAAATATGGCTCAGGCCTCGAAATTTGGATATTTGCGTTATTTTGAAAACTGGAGGGGAGTTTTGGCAAAATGTGACTCACTGCCTCTTTCAGTACTTGGCATATGTTGGGCTTAAAAAAATCGCAATTTCAAACTGTGAATACGAGCAGAGATCCATAATTGGGCTCCAAAATATGGCTCAGGCCTCAAAATTGGGATATTTCGGATATTTCGAAAACTGCAGGGGAGTTTGTGCAAAATGTGACTCACTGCCGCTTTCAGTCCTTCGCATATGTTGGGTATAAAAAGTTGTAATATCAAACTGCGAATACATGCAGAGAGCCAGAATTTGGCTCCAAAATATGGCTCAGGCCTCGAAATTGGGATATTTGGGATATACTGAAAACTGCGGGGAGGTTTGGGACCAATGTGAACAAACGCCGCTTTCAGTACTTGGCATATGTTGGGTACAAAAAGACATAATTTCGAACTGCGAATACGTGCAGATAGCCAGAATTTGGGTCCAAAATATGGCTCAGGCCTCGAAATTGGGATATTTGGGATATTTTGAAAACTGCAAGGATGTTTGGGACAAATGTGACCAAACGCCGCTTTCTGTACTTGGCATATGTTGGGTATAAAAAGATGTAATTTCTAACTGCGAATACGTGCAGAGAGCCAGAATTTGGCTCCAAAACATGGCTCAGGCCTCGAAATTGGGATGTTTGAGATATTTTTAAAACTGCAGGGAGGTTTGGGACAAATGTGACCAAACGCTGCTTTCAGTACTTGGCATATGTTGGGTATAAAAAAAGTCGCAATTTCAAACTGCGAATACGTGCAGATATCCAGAATTTGGCTCCAAAATATGGCTCTGGCCTCGAAACTGGGATATTTGGGATATTTCGAAAACTGCAGGGAAGTTTGTGCAAAATGTGACTCACTGCTGCGTCCAGTACTTTGCATATGTTCGGTATAAAAAGTCGTAATATCAAACTGCGAATACGTGCAGAGATCCAGAATTTGGCTCCAAAATATGGCTCTGGCCTCGAAATTGGGATATTTGGGGTATTTTGAAAACTGCAGGGGAGTTTGTGCAAAATGTGACTCACTGCCGCTTTCCGGACTTGGCATATGTTGGGTATAAAAAGTCGTAATTTCAAACTGCGAATACGTGCAGAGAGCCAGAATTTGGCTCCAAAATATGATTCAGGCCTCGTAATTGGGAAGTTTGGGATATTTTGAAAACTGCAGGGGAGTTTGGGACAAATATGACCAAACGCCGCTTTCAGTACTTGACATATGTTGGGTATAAAAATTCGCAATTTCAAACTGCGAATACGTGCAGAGATCCAGAATTTGGGTCCAAAATATGGTTCAGGTCTCGAAATTGGGAAGTTTGGGATATTTTGAAAACTGCAGGGAAGTTTGTACAAAATGTGACTCACTGCTGCGTCCAATACTTTGCATATGTTGGGTATAAAAAGTCGTAATATCAAACTGCGAATATGTGCAGAGAGCCAGAATTTGGCTCAGAAAAATGGCTCAGGCCTCGAAATTGGGATATTTGGGATATTTTGAAAACTGCAAGGATGTTTGGGACAAATGTGACCAAACGCCGCTTTCAGTACTTGGCATATGTTGGGTATGAAAAAGTCGCAATTTCAAACTGCGAATACGGGCAGAGATCCAGAATTTGGCTCCAAATTATGGCTCAGGCTTTGAAATTTGAATGTTTGAGATATTTTGAAAACTGCAGGGAGATTTGGGACAAATGTGACCAAACGCTGCTTTCAGTACTTGGCATATGTTGGGTATAAAAAAAGTCGCAATTTCAAACTGCGAATACGTGCAGAGATCCAGAATTTGGCTCCAAAATATGGCTCAGGCCTCGAAGTTGGGATATTTGGATTATTTAGAAAACTACAGGGGAGTTTGTGCAAAATGTGACTCACTGCCGCTTTCCGGACTTGGCATATGTTGGGTATAAAAAGTCGCAATTTCAAACTGCGAATACGTGCAGATAGCCAGAATTTGGCTCCAAATAATGACTCAGGCCTCGAAATTGGGAAGTTTGGGATATTTTGAAAACTGCAGGGGAGTTTGGGACAAATATGACCAAACTCCGCTTTCAGTACTTGACATATGTTGGGTATAAAAATTCGCAATTTCAAACTGCGAATACGTGCAGAGATCCAGAATTTGGGTCCAAAATATGGTTCAGGTCTCGAAATTGGGAAGTTTGGGATATTTTGAAAACTGCAGGGAAGTTTGTACAAAATGTGACTCACTGCTGCGTCCAGTACTTTGCATATGTTGGGTATAAAAAGTCGTAATATCAAACTGCGAATACGTGCAGAGAGCCAGAATTTGGCTCAGAAATATTGCTCAGGCCTCGAAATTGGGATATTTGGGATATTTCGAAAACTGCAGGGAAGTTTGTGCAAAATGTGACTCACTGCCGCTTTCAAAACTTGGCATATGTTGGGTATAAAAAGTCGTAATATCAAACTGCGAATACGTGCATAGAGCAAGAATTTGGCTCCAAAATATGGCTCAGGCCTAGAAATTGGGATGTTTGGGATGTTTTGAAAACTGGAGGGAGGTTTGGGACAAATGTGTCCAAACGCCGCTTTCAGTACTTGACATATGTTGGGTATAAAAAGATCGCAATTTCAAACTGCGAATACGTGCATAGAGCCAGACTTTGGCTCCAAAATATGGCTCAGGCCTTGAAATTGGGATGTTTGGGATATTTTGAAAACTGGAGGGAGGTTTGGGACATATGTGACCAAACGCCGCTTTCAGTACTTGGCATATGTGGGTTATAAAAAGTCGTAATATCAAATTGCGAATACATGCAGAGAGCCAGAATTTGGATCCAAAATATGGCTCAGGCCTCGAAATTGGGATATTTGGGATATTTTGAAAACTGCGGGAAGGTTTGGGACAAATGTGACCAAACGCCGCTTTCAGTACTTGGCATATGTTGGGTATAAAAGGACGTAATTTCGAATTGCGAATACGTTCAGAGAGCCAGAAATTGGCTCCAAAATATGGCTCAGGCCTGGAAATTGGGATATTTGCGATATTTTGAAAACTGCACGGATGTTTGAGACAAATGTGACCAAACGCCGCTTTCAGTACTTGGCATATGTTGGGTATAAAAAGATGTAATTTCTAACTGCGAATACGTGCAGAGAGCCAGAATTTGGCTCCAAAATATGGCTCAGGCCAGGAAATTTGGATATTTGCGTTATTTTGAAAACTTGAGGGAAGTTTTGGCAAAATGTGACTCACTGCCTCTTTCAGTACTTGGCATATGTTGGGTTTAAAAAAAGTCGCAATTTCAAACTGTGAATACGTGCAGAGATCCATAATTTGGCTCCAAAATATGGCTCAGGCCTCGAAATTGGGATATTTCGGATATTTCGAAAACTGCAGGGGAGTTTGTGCAAAATGTGACTCACTGCTGCTTTCAGAACTTGGCATATGTTGGTTATAAAAAGTCGTAATATCAAACTTCGAATACATGCAGAGAGCCAGAATTTGGCTCCAAAATATGGCTCAGGCCTCGAAATTGGGATATTTGCGTTATTTTGAAAACTGGAGGGGAGTTTGGGTAAAATGTGACTCACTGCCGCTTTCTGTACTTGGCATATGTTGGGTATAAAAAAGTCGCTATTTCAAACTGCGAATACGTGCAGAGATCCAGAATTTGGCTCCAAAATATGGTTCAGGCCTAGAAATTGGGATGTTTGAGATATTTTGAAAACTGCAAAGAGGTTTGGGACAAATGTGACCAAACGCTGCTTTCAGTACATGGCATATGTTGGGTATAAAAAGACGTAATTTCGAAATGCGAATAAGTGCAGAGAGCCAGAATTTGGCTCCAAAATACGGCTCAGGCCTCGAAATTGGGATATTTGCGTTATTTTGAAAATTGCAGGGGAGTTTGTGCAAAATGTGACTCACTGCCGCTTTCAGGACTTGGCATATGTTGGGTATAAAAGTCGTAATTTCAAACTGCGAATACGTGCAGAGAGCCAGAATTTGGCTCCAAAATAAGACTCAGGCCTCGAAATTGGGATGTTTGGGATATTTTGAAAACTGCAGGGGAGTTTGTGCAAAATTTGACTCAGTGCCGCTTTCAGGACTTGGCATATGATGGGTATAAAAAGTCGTTATATCAAACTGCGAATACGTGCATAGAGCCTGAATTTGCCTCCAAAATATGGCTCAGGCCTCAAAATTGGGATGTTTGAGATATTTTGAAAACTGCAGGGAGGTTTGCGACAAATGTGACCAAACGCTGCTTTCAGTATTTGGCATATGTTGGGTATAGAAAAGTCGCAATTTCAAACTGCGAATACGGGCAGAGATCCAGAATTTGGCTCCAAATTATGGCTCAGGCTTTGAAATTGGGATGTTTGAGATATTTTGAAAACTGCAGGGAGATTTGGGACAAATGTGACCAAACGCTGCTTTCAGTACTTGGCATATGTTGGGTATAAAAAAAGTCGCAATTTCAAACTTCGAATACGTGCAGAGATCCAGAATTTGGCTCCAAAATATGGCTCAGGCCTCGAAATTGGGATATTTGGGATATTTTGAAAACTGCAGTTGAGTTTGTGCAAAATGTGACTCACTGCCGCTTTCCGGACTTGGCATATGTTCGGAATAAAAAGTCGTAATTTCAAACTGCGAATACGTGCAGAGAGCCAGAATTTGGCTCCAAAATATGACTCAGGCCTCGAAATTGGGAAGTTTGGGATATTTTGAAAACTGCAGGGGAGATTGGGACAAATATGACCAAACGCCGCTTTTAGTACTTGACAGATGATGGGTATAAAAAGTCTTAATATTAAATTGCGAATACGTGCATAGAGCCAGAATTTGGCTCCAAAATATGGCTCAGGCCTTGAAATTGGGGATGTTTGGGATATTTTGAAAACTGGAGGGAGGTTTGGGACAAATGTGACCAAACGCCGCTATCAGTACTTGGCATATGTTGGTTATAAAAAGTCGTAATATCAAACTGCGAATACATGCAGAGAGCCAGAATTTGGCTACAAAATATGACTCAGGCCTCGAAATTGGGATGTTTGGGATATTTTGAAACTGCGGGGGGGGGGGGATTTGGGACAAATGTGACCAAATGCCGCTTTCAGTACTTGGCATATGTTGGGTATAAAAAGACCTAATTTCGAACTGCGAATACGTGCAGATAACCTGAATTTGGCTCCAAAATATGGCTCAGGCCTCGAAATTGGGATATTTGGGATATTTTGAAAACTGGAAGGATGTTTGGGACAAATGTGACCAAACGCCGCTTTCAGTACTTGGCATATGTTGGGTATAAAAAGACGTAATTTCTAACTGCGAATACGTGCAGAGAGCCAGAATTTGGCTCCAAAATATGGCTCAGGCCTCGAAATTGGGATATTTGCGTTATTTTGAAAACTGCAGGGGAGTTTGTGCAAAATGTGACTCACTGCCGCTTTCAGGACTTGGCATATGTTGGGTATAAAAGTCGTAATTTCAAACTGCGAATACGTGCAGATAGCCAGAATTTGGCTACAAAATATGACTCAGGCCTCGAAATTGGGATGTTTGGGATATTTTGAAAACTACAGGGGAGTTTGTGCAAAATTTGACTCAGTGCCGCTTTCAGGACTTGGCATATGATGGGTATAAAAAGTCGTAATATCAAACTGCGAATACATGCATAAAGCCAGAATTTGGCTCCAAAATATGGCTCAGGCCTTGAAATAGGGATGTTTGGGATATTTTGATAACTGGAGGGAGGTTTGGGACAAATGTGACCAAACGCCACTTTCAGTACTTGGCATATGTTGGTTATAAAAAGTCGTAATATCAAACTGCGAATACATGCAGAGAGCCAGAATTTGGCTCCAAAATATGGCTCAGGCCTTGAAATTGGGATGTTTTGGATATTTTAAAAACTGCGGGGAGGTTTGGGACAAATGTGAACAAACGCCGCTTTCAGTACTTGGCATATGTTGGGTATAAAAGGACGTAATTTCGAACTGCGAATACGTGCAGAGAGCCAGAATTTGGCTCCAAAATATGGCTCAGGCCTGGAAATTGGGATATTTGTGATATTTTGAAAACTGCAGGGATGTTTGAGACAAATGTGACCAAACGCCGCTTTCAGTACTTGGCATATGTTGGGTATAAAAAGATGTAATTTCTAACTGCGAATACGTGCAGAGACATAGAATTTGGCTCCAAAATAGGGCTCAGGCCTTGAAATAGGGATGTTTGGGATATTTTGATAACTGGAGGGAGGTTTGGTACAAATGTGACCAAACGCCACTTTCAGTACTTGGCATATGTTGGTTATAAAAAGTCGTAATATCAAACTGCGAATACATGCAGAGAGCCAGAATTTGGCTCCAAAATATGGCTCAGGCCTTGAAATTGGGATGTTTGGGATATTTTAAAAACTGCGGGGAGGTTTGGGACAAATGTGAACAAACGCCGCTTTCAGTACTTGGCATATGTTGGGTATAAAAGGACGTAATTGCGAACTGCGAATACGTGCAGAGAGCCAGAATTTGGCTCCAAAATATGGCTCAGGCCTGGAAATTGGGATATTTGTGATATTTTGAAAACTGCAGGGATGTTTGAGACAAATGTGACCAAACGCCGCTTTCAGTACTTGGCATATGTTGGGTATAAAAAGATGTAATTTCTAACTGCGAATACGTGCAGAGACATAGAATTTGGCTCCAAAATATGGCTCAGGCCTCGAAATTAGGAAATTTGCGTTATTGAGAAAACTGGAGGGGAGTTTTGGCAAAATGTGACTCACTGCCGCTTTCAGTACTTGGCATATATTGGGTTTAAAAAAGTCGCTATTTCAAACTGTGAATACGTGCAGAGATCCATAATTTGGCTCCAAAATATATCTCAGGCCTTGAAATAGGGATGTTTGGAATATTTTGATAACTGGAGGGAGGTTTGGGACAAATGTGACCAAACGCCACTTTCAGTACTTGGCATATGTTGGTTATAAAAAGTCGTAATATCAAACTGCGAATACATGCAGAGAGCCAGAATTTGGCTCCAAAATATGGGTCAGGCCTTGAAATTGGGATGTTTGTGATATTTTAAAAACTGTGGGGAGGTTTGGGACAAATGTGACCAAACGCCGCTTTCAGAACTTGGCATATGTTGGGTATAAAAGGACGTAATTTCGAACTGCGAATACGTGCAGAGAGCCAGAATTTGGCTCCAAAATATGGCTCAGGCCTGGAAATTGGGATATTTGCGATATTTTGAAAACTGCGGGCAGGTTTGGGACAAATGTGACCAAACGCCGCTTTCAGTACTTGGCATATGTTGGGTATAAAAAGATGTAATTTCTAACTGCGAATACGTGCAGAGACATAGAATTTGGCTCCAAAATATGGCTCAGGCCTCGAAATTAGGAAATTTGCGTTATTGAGAAAACTGGAGGGGAGTTTTGGCAAAATGTGACTCACTGCCGCTTTCAGTACTTGGCATATATTGGGTTTAAAAAAGTCGCTATTTCAAACTGTGAATACGTGCAGAGATCCATAATTTGGCTCCAAAATATATCTCAGGCCTCGAAATTGGGATATTTCGGATATTTCGAAAACTGGATGGGAGTTGGTGCTAAATGTGACTCACTGCCACTTTCAGAACTTGGCATATGTTGGGTAAAAAATTCGTAATATCAAACTTCGAATACATGCATAGAGCCAGAATTTGGCTCCAAATTATGGCTCAGGCCTCGAAATTGGGATGTTTGAGATATTTTGAAAACTGCAGGGAGGTTTGGGACAAATGTGACCAAACGCTGCTTTCAGTACTTGGCATATGTTGGTATAAAAAAGTCGCAATTTCAAACTGCGAATACGTGCAGAGAGCCAGAATTTATCTCAAAAATATTGCTCAGGCCTCGAAATTGGGATGTTTAGGATATTTTGAAAACTGCAGTGGAGTTTGTGCAAAATGCGACTCACTGCCGCTTTCAGTACTTGGCATATGTTGGGTATAAAAAGTTGTAATATCAAACTGCGAATACATGCAGAGAGCCAGAATTTGGCTCCAAAATATGGCTCAGGCCTCGAAATTGGGATGTTTGGGATATTTTAAAAACTGCGGGCAGGTTTGGGACAAATGTGACCAAACGCCGCTTTCAGTACTTGGCATATGTTGGGTAAAAAAACACAATTTCGAACTGCGAATATGTGCAGATAGCCAGAATTTGGCTCCAAAATATGACTCAGGCCTCGAAATTGGGATATTTGCGTTATTTAATAAACTGGAGGGCAGTTTGGGTAAAATGTGACTCACTGCCGCTTTCAGTACTTGGCATATGTTGGGTATAAAAAAGTCGCAACTTCAAACTGCGAATACGTGCAGAGATCCAGAATTTGGCTCCATATTATGGCTCAGGCTTCGAAATTGGGATGTTTGAGATATTTTGAAAACTGCAGGGAGGTTTGGGACAAATATGACCAAACGCCGCTTTCAGTGCTTGACATATGTTGGGTTTAAAAAAGTCGCAATTTCAAACTGCGAATATGTGCAGAGAGAAAGAATTTGGCTCCAAAATATGGCTCAGGCCTCGAAATTGGGATATTTGTGATACTTTGAAAATTGGAAGGGAGTTTGTGCAAAATGTGACTCACTGCCGCTTTCAGTACTTGGCATATGTTGGGTATAAAATTCGTAATATCAAACTGCGAATACGTGAAGAGAGCCAGAATTTGGCTCCAAAATATGCCTCAGGCCTCGATATTGGGATCTTTGTCATATTTTTAAAACTGCAGGAAGGTTTGGACAAATATGACCAAACGCCGCTTTCAGTACTTCGCATATGTTGTGTATAAAAAAGTCGTAATTTCAAACTGCGAATACGTGCAGAGAGCCAGAATTTGGCTCAAAAATATGGCTCAGGCCTCGAAATTGGGATATTTGGGATATATCGAAAACTGCAGGGGAGTTTGTGCAAAATGTGACTCACTGCCGCTTTCAGGACTTGGCATATGTTGGGTATAAAAATCGTAATATCAAACTGCGAATACGTGCATAGAGCAAGAATTTGGCTCCAAAATATGGCTCAGGCCATGAAATTGGGATGTTTGGGATATTTTGAAAACTGGAGGGAGGTTTCGGCTAAATGTGACTCACTGCCGCTTTCAGGACTTGGCATATGATGGGTATAAAAAGGCGTAATATCAAAGTTCGAATACGTGCATAGAGCCAGAATTTGGCTCCAAAATATGGCTCAGGCCTCGAAATTGGGATGTTTGGGATATTTTGAAAACTGGAGGGAGGTTTGGGACATATGTGACCAAACGCCGCTTTCAGTACTTGGCATATGTGGGTTATAAAAAGTCGTAATATCAAATTGCGAATACATGCAGAGAGCCAGAATTTGGATCCAAAATATGGCTCAGGCCTCGAAATTGGGATATTTGGGATATTTTGAAAACTGCGGGAAGGTTTGGGACAAATGTGACCAAACGCCGCTTTCAGTACTTGGCATATGTTGGGTATAAAAGGACGTAATTTCGAATTGCGAATACGTTCAGAGAGCCAGAAATTGGCTCCAAAATATGGCTCAGGCCTGGAAATTGGGATATTTGCGATATTTTGAAAACTGCACGGATGTTTGAGACAAATGTGACCAAACGCCGCTTTCAGTACTTGGCATATGTTGGGTATAAAAAGATGTAATTTCTAACTGCGAATACGTTCAGAGAGCCAGAATTTGGCTCCAAAATATGGCTCAGGCCAGGAAATTTGGATATTTGCGTTATTTTGAAAACTTGAGGGAAGTTTTGGCAAAATGTGACTCACTGCCTCTTTCAGTACTTGGCATATGTTGGGTTTAAAAAAGTCGCAATTTCAAACTGTGAATACGTGCAGAGATCCATAATTTGGCTCCAAAATATGGCTCAGGCCTCGAAATTGGGATATTTCGGATATTTCGAAAACTGCAGGGGAGTTTGTGCAAAATGTGACTCACTGCTGCTTTCAGAACTTGGCATATGTTGGTTATAAAAAGTCGTAATATCAAACTTCGAATACATGAAGAGAGCCAGAATTTGGCTCCAAAATATGGCTCAGGCCTCGAAATTGGGATATTTGCGTTATTTTGAAAACTGGAGGGGAGTTTGGGTAAAATGTGACTCACTGCCGCTTTCTGTACTTGGCATATGTTGGGTATAAAAAAGTCGCTATTTCAAACTGCGAATACGTGCAGAGATCCAGAATTTGGCTCCAAAATATGGCTCAGGCCTAGAAATTGGGATGTTTGAGATATTTTGAAAACTGCAAAGAGGTTTGGGACAAATGTGACCAAACGCTGCTTTCAGTACATGGCATATGTTGGGTATAAAAAGACGTAATTTCGAAATGCGAATAAGTGCAGAGAGCCAGAATTTGGCTCCAAAATACGGCTCAGGCCTCGAAATTGGGATATTTGCGTTATTTTGAAAATTGCAGGGGAGTTTGTGCAAAATGTGACTCACTGCCGCTTTCAGGACTTGGCATATGTTGGGTATAAAAGTCGTAATTTCAAACTGCGAATACGTGCAGAGAGCCAGAATTTGGCTCCAAAATAAGACTCAGGCCTCGAAATTGGGATGTTTGGGATATTTTGAAAACTGCAGGGGAGTTTGTGCAAAATTTGACTCAGTGCCGCTTTCAGGACTTGGCATATGATGGGTATAAAAAGTCGTTATATCAAACTGCGAATACGTGCATAGAGCCTGAATTTGCCTCCAAAATATGGCTCAGGCCTCAAAATTGGGATGTTTGAGATATTTTGAAAACTGCAGGGAGGTTTGCGACAAATGTGACCAAACGCTGCTTTCAGTATTTGGCATATGTTGGGTATAGAAAAGTCGCAATTTCAAACTGCGAATACGGGCAGAGATCCAGAATTTGGCTCCAAATTATGGCTCAGGCTTTGAAATTGGGATGTTTGAGATATTTTGAAAACTGCAGGGAGATTTGGGACAAATGTGACCAAACGCTGCTTTCAGTACTTGGCATATGTTGGGTATAAAAAAAGTCGCAATTTCAAACTTCGAATACGTGCAGAGATCCAGAATTTGGCTCCAAAATATGGCTCAGGCCTCGAAATTGGGATATTTGGGATATTTTGAAAACTGCAGTTGAGTTTGTGCAAAATGTGACTCACTGCCGCTTTCCGGACTTGGCATATGTTCGGAATAAAAAGTCGTAATTTCAAACTGCGAATACGTGCAGAGAGCCAGAATTTGGCTCCAAAATATGACTCAGGCCTCGAAATTGGGAAGTTTGGGATATTTTGAAAACTGAAGGGGAGATTGGGACAAATATGACCAAACGCCGCTTTTAGTACTTGACAGATGATGGGTATAAAAAGTCTTAATATTAAATTGCGAATACGTGCATAGAGCCAGAATTTGGCTCCAAAATATGGCTCAGGCCTTGAAATTGGGGATGTTTGGGATATTTTGAAAACTGGAGGGAGGTTTGGGACAAATGTGACCAAACGCCGCTATCAGTACTTGGCATATGTTGGTTATAAAAAGTCGTAATATCAAACTGCGAATACATGCAGAGAGCCAGAATTTGGCTACAAAATATGACTCAGGCCTCGAAATTGGGATGTTTGGGATATTTTGAAACTGCGGGGGGGGGGGGGGGGGGGGATTTGGGACAAATGTGACCAAATGCCGCTTTCAGTACTTGGCATATGTTGGGTATAAAAAGACCTAATTTCGAACTGCGAATACGTGCAGATAACCTGAATTTGGCTCCAAAATATGGCTCAGGCCTCGAAATTGGGATATTTGGGATATTTTGAAAACTGGAAGGATGTTTGGGACAAATGTGACCAAACGCCGCTTTCAGTACTTGGCATATGTTGGGTATAAAAAGACGTAATTTCTAACTGCGAATACGTGCAGAGAGCCAGAATTTGGCTCCAAAATATGGCTCAGGCCTCGAAACTGGGATATTTGCGTTATTTTGAAAACTGCAGGGGAGTTTGTGCAAAATGTGACTCACTGCCGCTTTCAGGACTTGGCATATGTTGGGTATAAAAGTCGTAATTTCAAACTGCGAATACGTGCAGATAGCCAGAATTTGGCTACAAAATATGACTCAGGCCTCGAAATTGGGATATTTGCGTTATTTTGAAAACTGCAGGGGAGTTTGTGCAAAATTTGACTCAGTGCCGCTTTCAGGACTTGGCATATGATGGGTATAAAAAGTCGTAATATCAAACTGCGAATACATGCATAAAGCCAGAATTTGGCTCCAAAATATGGCTCAGGCCTTGAAATAGGGATGTTTGGGATATTTTGATAACTGGAGGGAGGTTTGGGACAAATGTGACCAAACGCCACTTTCAGTACTTGGCATATGTTGGTTATAAAAAGTCGTAATATCAAACTGCGAATACATGCAGAGAGCCAGAATTTGGCTCCAAAATATGGCTCAGGCCTTGAAATTGGGATGTTTTGGATATTTTAAAAACTGCGGGGAGGTTTGGGACAAATGTGAACAAACGCCGCTTTCAGTACTTGGCATATGTTGGGTATAAAAGGACGTAATTTCGAACTGCGAATACGTGCAGAGAGCCAGAATTTGGCTCCAAAATATGGCTCAGGCCTGGAAATTGGGATATTTGTGATATTTTGAAAACTGCAGGGATGTTTGAGACAAATGTGACCAAACGCCGCTTTCAGTACTTGGCATATGTTGGGTATAAAAAGATGTAATTTCTAACTGCGAATACGTGCAGAGACATAGAATTTGGCTCCAAAATAGGGCTCAGGCCTTGAAATAGGGATGTTTGGGATATTTTGATAACTGGAGGGAGGTTTGGGACAAATGTGACCAAACGCCACTTTCAGTACTTGGCATATGTTGGTTATAAAAAGTCGTAATATCAAACTGCGAATACATGCAGAGAGCCAGAATTTGGCTCCAAAATATGGCTCAGGCCTTGAAATTGGGATGTTTGGGATATTTTAAAAACTGCGGGGAGGTTTGGGACAAATGTGAACAAACGCCGCTTTCAGTACTTGACATATGTTGGGTATAAAAGGACGTAATTGCGAACTGCGAATACGTGCAGAGAGCCAGAATTTGGCTCCAAAATATGGCTCAGGCCTGGAAATTGGGATATTTGTGATATTTTGAAAACTGCAGGGATGTTTGAGACAAATGTGACCAAACGCCGCTTTCAGTACTTGGCATATGTTGGGTATAAAAAGATGTAATTTCTAACTGCGAATACGTGCAGAGACATAGAATTTGGCTCCAAAATATGGCTCAGGCCTCGAAATTAGGAAATTTGCGTTATTGAGAAAACTGGAGGGGAGTTTTGGCAAAATGTGACTCACTGCCGCTTTCAGTACTTGGCATATATTGGGTTTAAAAAAGTCGCTATTTCAAACTGTGAATACGTGCAGAGATCCATAATTTGGCTCCAAAATATATCTCAGGCCTTGAAATAGGGATGTTTGGGATATTTTGATAACTGGAGGGAGGTTTGGGACAAATGTGACCAAACGCCACTTTCAGTACTTGGCATATGTTGGTTATAAAAAGTCGTAATATCAAACTGCGAATACATGCAGAGAGCCAGAATTTGGCTCCAAAATATGGGTCAGGCCTTGAAATTGGGATGTTTGTGATATTTTAAAAACTGTGGGGAGGTTTGGGACAAATGTGACCAAACGCCGCTTTCAGAACTTGGCATATGTTGGGTATAAAAGGACGTAATTTCGAACTGCGAATACGTGCAGAGAGCCAGAATTTGGCTCCAAAATATGGCTCAGGCCTGGAAATTGGGATATTTGCGATATTTTGAAAACTGCGGGCAGGTTTGGGACAAATGTGACCAAACGCCGCTTTCAGTACTTGGCATATGTTGGGTATAAAAAGATGTAATTTCTAACTGCGAATACGTGCAGAGACATAGAATTTGGCTCCAAAATATGGCTCAGGCCTCGAAATTAGGAAATTTGCGTTATTGAGAAAACTGGAGGGGAGTTTTGGCAAAATGTGACTCACTGCCGCTTTCAGTACTTGGCATATATTGGGTTTAAAAAAGTCGCTATTTCAAACTGTGAATACGTGCAGAGATCCATAATTTGGCTCCAAAATATATCTCAGGCCTCGAAATTGGGATATTTCGGATATTTCGAAAACTGGATGGGAGTTGGTGCTAAATGTGACTCACTGCCACTTTCAGAACTTGGCATATGTTGGGTAAAAAATTCGTAATATCAAACTTCGATTACATGCATAGAGCCAGAATTTGGCTCCAAATTATGGCTCAGGCCTCGAAATTGGGATGTTTGAGATATTTTGAAAACTGCAGGGAGGTTTGGGACAAATGTGACCAAACGCTGCTTTCAGTACTTGGCATATGTTGGTATAAAAAAGTCGCAATTTCAAACTGCGAATACGTGCAGAGAGCCAGAATTTATCTCAAAAATATTGCTCAGGCCTCGAAATTGGGATGTTTAGGATATTTTGAAAACTGCAGTGGAGTTTGTGCAAAATGCGACTCACTGCCGCTTTCAGTACTTGGCATATGTTGGGTATAAAAAGTTGTAATATCAAACTGCGAATACATGCAGAGAGCCAGAATTTGGCTCCAAAATATGGCTCAGGCCTCGAAATTGGGATGTTTGGGATATTTTAAAAACTGCGGGCAGGTTTGGGACAAATGTGACCAAACGCCGCTTTCAGTACTTGGCATATGTTGGGTAAAAAAACACAATTTCGAACTGCGAATATGTGCAGATAGCCAGAATTTGGCTCCAAAATATGACTCAGGCCTCGAAATTGGGATATTTGCGTTATTTAATAAACTGGAGGGCAGTTTGGGTAAAATGTGACTCACTGCCGCTTTCAGTACTTGGCATATGTTGGGTATAAAAAAGTCGCAACTTCAAACTGCGAATACGTGCAGAGATCCAGAATTTGGCTCCATATTATGGCTCAGGCTTCGAAATTGGGATGTTTGAGATATTTTGAAAACTGCAGGGAGGTTTGGGACAAATATGACCAAACGCCGCTTTCAGTGCTTGACATATGTTGGGTTTAAAAAAGTCGCAATTTCAAACTGCGAATATGTGCAGAGAGAAAGAATTTGGCTCCAAAATATGGCTCAGGCCTCGAAATTGGGATATTTGTGATACTTTGAAAATTGGAAGGGAGTTTGTGCAAAATGTGACTCACTGCCGCTTTCAGTACTTGGCATATGTTGGGTATAAAATTCGTAATATCAAACTGCGAATACGTGAAGAGAGCCAGAATTTGGCTCCAAAATATGCCTCAGGCCTCGATATTGGGATCTTTGTCATATTTTTAAAACTGCAGGAAGGTTTGGACAAATATGACCAAACGCCGCTTTCAGTACTTCGCATATGTTGTGTATAAAAAAGTCGTAATTTCAAACTGCGAATACGTGCAGAGAGCCAGAATTTGGCTCAAAAATATGGCTCAGGCCTCGAAATTGGGATATTTGGGATATATCGAAAACTGCAGGGGAGTTTGTGCAAAATGTGACTCACTGCCGCTTTCAGGACTTGGCATATGTTGGGTATAAAAATCGTAATATCAAACTGCGAATACGTGCATAGAGCAAGAATTTGGCTCCAAAATATGGCTCAGGCCATGAAATTGGGATGTTTGGGATATTTTGAAAACTGGAGGGAGGTTTCGGCTAAATGTGACTCACTGCCGCTTTCAGGACTTGGCATATGATGGGTATAAAAAGGCGTAATATCAAAGTTCGAATACGTGCATAGAGCCAGAATTTGGCTCCAAAATATGGCTCAGGCCTCGAAATTGGGATGTTTGGGATATTTTGAAAACTGCAGGGGAGTCTGTGCAAAATGTGACTCACTGCCGCTTTCAGGACTTGGCATATGATGGGTATAAAAAGGCGTAATATCAAAGTTCGAATACGTGCAGAGAGCCCGAATTTGGGTCCAAAATATGGCTCAGGCCTCGAAATTGGGATGTTTGGGATATTTTTAAAACTGCAGGGGAGTTTGTGCAAATTGTGACTCACTGCTGAGTCCAGTACTTGGCATATGGTGGGTATAAAAAGTCCTAATATCAAACTGCGAATACGTGCAGAGAGCCAGAATTTGGCTCAAAAATATGGCTCAGGCCTCGAAATTGGGATATTCGGGATATATCGAAAACTGCAGGGGAGTTTGTGCAAAATGTGACTCACTGCCGCTTTCAGGACTTGGCATATGTTGGGTATAAAAAGTCGTAATATCAAACTGCGAATACGTGCATAGAGCAAGAATTTGGCTCCAAAATATGGCTCAGGCCTCGAAATTGGGATATTTGGGATATTTCGAAAACTGCAGGGGAGTTTGTGCTAAATGTGACTCACTGCCGCTTTCAGGACTTGGCATATGTTGGGTATAAAAAGGCGTAATATCAAAGTGCGAATACGTGCATAGAGCCAGAATTTGGATCCAAAATATGGCTCTGGCCTCGAAATTGGGATGTTTGGGATATTTTGAAAACTGCAGGGGAGTCTGTGCAAAATGTGACTCACTGCCGCTTTCAGTACTTGGCATATGTTGGGTATAAAAAGTCGTAATATTAAACTGCGAATACGTGCAAAAAGCCAGAATTTGGCTCCAAAATATGGGTCAAGCCTCGATATTGGGATATTTCGGATATTTTGAAAACTGCAGGGATGTTTGGGACAAATGTGACCAAACACCGCTTTCAGTACTTGGCATATGTTGGGTATAAAAAGACGTAATTTCGAACTGCGAATACGTGCAGAGAGCCAGAATTTGGTTCCCAAATATGACTCAGGCCTCGAAATTGAGATATTTGGGATATTTTGAAAACTGCAGGGATGTTTGTGACAAATGTGACCAAACGCAGCTTTCAGTACTCGGCATATGTTGGGTATAAAAAGACGTAATTTCTATCTGTGAATACGTGCGGAGTGCCAGAATTTGGCTCCAAAATATTGCTCAGGCCTCGAAATTGGGATGTTTAGGATATTTTGAAAACTGCAGGGGAGTGTGTGCAAAATGCGACTCACTGCCGCTTTCAGTACTTGGCATATGTTGGGTATAAAAAGTTGTAATATCAAACTGCGAATACATGCAGAGAGCCAGAAATTGGCTCCAAAATATGGCTCAGGCCTCGAAATTGGGATATTTGCGTTATTTTGAAAACTGGAGGGGAGTTTATGCAAAATGTGACTCACTGCCGCTTTCAGTACTTGGCATATGTTGGGTATAAAAAAGTCGCAATTTCAAACTGCAAATACGTGCAGAGATCCAGAATTTGGCTCCATATTATGGCTCAGGCTTCGAAATTGGGATGTTTGAGATATTTTGAAAACTGCAGGGAGGTTTGGGACAAATTTGACCAAACGCGGGTTTCAGTACTTGGCATATACTGGGTATAAAAAAAGTCGCAATTTCAAACTGCGAATACGTGCAGAGATCCAGAATTTGGCTCCAAAATATGGCTCAGGCCTCGAAATTGGGATATTTGGGATATTTCGAAAACTGCAGGGGAGTTTGTGCTAAATGTGACTCACTGCCGATTTCAGGACTTGGCATATGTTGGGTATAAAAAGGCGTAATATCAAACTGCGAATACGTGCAGAGAGCCAGAATTTGGCTCCAAAATATGACTCAGGCCTCGAAATTGGGAAGTTTGGGATATTTTGAAAAGTGCAGGGGAGTTTGGGACAAATATGACCAAACGCCGCTTTCAGTGCTTGACATATGTTGGGTATAAAAAAGTCGCAATTTCAAACTGCGAATATGTGCAGAGAGGCAGAATTTGGCTCCAAAATATGGCTCAGGCCTCAAAATTGGGATATTTGGGATATATCGAAAACTGCAGGGGAGTTTGTGCAAAATGTGACTCACTGCCGCTTTCAGGACTTGGCATATGTTGGGTATAAAAATCGTAATATCAAACTGCGAATACGTGCATAGAACAAGAATTTGGCTCCAAAATATGGCTCAGGCCATGAAATTGGGATGTTTGGGATATTTTGAAAACTGGAGGGAGGTTTCGGCTAAATGTGACTCACTGCCGCTTTCAGGACTTGGCATATGATGGGTATAAAAAGGCGTAATATCAAAGTTCGAATACGTGCATAGAGCCAGAATTTGGCTCCAAAATATGGCTCAGGCCTCGAAATTGGGATGTTTGGGATATTTTGAAAACTGCAGGGGAGTCTGTGCAAAATGTGACTCACTGCCGCTTTCAGGACTTGGCATATGATGGGTATAAAAAGGCGTAATATCAAAGTTCGAATACGTGCAGAGAGCCCGAATTTGGGTCCAAAATATGGCTCAGGCCTCGAAATTGGGATGTTTGGGATATTTTTAAAACTGCAGGGGAGTTTGTGCAAATTGTGACTCACTGCTGAGTCCAGTACTTGGCATATGGTGGGTATAAAAAGTCCTAATATCAAACTGCGAATACGTGCAGAGAGCCAGAATTTGGCTCAAAAATATGGCTCAGGCCTCGAAATTGGGATATTCGGGATATATCGAAAACTGCAGGGGAGTTTGTGCAAAATGTGACTCACTGCCGCTTTCAGGACTTGGCATATGTTGGGTATAAAAAGTCGTAATATCAAACTGCGAATACGTGCATAGAGCAAGAATTTGGCTCCAAAATATGGCTCAGGCCTCGAAATTGGGATATTTGGGATATTTCGAAAACTGCAGGGGAGTTTGTGCTAAATGTGACTCACTGCCGCTTTCAGGACTTGGCATATGTTGGGTATAAAAAGGCGTAATATCAAAGTGCGAATACGTGCATAGAGCCAGAATTTGGATCCAAAATATGGCTCTGGCCTCGAAATTGGGATGTTTGGGATATTTTGAAAACTGCAGGGGAGTCTGTGCAAAATGTGACTCACTGCCGCTTTCAGTACTTGGCATATGTTGGGTATAAAAAGTCGTAATATTAAACTGCGAATACGTGCAAAAAGCCAGAATTTGGCTCCAAAATATGGGTCAAGCCTCGATATTGGGATATTTCGGATATTTTGAAAACTGCAGGGATGTTTGGGACAAATGTGACCAAACACCGCTTTCAGTACTTGGCATATGTTGGGTATAAAAAGACGTAATTTCGAACTGCGAATACGTGCAGAGAGCCAGAATTTGGTTCCCAAATATGACTCAGGCCTCGAAATTGAGATATTTGGGATATTTTGAAAACTGCAGGGATGTTTGTGACAAATGTGACCAAACGCAGCTTTCAGTACTCGGCATATGTTGGGTATAAAAAGACGTAATTTCTATCTGTGAATACGTGCGGAGTGCCAGAATTTGGCTCCAAAATATTGCTCAGGCCTCGAAATTGGGATGTTTAGGATATTTTGAAAACTGCAGGGGAGTGTGTGCAAAATGCGACTCACTGCCGCTTTCAGTACTTGGCATATGTTGGGTATAAAAAGTTGTAATATCAAACTGCGAATACATGCAGAGAGCCAGAAATTGGCTCCAAAATATGGCTCAGGCCTCGAAATTGGGATATTTGCGTTATTTTGAAAACTGGAGGGGAGTTTATGCAAAATGTGACTCACTGCCGCTTTCAGTACTTGGCATATGTTGGGTATAAAAAAAGTCGCAATTTCAAACTGCAAATACGTGCAGAGATCCAGAATTTGGCTCCATATTATGGCTCAGGCTTCGAAATTGGGATGTTTGAGATATTTTGAAAACTGCAGGGAGGTTTGGGACAAATTTGACCAAACGCGGGTTTCAGTACTTGGCATATACTGGGTATAAAAAAAGTCGCAATTTCAAACTGCGAATACGTGCAGAGATCCAGAATTTGGCTCCAAAATATGGCTCAGGCCTCGAAATTGGGATATTTGGGATATTTCGAAAACTGCAGGGGAGTTTGTGCTAAATGTGACTCACTGCCGATTTCAGGACTTGGCATATGTTGGGTATAAAAAGGCGTAATATCAAACTGCGAATACGTGCAGAGAGCCAGAATTTGGCTCCAAAATATGACTCAGGCCTCGAAATTGGGAAGTTTGGGATATTTTGAAAAGTGCAGGGGAGTTTGGGACAAATATGACCAAACGCCGCTTTCAGTGCTTGACATATGTTGGGTATAAAAAAGTCGCAATTTCAAACTGCGAATATGTGCAGAGAGGCAGAATTTGGCTCCAAAATATGGCTCAGGCCTCAAAATTGGGATATTTGTGATACTTTGAAAACTGGAAGGGAGTTTGTGCAAAATGTGACTGTGACGATAATCTCCTTCAAGAGATTGAGCCTGCTCTTATCTCCACAAATACGTCGCAAGAAATTATATAATACTACTATGGAAGAAATGTCCAACAACGACAACAACACCAGCAAGGTTTGCCAGAGCGCAAAACGTTGCAGCCAGAGACACCTGTTCAGACTCAAACCGCCAAACTACCTGTTGATCGCTACCGGCTCCGCTGATTGGTCGCCGGTCTGGCTGCACCTGCACTCGCCCCCCCATACTACTTGATGTCTGGGGTCGCCACGACCTCAGACCTCAGAATATTCAGTGCTTTCGTGGTTACCACTCCTCCCGGCTAGACGTTAGCGTGTACTGAGAGAGGTGGTAGCTTAAAGCCAATATTCCAGCACCTTCCCTTTATTTTGTGTTGCACTTCTTGTTATTTTGCCTTAACGTAACTTTCCATTGTGTCATTTAATTATTCTTATTATTTTGATTGATTGATTTTATTATACAAATTTGTTTGTCCATTTTTTCATGTTTTGATTTATTTAACGTAATTAAAATTTCATTGTTAAAATTTACTTGTATTTTGTGTGTCTTCTCCTTACCTTACCACAGACGAAGTTCCAGTTTTTCTATTTTTTTTTTTTATAACTATGTGACGAGGCCATACCCCTAGCCTTAAACAGCCGAACACCAATGCGTTACTGTCACATGACTCACTGCCGCTTTCAGTACTTGGTATATGTTGGGTATAAAATTCGTAATATCAAACTGCGAATACGTGAAGAAAGCCAGAATTTGGCTCCAAAATATGGCTCAGGCCTCGATACTGGGATGTTTGGGATATTTTTAAAACTGCAGGAAGTTTTGGAACAAATGTGACCAAACGCCGCTTTCAGTACTTCGCATATGTTGTGTATAAAAAAGTCGTAATTTCAAACTGCGAATACGTGCAGAGAGCCAGAATTTGGGTCCAAAATATGGCTCAGGCCTCGAAATTGGGATGTTTGGGATATTTTGAAAACTGCAGGGGAGTTTGTGCAAAATGTTACTCACTGCTGCGTCCAGTACTTGGCATATGGTGGGTATAAAAAGTCGTAATATCAAAATGCGAATATGTGCAGAGAGCCAGAATTTGACTCCAAAATATGGCTCAGGCCTCGAAATTGAGATATTTGGGATATTTTGAAAACTGCAGGGAGGTTTGGGACAAATGTGACCTAACGCCGCTTTCAGTACTTGGCATATGTTGGGTATAAAAAATTCGCAATTTCAAACTGCGAATACGTGCAGAGAGCCAGAATTTGGCTCCAAAATATGGCTCATGCCTCGAAATTGGGATGTTTGGGATATTTTGAAAACTGGAGAAAGGTTTGGGACAAATGTGACCAAACGCCGCTTTCAGTACTTGGCATATGTTGGGTATAAAAAGTCGTAATTTCAAACTGCGAATACGTGCAGAGAGCCAGAATTTGGCTCCAAAATATAGCTCAGGACTCGAAATTGGGATATTTGGGATATTTCGAAAACTGGAGGGGAGTTTGGGCAAAATGTGACTCACTGCCACTTTCAGTACTTGGCATATGTTGGGTATAAAAAATCGCAATTTCAAACTGCGAATAAGTGCAGAGATCCAGAATTTAGCTCCAAAATATGGCTCAGGCCTCGAAATTGTGATATTTGGGATATTTCGAAAACTGCAGGAGAGTTTGTGCAAAATGAGACTCACTGCCGCTTTCATGACTTGGCATATGTTGGGTATAATAAGTTTTAATTTAAAACAACGAATACCTGCAGAGAGCCAGAATTTGGCTCTAAAATATTGATCAGGCCTCGAAATTGGGATGTTTGGGATATTTTGAAAACTGCAGGGGAGTTTGTGCAAAATGTGACTCACTGCCGCTTTCAGTACTTGGCATATGATGGGTATAAAAAGTCGTAATATCAAACAGCGAATACATGCAGAGAGCCAGAATTTGGCTCCAAAATATTGCTCAGGCCTCGAAATTGGGATTTTGGGGATATTTTGAAAACTGCGGGGAGGTTTGGGACAAATGTGACCAAACGCCGCTTTCAATACTTGGCATATGTTGGGTAAAAAAAGACGTAATTTCGAACTGCGAATACGTGCAGAGAGCCAGAATTTGGCTCCAAAATATGGCTCAGGCCTCGAAATTGGGATATTTGCGTTACTTTGAAAACTGGAGGGGAGTTTGGGCAAAATGTGACTCACTGCCGCTTTCAGTACTTGGCATATGTTGGTATAAATAAAGTCGCAATTTCAAACTGCGAATACGTGCAGAGATCCAGAATTTGGCTCCATATTATGGCTCAGGCTTCGAAATTGGGATGTTTGAGATATTTTGAAAACTGCAGGGAGGTTTGGGACAAATTTGACCAAACGCGGCTTTCAGTACTTGGCATATGCTGGGTATAAAAAAAGTCGCAATTTCAAACTGCGAATACGTGCAGAGATCCAGAATTTGGCTCCAAAATATGGCTCAGGCCTCGAAATTGGGATATTTGGGATATTTCGAAAACTGCAGGGGAGTTTGTGCTAAATGTGACTCACTGCCGATTTCAGGACTTGGCATATGTTGGGTATAAAAAGTCGTAATATCAAACTGCGAATACATGCAGAGAGCCGGAATTTGGCTCCAAATTATGGCTCAGGCCTCGAAATTGGGATGGTTGGGATATTTTGAAAACTGCAGGGACGTTTGTGACAAATGTGACCAAACGCTGCTTTCAGTACTTGGCATAGGTTGGTATAAAAAAGTCGCACTTTCAAACTGCGAATACGTGCAGAGAGCCACAATTTGGCTCCAAAATATGGCTCAGGCCTCGAAATTGGGAAATTTGGGATATTTCGAAAACTGCAGGGGAGTTTGTGCAATATGTGGCTCACTGCCGCTCTCAGGACTTGGCATATGTTGGTTAAAAAAATTTGTAATATCAAACTGCGAATACGTGCATAGAGCCAGAATTTGGCTCCAAAATATGGCTCAGGCCTCGAAATTGGGATGTTTGGGATATTTTGAAAACTGGAGAAAGGTTTGGGACAAATGTGACCAAACGCCGCTTTCAGTACTTGGCATATGTTGGGTATAAAAAGTCGTAATTTCAAACTGCGAATACGTGCAGAGAGCCAGAATTTGGCTCCAAAATATAGCTCAGGCCTCGAAATTGGGATATTTGGGATATTTCGAAAACTGGAGGGGAGTTTGGGCAAAATGTGACTCACTGCCACTTTCAGTACTTGGCATATGTTGGGTATAAAAAATCGCAATTTCAAACTGCGAATACGTGCAGAGATCCAGAATTTAGCTCCAAAATATGGCTCAGGCCTCGAAATTGTGATATTTGGGATATTTCGAAAACTGCAGGAGAGTTTGTGCAAAATGAGACTCACTGCCGCTTTCATGACTTGGCATATGTTGGGTATAATAAGTTTTAATTTAAAACAACGAATACCTGCAGAGAGCCAGAATTTGGCTCCAAAATATTGATCAGGCCTCGAAATTGGGATGTTTGGGATATTTTGAAAACTGCAGGGGAGTTTGTGCAAAATGTGACTCACTGCCGCTTTCAGTACTTGGCATATGATGGGTATAAAAAGTCGTAATATCAAACTGCGAATACATGCAGAGAGCCAGAATTTGGCTCCAAAATATTGCTCAGGCCTCGAAATTGGGATTTTGGGGATATTTTGAAAACTGCGGGGAGGTTTGGGACAAATGTGACCAAACGCCGCTTTCAATACTTGGCATATGTTGGGTAAAAAAAGACGTAATTTCGAACTGCGAATACGTGCAGAGAGCCAGAATTTGGCTCCAAAATATGGCTCAGGCCTCGAAATTGGGATATTTGCGTTACTTTGAAAACTGGAGGGGAGTTTGGGCAAAATGTGACTCACTGCCGCTTTCAGTACTTGGCATATGTTGGTAAAAATAAAGTCGCAATTTCAAACTGCGAATACGTGCAGAGATCCAGAATTTGGCTCCATATTATGGCTCAGGCTTCGAAATTGGGATGTTTGAGATATTTTGAAAATTGCAGGGAGGTTTGGGACAAATTTGACCAAACGCGGCTTTCAGTACTTGGCATATGCTGGGTATAAAAAAAGTCGCAATTTCAAACTGCGAATACGTGCAGAGATCCAGAATTTGGCTCCAAAATATGGCTCAGGCCTCGAAATTGGGATATTTGGGATATTTCGAAAACTGCAGGGGAGTTTGTGCTAAATGTGACTCACTGCCGATTTCAGGACTTGGCATATGTTGGGTATAAAAAGGCGTAATATCAAACTGCGAATACGTGCAGAGAGCCAGAATTTGGCTCCAAAATATGACTCAGGCCTCGAAATTGGGAAGTTTAGGATATTTTGAAAAGTGCAGGGGAGTTTGGGACAAATATGACCAAACGCCGCTTTCAGTGCTTGACATATGTTGGGTATAAAAAAGTCGCAATTTCAAACTGCGAATATGTGCAGAGAGGCAGAATTTGGCTCCAAAATATGGCTCAGGCCTCGAAATTGGGATATTTGTGATACTTTGAAAACTGGAAGGGAGTTTGTGCAAAATGTGACTCACTGCCGCTTTCAGTACTTGGTATATGTTGGGTATAAAATTCGTAATATCAAACTGCGAATACGTGAAGAAAGCCAGAATTTGGCTCCAAAATATGGCTCAGGCCTCGATACTGGGATGTTTGGGATATTTTTAAAACTGCAGGAAGTTTTGGGACAAATGTGACCAAACGCCGCTTTCAGTACTTCGCATATGTTGTGTATAAAAAATCGTAATTTCAAACTGCGAATACGTGCAGAGAGCCAGAATTTGGGTCCAAAATATGGCTCAGGCCTCGAAATTGGGATGTTTGGGATATTTTGAAAACTGCAGGGGAGTTTGTGCAAAATGTTACTCACTGCTGCGTCCAGTACTTGGCATATGGTGGGTATAAAAAGTCGTAATATTAAAATGCGAATATGTGCAGAGAGCCAGAATTTGACTCCAAAATATGGCTCAGGCCTCGAAATTCAGATATTTGGGATATTTTGAAAACTGCAGGGAGGTTTGGGACAAATGTGACCTAACGCCGCTTTCAGTACTTGGCATATGTTGGCTATAAAAAATTTGCAATTTCAAACTGCGAATACGTGCAGAGAGCCAGAATTTGGCTCCAAAATATGGCTCAGGCCTCGAAATTGGGATATTTGGGATATTTTGAAAACTGCAGGGGAGTTTGTGCAAAATGTGACTCACTGCCGCTTTCAGTACTTGGCATATGTTGGGTATAAAAAGTCGTAATATCAAACTGCGAATACATGCAGAGAGCCGGAATTTGGCTCCAAATTATGGCTCAGGCCTCGAAATTGGGATGGTTGGGATATTTTGAAAACTGCAGGGAGGTTTGGGACAAATGTGACCAAACGCTGCTTTCAGTACTTGGCATATGTTGGTATAAAAAAGTCGCACTTTCAAACTGCGAATACGTGCAGCGAGCCACAATTTGGCTCCAAAATATGGCTCAGGCCTCGAAATTGGGAAATTTGGGATATTTCGAAAACTGTAGGGGAGTTTGTGCAATATGTGACTCACTGCCGCTTTCAGGACTTGGCATATGTTGGTTAAAAAAATTTATAAAATCAAACTGCGAATTCGTGCATAGAGATAGAATTTGGCTCCAAAATATGGCTCAGGCCTCGAAATTGGGATGTTTGGGATATTTTGAAAACTGGAGAAAGGTTTGGGACAAATGTGACCAAACGCCGCTTTCAGTACTTGGCATATGTTGGGTATAAAAAGTCGTAATTTCAAACTGCGAATACGTGCAGAGAGCCAGAATTTGGCTCCAAAATATAGCTCAGGCCTCGAAATTGGGATACTTGGGATATTTCGAAAACTGGAGGGGAGTTTGGGCAAAATGTGACTCACTGCCACTTTCAGTACTTGGCATATGTGGGTATAAAAAAGTCGCAATTTCAAACTGCGAATACGTGCAGAGATCCAGAATTTAGCTCCAAAATATGGCTCAGGCCTCGAAATTGTGATATTTGGGATATTTCGAAAACTGCAGGAGAGTTTGTGCAAAATGTGACTCACTGCCGCTTTCAGTACTTGGCATATGATGGGTATAAAAATTCGTAATATCAAACTGCGAATACATGCAGAGAGCCAGAATTTGGCTCCAAAATATTGCTCAGGCCTCGAAATTGGGATATTTGGGATATTTTGAAAACTGTAGGGGAGTTTGTGCAAAATGTGACTCACTGCCTCTTTCAGGACTTGGCATATGTTGGGTATAAAAAGTCGTAATTTCAAACTGCGAATACGTGCAAAGAGCCAGAATTTGGCTCCAAAATATGACTCAGGCCTCGAAATTGGGAAGTTTGGGATATTTTGAAAATTGCAGGGGAGTTTGGGACAAATATGACCAAACGCCGCTTACAGTACTTGGCATATGTTGGGTATAAAAAGTCGTAATATCAAACTGCGAATACGTGCAGAGAGCCAGAATTTGGCTCCAAAATATGGCTCAGGCCTCAAAAATGGGATATTTGGGATATTTGGAAAACTGTAGGGATGTTTGGGACAAATGTGACCAAACGCCGCTTTCAGTACTTGCCATATGTTGGGTATAAAAAGATGTAATTTCTAACTGCGAATACGTGCAGAGAGCCAGAATTTGGCTCCAAAATATGGCTCAGGCCTCGAAATTGGGATATTTGCGTTACTTTGAAAACTGGAGGGGAGTTTGGGCAAAATGTGACTCACTGCCGCTTTCAGTACTTGGTATATGTTGGTATAAATAAAGTCGCAATTTCAAACTGCGAATACGAGCAGAGAGCCAGAATTTGGCTCCATAATATGGCTCAGGCCTCGAAATTGGGATATTTGGGATATTTTGAAAACTGTAGGGGAGTTTGTGCAAAATGTGACTCACTGCCTCTTTCAGGACTTGGCATATGTTGGGTATAAAAAGTCGTAATTTCAAACTGCGAATACGTGCAAAGAGCCAGAATTTGGCTCCAAAATATGACTCAGGCCTCGAAATTGGGAAGTTTGGGATATTTTGAAAATTGCAGGGGAGTTTGGGACAAATATGACCAAACGCCGCTTACAGTACTTGGCATATGTTGGGTATAAAAAGTCGTAATATCAAACTGCGAATACGTGCAGAGAGCCAGAATTTGGCTCAAAAATATGGCTCAGGCCTCGAAATTGGGATATTTGGGATATTTCGAAAACTGCAGGGGAGTTTGTGCAAAATGTGACTCACTGCCGCTTTCAGGACTTGGCATATGTTAGGTATAAAAAGGCGAAATATCAAACTGCGAATACGTGCATAGCGCCATAATTTGGCTCCAAAATATGGCTCATTCCTCGAAATTGGGATGTTTGGGAAATTTTGAAAACTGCAGGGGAGTTTGTGCAAAATGTGACTCACTGCTGCGTCCAGTACTTGGCATATGGTGGGTATAAAAAGTCGTAATATCAAAATATGAATATGTGCAGAGAGCCAGAATTTGGCTCCAAAATATGGCTCAGGCCTCGAAATTGAGGTGTTTGGGATATTTTGAAAACTGCAAGGAGGTATGGGACAAATGTGACCAAACGCCGCTTTCAGTACTTGCCATATGTTGGGTATAAAAAGATGTAATTTCTAACTGCGAATACGTGCAGAGAGCCAGAATTTGGCTCCAAAATATGGCTCAGGCCTCGAAATTGGGATATTTGCGTTACTTTGAAAACTGGAGGGGAGTTTGGGCAAAATGTGACTCACTGCCGCTTTCAGTACTTGGCATATGTTGGTATAAATAAAGTCGCAATTTAAAACTGCAAATACGTGCAGAGAGCCAGAATTTGGCTCCATAATATGGCTCAGGCCTCGAAATTGGGATATTTGGGATATTTTGAAAACTGCAGGGGAGTTTGGGACAAATATGACCAAACGCGCTTACAGTACTTGGCATATGTTGGGTATAAAAAGTCGTAATATCAAACTGCGAATACGTGCAGAGAGCCAGAATTTGGCTCAAAAATATGGCTCAGGCCTCGAAATTGGGATATTTGGGATATTTCAAAAATTGCAGGGGAGTTTGTGCAAAATGTGACTCACTGCCTCTTTCAGGACTTGGCATATGTTGGGTATAAAAAGTCGTAATATCAAACTGCGAATACGTGCATAGAGCAAGAATTTGGCTCCAAAATATGGCTCAGGCCTCGAAATTGGGATGTTTGGGATATTTTGAAAACTGGAGGGAGGTTTGGGACAAATGTGACCAAACACCGCTTTCAGTACTTGGCATATGTTTGGTACAAAAAGTCGTAACTTAAAACTGCGAATAGGTGCAGAGAGCCAGAATTTGGCTCCAAAATATGGCTCAGGCCTCGAAATTGGGATATTTGGGATATTTCAAAAACTGCAGGGGAGTTTGTGCTAAATGTGACTCACTGCCGCTTTCAGTACTTGGCATATGTTGGGTATAAAAAGTCGTAATATTAAGCTGCGAATACGTGCAAAGAGCCAGAATTTGGCTCCTAAATATGGGTCAGGCCTCGATATTGGGATATTTGGGATATTTTGAAAACTGCAGGGAGGTTTGGGACAAATGTGACCAAACGCCGCTTTCTGTCCTTCGCATATGTTGGGTATAAAAAAGTCGTAATATCAAACTGAGAATACGTGCAGTAAGCCAGAATTTGGCTCCAAAATATGGCTCAGGCCTCGAAATTGAGATATTTGGGATATTTTGAAAACTGCAGGGATGTTTGTGACAAATGTGACCAAACGCCGCTTTCAGTACTTGGCATATGTTTGGTATAAAAAGACGTAATTTCGAACTGCGAATATGTGCAGAGAGCCAGAATTTGGCTCCAAAATATGGCTCAGGCCTCGAAATTGGGATATTTGTGATACTTTGAAAACTGGAAGGGAGTTTGTGCAAAATGTGACTCACTGCCGCTTTCAGTCCTTCGCATATGTTGGGTATAAAAAAGTCGTAATTTCAAACTGCGAATACATGCAGAGAGCCAGAATTTGGCTCCAAAATATTGCTCAGGCCTCGAAATTGGGATATTTGGGATATTTTGAAAACTGTAGGGGAGTTTTTGCAAAATGTGACTCACTGCCGCTTTCAGTACTTGGCATATGTTGGGTATAAAAAGTCGTAATATCAAACTGAGAATACAGGCAGAGAGCCAGAATTTGGCTCCAAAATATGTCTCAGGCCTCGAAATTGGGATATTTGGGATAATTTGAAAACTGCAGGGATGTTTATGACAAATGTGACCAAACGCCGCTTTCAGTACTTGGCATATGTTTGGTATAAAAAGACGTAATTTCGAACTGCGAATATGTGCAGAGAGCCAGAATTTGGCTCCAAAATATGGCTCAGGTCTCGAAATTGGGATATTTGTGATACCTTGAAAACTGGAAGGGAGTTTGTGCAAAATGTGACTCTGCCGCTTTCAGTACTTGGCATATGTTGGGTATAAAAAGTCGTAATATCTAACTGTGAATACGTGCATAGAGCCAGAATTTGGCTCCAAATAATGGCTTAGGCCTCGAAATTGGGACGATTGGGATATTTTGAAAACTGCAGGGAGGTTTGGGACAAATGTGACCAAACGCCGGTTTCAGTACTTGGCATATGTTGGGTATAAAAAGTCGTAATTTCAAAACTGCGAATACGTGCAGAGAGCCAGAATTTGGCTCCAAAATATAGCTCAGGCCTCGAAATTGGGATATTTGGGAAATTTCGAAAACTGCAGGGGAGTTTGTGCAAAATGTGACTCACTGCCGCTTTCAGTACTTGGCATATGTTGGGTATAAAAAGTCGTAATATCAAACTGTGAATACATGCAGAGAGCCAGAATTTGGCTCCAAAATATGGCTCAGGCCTCGAAATTGGGATTTTTGGGATATTTTGAAAACTGCGGGGAGGTTTGGGACAAATGTGACCAAACGCCGCTTTCAGTACTTGGCATATGTTGGGTATAAAAAGACGTAATTTCGAACTGCGAATACGTGTAGAGAGCCATAATTTGGCTCCAAAATATGGCTCAGGCCTCGAAATTGGGATATTTGATATATTTTGAAAACTGCAGGGATGTTTGGGACAAATGTGACCAAACGCCGCTTTCAGTACTTGGCATATGTTGGGTAAAAAAAAGATGTTATTTCTAAATGCGAATACGTGCAGAGAGCCAGAATTTGGCTCCAAAATATGGCTCAGGCCTTGAAATTGGGATATTTGCGTTATTTTGAAAACTGGAGGGGAGTTTGGGCAAAATGTGACTCACTGCCGCTTTCAGGACTTGGCATATGTTAGGTATAAAAAGGCGAAATATCAAACTGCGAATACGTGCATAGAGCCAGAATTTGGCTCCAAATAATGGCTTAGGCCTCGAAATTGGGATGTTTGGGATATTTTGAAAACTGCAGGGAGTTTGTGCAAAATGTGACTCACTGCCGCTTTCAGTACTTGGCATATGTTGGGTATAAAATTCGCAATTTCAAACTGCGAATACGTGCAGAGACCAAGAATTTGGCTCCAAAATATGGCTCAGGCCTCGAAATTGTGATATTTGGGATATTTCGAAAACTGCAGGAGAGTTTGTGCAAAACATGACTCACTGCCGCTTTCAGGACTTGGCATATGTTGGGTATAAAAATTCGTAATATCAAACTGCGAATACGTGCAGAGAGCCAGAATTTGGCTCCAAAATATGGCTCAGGCCTCGAAATTGGGATGTTTGGGATATTTTGAAAACTGCAGGGGAGTTTGTGCAAAATGTGACTCACTGCTGCGTCCAGTACTTGGCATATGGTGGGTATAAAAAGTCGTAATATCAAACTACGAATATGTGCAGAGAGCTAGAATTTGGCTCCAAAATATGGCTCAGGCCTCGAAATTGAGGTGTTTGGGATATTTTGAAAACTGCAGGGAGGTATGGGACAAATGTGACCAAATGCCGCTTTCAGTACTTGTCATATGTTGGGTATAAAAAAGTCGCAATTTCAAACTGCGAATACGTGCAGAGAGCCAGAATTTGGCTCCAAAATATGGCTCATGCCTCGAAATTGGAATATTTGGGATATTTCGAAAACTGCAGGGGAGTTTGTGCAAAATGTGACTCACTGCTGCTTTCAGGACTTGGCATATGTTAGGTATAAAAAGGCGAAATATCAAACTGCGAATACGTGCATAGAGCCAGAATTTGGCTCCAAATAATGGCTTAGGCCTCGAAATTGGGATGTTTGGGATATTTTGAAAACTGTGGGGAGGTTTGGGACAAATGTGACCAAACGCCGCTTTCAGTACTTGGCATATGTTGGGTATAAAAAGTTTTAATTTAAAACGGCGAATACCTGCAGAGAGCCAGAATTTGGCTCCAAAATATTGATCAGGCCTCGAAATTGGGATGTTTGGGATATTTTGAAAACTGGAGGGGAGTTTGTGCAAAATGTGACTCACTGCCGCTTTCAGTACTTGGCATATGTTGGGTATAAAAAGTCGTAATATCAAACTGCGAATACATGCAGAGAGCCAGAATTTGGCTCCAAAATATTGCTCAGGCCTCGAAATTGGGATTTTTGGGATATTTTGAAAACTGTGGGGAGGTTTGGGACAAATGTGACCAAACGCCGCTTTCAGTACTTGGCATATGTTGGGTATAAAAAGACGTGTGCAGAGAACCAGAATTTGGCTCCAAAATATGACTCAGGCCTCGAAATTGGGATGTTTGGGATATTTTGAAAACTGGAGGGAGGTTTAGGACAAATGTGACCAAACGCCAATTTCAGTACTTGGCATATTTTTGGTATAAAAAGTCGTAACTTAAAACTGCGAATACGTGCAGAGAGCCAGAATTGGGCTCCAAAATATGGCTCAGGCCTCGAAATTGGGATATTTGGGATATTTCGAAAACTGCAGGGGAGTTTGTGCTAAACGTGACTCACTACCACTTTCAGTACTGGGCATACGTTGGGTATAAAAATTCGTAATATTAAACTGCGAATAAGTGCAAAGAGCCAGAATTTGGCTCCAAATTATGGGTCAGGCCTCGATATTGGGATATTTGGGATATTTTGAAAACTGCAGGGAGGTTTGGGACAAATGTGACCAAACGCCGCTTTCAGTCCTTCGCATATGTTGGGTATAAAAAAGTCGTAATTTCAAACTGCGAATACATGCAGAGAGCCAGAATTTGGCTCCAAAATATTGCTCAGGCCTCGAAATTGGGATATTTGGGATATTTTGAAAACTGTAGGGGAGTTTTTGCAAAATGTGACTCACTGCCGCTTTCAGTACTTGGCATATGTTGGGTATAAAAAGTCGTAATATCAAACTGAGAAAACAGGCAGAGAGCCAGAATTTGGCTCCAAAATATGGCTCAGGCCTCGAAATTGGGATATTTGGGATAATTTGAAAACTGCAGGGATGTTTATGACAAATGTGACCAAACGCCGCTTTCAGTACTTGGCATATGTTGGGTATAAAAAGACGTAATTTCGAACTGCGAATACGTGCAGTAAGCCAGAATTTGGCTCCAAAATATGGCACAGGCCTTGAAATTGAGATATTTGGGATATTTTGAAAACTGCAGGGATGTTTGGGAGAAATGTGACCAAACGCCGCTTTCAGTACTTGGCATATGTTTGGTATAAAAAGACGTAATTTCGAACTGCGAATATGTGCAGAGAGCCAGAATTTGGCTCCAAAATATGGCTCAGGTCTCGAAATTGGGATAATTGTGATACCTTGAAAACTGGAAGGGAGTTTGTGCAAAATGTGACTCTGCCGCTTTCAGTACTTGGCATATGTTGGGTATAAAAAGTCGTAATATCTAACTGTGAATACGTGCATAGAGCCAGAATTTGGCTCCAAATAATGGCTTAGGCCTCGAAATTGGGACGATTGGGATATTTTGAAAACTGCAGGGAGGTTTGGGACAAATGTGACCAAACGCCGCTTTCAGTACTTGGCATATGTTGGGTATAAAAAGACGTGTGCAGAGAACCAGAATTTGGCTCCAAAATATGGCTCAGGCCTCGAAATTGGGATATTTGCGTTATTTTGAAAACTGGAGGGGAGTTTGGGCAAAATGTGACTCACTGCCGCTTTCAGTACTTGGCATATGTTGGTATAAATAAAGTCGCAATTTCAAACTGCGAATACGTGCAGAGCCAGAAATTGGCTCCATAATATGGCTCAGGCGTCGAAATTGGGATATTTGGGATATTTTGAAAACTGCAGGGGAGTTTGTGCAAAATGTGACTCACTGCCTCTTTCAGGACTTGGCATATGTTGGGTATAAAAAGTCGTAATTTCAAACTGCGAATACGTGCAAAGAGCCAGAATTTGGCTCTAAAATATGACTCAGGCCTCGAAATTGGGAAGTTTGGGATATTTTGAAAATTGCAGGGGAGTTTGGGACAAATATGACCAAACGCCGCTTACAGTCTTGGCATATGTTGGGTATAAAAAGTCGTAATATCAAACTGCGAATACGTGCTGAGAGCCAGAATTTGGCTCAAAAATATAGCTCAGGCCTCGAAATTGGGATATTTGGGATATTTCAAAAATTGCAGGGGAGTTTGTGCAAAATGTGACTCACTGCCTCTTTCAGGACTTGGCATATGTTGGGTATAAGAAGTCGTAATATCAAACTGCGAATACGTGCATAGAACAAGAATTTGGCTCCAAAATATGGCTCAGGCCTCGAAATTGGGATGTTTGGGATATTTTGAAAACTGGAGGGAGGTTTAGGACAAATGTGACCAAACGCCAATTTCAGTACTTGGCATATTTTTGGTATAAAAAGTCGTAACTTAAAACTGCGAATACGTGCAGAGAGCCAGAATTGGGCTCCAAAATATGGCTCAGGCCTCGAAATTGGGATATTTGGGATATTTCGAAAACTGCAGGGGAGTTTGTGCTAAACGTGACTCACTGCCACTTTCAGTACTTGGCATATGTTGGGTATAAAAATTCGTAATATTAAACTGCGAATAAGTGCAAAGAGCCAGAATTAGGCTCCAAATTAGGGGTCAGGCCTCGATATTGGGATATTTGGGATATTTTGAAAACTGCAGGGAGGTTTGGGACAAATGTGACCAAACGCCGCTTTCAGTCCTTCGCATATGTTGGGTATAAAAAAGTCGTAATTTCGAACTGCGAATACATGCAGAGAGCCAGAATTTGGCTCCAAAATATTGCTCAGGCCTCGAAATTGGGATATTTGGGATATTTCGAAAACTGTAGGAGAGTTTTTGCAAAATGTGACTCACAGCCGCTTTCAGGACTTGGCATATGTTGGTTAAAAAAATTTGTAATATCAAACTGCGAATACGTGCATAGAGCCAGAATTTGGCTCCAAAATATGGCTCAGGCATCGAAATTGGGATGTTTGGGATATTTTGAAAACTGGAGAAAGGTTTGGGACAAATGTGACCAAACGCCGCTTTCAGTACTTGGCATATGTTGGGTATAAAAAGTCGTAATTTCAAACTGCGAATACGTGCAGAGAGCCAGAATTTGGCTCCAAAATATAGCTCAGGCCTCGAAATTGTGATATTTGGGATATTTCGAAAACTGCAGGAGAGTTTGTGCAAAATGTGACTCACTGCCGCTTTCATGACTTGGCATATGTTGGGTATAATAAGTTTTAATTTAAAACAACGAATACCTGCAGAGAGCCAGAATTTGGCTCCAAAATATTGATCAGGCCTCGAAATTGGGATGTTTGGGATATTTTGAAAACTGCAGGGGAGTTTGTGCAAAATGTGACTCACTGCCGCTTTCAGTACTTGGCATATGATGGGTATAAAAAGTCGTAATATCAAACTGCGAATACATGCAGAGAGCCAGAATTTGGCTCCAAAATATTGCTCAGGCCTCGAAATTGGGATTTTGGGGATATTTTGAAAACTGCGGGGATGTTTGGGACAAATGTGACCAAACGCCGCTTTCAGTACTTGCCATATGTTGGGTATAAAAAGATGAAATTTCTAACTGCGAATACGTGCAGAGAGCCAGAATTTGGCTCCAAAATATGGCTCAGGCCTCGAAATTGGGATATTTGCGTTACTTTGAAAACTGGAGGGGAGTTTGGGCAAAATGTGACTCACTGCCGCTTTCAGTACTTGGTATATGTTGGTATAAATAAAGTCGCAATTTCAAACTGCGAATACGAGCAGAGAGCCAGAATTTGGCTCCATAATATGGCTCAGGCCTCGAAATTGGGATATTTGGGATATTTTGAAAACTGTAGGGGAGTTTGTGCAAAATGTGACTCACTGCCTCTTTCAGGACTTGGCATATGTTGGGTATAAAAAGTTGTAATTTCAAACTGCGAATACGTGCAGAGAGCCAGAATTTGGCTCCAAAATATGACTCAGGCCTCGAAATTGGGAAGTTTGGGATATTTTGAAAATTGCAGGGGAGTTTGGGACAAATATGACCAAACGCCGCTTACAGTACTTGGCATATGTTGGGTATAAAAAGTCGTAATATCAAACTGCGAATACGTGCAGAGAGCCAGAATTTGGCTCAAAAATATGGCTCAGGCCTCGAAATTGGGATATTTGGGATATTTCGAAAACTGCAGGGGAGTTTGTGCAAAATGTGACTCACTGCCGCTTTCAGGACTTGGCATATGTTAGGTATAAAAAGGCGAAATATCAAACTGCGAATACGTGCATAGAGCCATAATTTGGCTCCAAAATATGGCTCATTCCTCGAAATTGGGATGTTTGGGAAATTTTGAAAACTGCAGGGAGGTTTGTGCAAAATGTGAATCACTGCTGCGTCCAGTACTTGGCATATGGTGGGTATAAAAAGTCGTAATATCAAAATATGAATATGTGCAGAGAGCCAGAATTTGGCTCCAAAATATGGCTCAGGCCTCGAAATTGAGATATTTGGGATATTTTGAAAACTGCAGGGATGTTTGTGACAAATGTGACCAAACGCCGCTTTCAGTACTTGGCATATGTTTGGTATAAAAAGACGTAATTTCGAACTGCGAATATGTGCAGAGAGCCAGAATTTGGCTCCAAAATATGGCTCAGGCCTCGAAATTGGGATATTTGTGATACTTTGAAAACTGGAAGGGAGTTTGTGCAAAATGTGACTCACTGCCGCTTTCAGTACTTGGCATATGTTGGTATAAATAAAGTCGCAATTTCAAACTGCGAATACGTACAGAGCCAGAAATTGGCTCCATAATATGGCTCAGGCGTCGAAATTGGGATATTTGGGATATTTTGAAAACTGCAGGGGAGTTTGTGCAAAATGTGACTCACTGCCTCTTTCAGGACTTGGCATATGTTGGGTATAAAAAGTCGTAATTTCAAACTGCGAATACGTGCAAAGAGCCAGAATTTGGCTCTAAAATATGACTCAGGCCTCGAAATTGGGAAGTTTGGGATATTTTGAAAATTGCAGGGGAGTTTGGGACAAATATGACCAAACGCCGCTTACAGTACTTGGCATATGTTGGGTATAAAAAGTCGTAATATCAAACTGCGAATACGTGCAGAGAGCCAGAATTTGGCTCAAAAATATGGCTCAAGCCTCGAAATTGGGATGTTTGGGATATTTTGAAAACTGGAGGGAGGTTTAGGACAAATGTGACCAAACGCCAATTTCAGTACTTGGCATATTTTTGGTATAAAAAGTCGTAACTTAAAACTGCGAATACGTGCAGAGAGCCAGAATTGGGCTCCAAAATATGGCTCAGGCCTCGAAATTGGGATATTTGGGATATTTCGAAAACTGCAGGGGAGTTTGTGCTAAACGTGACTCACTACCACTTTCAGTACTGGGCATATGTTGGGTATAAAAATTCGTAATATTAAACTGCGAATAAGTGCAAAGAGCCAGAATTTGGCTCCAAATTATGGGTCAGGCCTCGATATTGGGATATTTGGGATATTTTGAAAACTGCAGGGAGGTTTGGGACAAATGTGACCAAACGCCGCTTTCAGTCCTTCGCATATGTTGGGTATAAAAAAGTCGTAATTTCAAACTGCGAATACATGCAGAGAGCCAGAATTTGGCTCCAAAATATTGCTCAGGCCTCGAAATTGGGATATTTGGCATATTTTGAAAACTGTAGGGGAGTTTTTGCAAAATGTGACTCACTGCCGCTTTCAGTACTTGGCATATGTTGGGTATAAAAAGTCGTAATATCAAACTGAGAATACAGGCAGAGAGCCAGAATTTGGCTCCAAAATATGGCTCAGGCCTCGAAATTGGGATATTTGGGATAATTTGAAAACTGCAGGGATGTTTATGACAAATGTGACCAAACGCCGCTTTCAGTACTTGGCATATGTTGGGTATAAAAAGACGTAATTTCGAACTGCGAATTCGTGCAGTAAGCCAGAATTTGGCTCCAAAATATGGCTCAGGCCTTGAAATTGAGATATTTGGGATATTTTGAAAACTGCAGGGATGTTTGGGAGAAATGTGACCAAACGCCGCTTTCAGTACTTGGCATATGTTTGGTATAAAAAGACGTAATTTCGAACTGCGAATATGTGCAGAGAGCCAGAATTTGGCTCCAAAATATGGCTCAGGTCTCGAAATTGGGATAATTGTGATACCTTGAAAACTGGAAGGGAGTTTGTGCAAAATGTGACTCTGCCGCTTTCAGTACTTGGCATATGTTGGGTATAAAAAGTCGTAATATCTAACTGTGAATACGTGCATAGAGCCAGAATTTGGCTCCAAATAATGGCTTAGGCCTCGAAATTGGGACGATTGGGATATTTTGAAAACTGCAGGGAGGTTTGGGACAAATGTGACCAAACGCCGGTTTCAGTACTTGGCATATGTTGGGTATAAAAAGTCGTAATTTCAAAACTGCGAATACGTGCAGAGAGCCAGAATTTGGCTCCAAAATATAGCTCAGGCCTCGAAATTGGGATATTTGGGATATTTCGAAAACTGCAGGGGAGTTTGTGCAAAATGTGACTCACTGCCGCTTTCAGTACTTGGCATATGTTGGGTATAAAAAGTCGTAATATCAAACTGTGAATACATGCAGAGAGCCAGAATTTGGCTCCAAAATATGGCTCAGGCCTCGAAATTGGGATATTTGATATATTTTGAAAACTGCAGGGATGTTTGGGACAAATGTGACCAAACGCCGCTTTCAGTACTTGGCATATGTTGGGTAAAAAAAGATGTAATTTCTAAATGCGAATACGTGCAGAGAGCCAGAATTTGGCTCCAAATAATGGCTTAGGCCTCGAAATTGGGATGTTTGGGATATTTTGAAAACTGTGGGGAGGTTTGGGGCAAATGTGACCAAACGCCGCTTTCAGTACTTGGCATATGTTGGGTATAAAAAGACGTAATTTCGAACTGCGAATACGTGTAGAGAGCCAGAATTTGGCTCCAAAATATGGCTCAGGCTTCGAAATTGGGATATTTGATATATTTTGAAAACTGGAAGGGAGTTTGTGCAAAATGTGACTCTGCCGCTTTCAGTACTTGGTATATGTTGGGTATAAAAAGTCGTAATATCTAACTGTGAATACGTGCATAGAGCCAGAATTTGGGTCCAAAATATGGCTCATGCCTCGAAATTAGGATTTTTGGGATATTTTGAAAACTGCGGGGAGGTTTGGGACAAATGTGACCAAACGCCGCTTTCAGTACTTGGCATATGTTGGGTATAAAAAGTCGTAATATCTAACTGTGAATACGTGCATAGAGCCAGAATTTGGCTCCAAATAATGGCTTAGGCCTCGAAATTGGGACAATTGGGATATTTTGAAAACTGCAGGGAGGTTTGGGACAAATGTGACCAAACGCCGGTTTCAGTACTTGGCATATGTTGGGTATAAAAAGTCGTAATTTCAAAACTGCGAATACGTGCAGAGAGCCAGAATTTGGCTCCAAAATATAGCTCAGGCCTCGAAATTGGGATATTTGGGATATTTCGAAAACTGCAAGGGAGTTTGTGCAAAATGTGACTCACTGCCGCTTTCAGTACTTGACATATGTTGGGTATAAAAAGTCGTAACATCAAACTGTGAATACATGCAGAGAGCCAGAATTTGGCTCCAAAATATGGCTCAGGCCTCGAAATTGGGATTTTTGGGATATTTTGAAAACTGCGGGGAGGTTTGGGACAAATGTGACCAAACGCCGCTTTCAGTACTTGGCATATGTTGGGTATAAAAAGACGTAATTTCGAACTGCGAATACGTGTAGAGAGCCATAATTTGGCTCCAAAATATGGCTCAGGCTTCGAAATTGGGATATTTGATATATTTTGAAAACTGCAGGGATGTTTGGGACAAATGTGACCAAACGCCGCTTTCAGTACTTGGCATATGTTGGGTAAAAAAAGATGTAATTTCTAAATGCGAATACGTGCAGAGAGCCAGAATTTGGCTCCAAAATATGGCTCAGGCCTCGAAATTGGGATATTTGCGTTATTTTGAAAACTGGAGGGGAGTTTTGGCAAAATGTGACTCACTGCCGCTTTCAGGACTTGGCATATGTTAGGTATAAAAAGGCGAAATATCAAACTGCGAATACGTGCATAGAGCCAGAATTTGGCTCCAAATAATGGCTTAGGCCTCGAAATTGGGATGTTTGGGATATTTTGAAAACTGCAGGGAGTTTGTGCAAAATGTGACTCACTGTCGCTTTCAGTACTTGGCATATGTTGGGTATAAAATTCGCAATTTCAAACTGCGAATACGTGCAGAGACCAAGAATTTGGCTCCAAAATATGGCTCAGGCCTCGAAATTGTGATATTTGGGATATTTCGAAAACTGCAGGAGAGTTTGTGCAAAACATGACTCACTGCCGCTTTCAGGACTTGGCATATGTTGGGTATAAAAATTCGTAATATCAAACTGCGAATACGTGCAGAGAGCCAGAATTTGGCTCCAAAATATAGCTCAGGCCTCGAAATTGGGAGTTTTGGGATATTTTGAAAACTGCAGGGGAGTTTGTGCAAAATGTGACTCACTGCTGCGTCCAGTACTTGGCATATGGTGGGTATAAAAAGTCGTAATATCAAACTACGAATATGTGCAGAGAGCTAGAATTTGGCTCCAAAATATGGCTCAGGCCTCGAAATTGAGGTGTTTGAGATATTTTGAAAACTGCAGGGAGGTATGGGACAAATGTGACCAAATGCCGCTTTCAGTACTTGTCATATGTTGGGTATAAAAAAGTCGCAATTTCAAACTGCGAATACGTGCAGAGAGCCAGAATTTGGCTCCAAAATATGGCTCATGCCTCGAAATTGGAATATTTGGGATATTTCGAAAACTGCAGGGGAGTTTGTGCAAAATGTGACTCACTGCTGCTTTCAGGACTTGGCATATGTTAGGTATAAAAAGGCGAAATATCAAACTGCGAATACGTGCATAGAGCCAGAATTTGGCTCCAAATAATGGCTTAGGCCTCGAAATTGGGATGTTTGGGATATTTTGAAAACTGTGGGGAGGTTTGGGACAAATGTGACCAAACGCCGCTTTCAGTACTTGGCATATGTTGGGTATAAAAAGTTTTAATTTAAAACGGCGAATACCTGCAGAGAGCCAGAATTTGGCTCCAAAATATTGATCAGGCCTCGAAATTGGGATGTTTGGGATATTTTGAAAACTGGTGGGGAGTTTGTGCAAAATGTGACTCACTGCCGCTTTCAGTACTTGGCATATGTTGGGTATAAAAAGTCGTAATATCAAACTGCGAATACATGCAGAGAGCCAGAATTTGGCTCCAAAATATTGCTCAGGCCTCGAAATTGGGATTTTTGGGATATTTTGAAAACTGTGGGGAGGTTTGGGACAAATGTGACCAAACGCCGCTTTCAGTACTTGGCGTATGTTGGGTATAAAAAGACGTGTGCAGAGAACCAGAATTTGGCTCCAAAATATGGCTCAGGCCTCGAAATTGGGATATTTGCGTTATTTTGAAAACTGGAGGGGAGTTTGGGCAAAATGTGACTCACTGCCGCTTTCAGTACTTGGCATATGTTGGTATAAATAAAGTCGCAATTTCAAACTGCGAATACGTGCAGAGCCAGAAATTGGCTCCATAATATGGCTCAGGCGTCGAAATTGGGATATTTGGGATATTTTGAAAACTGCAGGGGAGTTTGTGCAAAATGTGACTCACTGCTGCGTCCAGTACTTGGCATATGGTGGGTATAAAAAGTCGTAATATCAAACTACGAATATGTGCAGAGAGCTAGAATTTGGCTCCAAAATATGGCTCAGGCCTCGAAATTGAGGTGTTTGGGATATTTTGAAAACTGCAGGGAGGTATGGGACAAATGTGACCAAATGCCGCTTTCAGTACTTGTCATATGTTGGGTATAAAAAAGTCGCAATTTCAAACTGCGAATACGTGCAGTGAGCCAGAATTTGGCTCCAAAATATGGCTCATGCCTCGAAATTGGAATATTTGGGATATTTCGAAAACTGCAGGGAAATTTGTGCAAAATGTGACTCACTGCTGCTTTCAGGACTTGGCATATGTTAGGTATAAAAAGGCGAAATATCAAACTGAGAATACGTGCATAGAGCCAGAATTTGGCTCCAAATAATGGCTTAGGCCTCAAAATTGGGATGTTTGGGATATTTTGAAAACTGTGGGGAGGTTTGGGGCAAATGTGACCAAACGCCGCTTTCAGTACTTAGCATATGTTGGGTATAAAAAGACGTAATTTCGAACTGCGAATACGTGTAGAGAGCCAGAATTTGGCTCCAAAATATGGCTCATGCTTCGAAATTGGGATATTTGATATATTTTGAAAACTGGAAGGGAGTTTGTGCAAAATGTGACTCTGCCGCTTTCAGTACTTGGTATATGTTGGGTATAAAAAGTCGTAATATCTAACAGTGAATACGTGCATAGAGCCAGAATTTGGCTCCAAATAATGGCTTAGGCCTCGAAATTGGGACGATTGGGATATTTTGAAAACTGCAGGGAGGTTTGGGACAAATGTGACCAAATGCCGGTTTCAGTACTTGGCATATGTTGGGTATAAAAAGTCGTAATTTCAAAACTGCGAATACGTGCAGAGAGCCAGAATTTGGCTCCAAAATATAGCTCAGGCCTCGAAATTGGAATATTTGGGATATTTCGAAAACTGCAAGGGAGTTTGTGCAAAATGTGACTCACTGCCGCTTTCAGTACTTGGCATATGTTGGGTATAAAAAGTCGTAATATCAAACTGTGAATACATGCAGAGAGCCAGAATTTGGCTCCAAAATATGGCTCATGCCTCGAAATTAGGATTTTTGGGATATTTTGAAAATTGCGGGGAGGTTTGGGACAGATGTGACCAAACGCCGCTTTCAGTACTTGGCATATGTTGGGTATAAAAAGACGTAATTTCGAACTGCGAATACGTGTAGAGAGCCATAATTTGGCTCCAAAATATGGCTCAGGCTTCGAAATTGGGATATTTGATATATTTTGAAAACTGCAGGGATGTTTGGGACAAATGTGACCAAACGCCGCTTTCAGTACTTGGCATATGTTGGGTAAAAAAAGATGTAATTTCTAAATGCGAATACGTGCAGAGAGCCAGAATTTGGCTCCAAAATATGGCTCAGGCCTCGAAATTGGGATATTTGCGTTATTTTGAAAACTGGAGGGGAGTTTGGGCAAAATGTGACTCACTGCCGCTTTCAGGACTTGGCATATGTTAGGTATAAAAAGGCGAAATATCAAACTGCGAATACGTGCATAGAGCCAGAATTTGGCTCCAAATAATGGCTTAGGCCTCGAAATTGGGATGTTTGGGATATTTTGAAAACTGCAGGGAGTTTGTGCAAAATGTGACTCACTGCCGCTTTCAGTACTTGGCATATGTTGGGTTTAAAATTCGCAATTTCAAACTGCGAATACGTGCAGAGACCAAGAATTTGGCTCCAAAATATGGCTCAGGCCTCGAAATTGTGATATTTGGGATATTTCGAAAACTGCAGGAGAGTTTGTGCAAAATGTGACTCACTGCTGCGTCCAGTACTTGGCATATGGTGGGTATAAAAAGTCGTAATATCAAACTACGAATATGTGCAGAGAGCTAGAATTTGGCTCCAAAATATGGCTCAGGCCTCGAAATTGAGGTGTTTGAGATATTTTGAAAACTGCAGGGAGGTATGGGACAAATGTGACCAAATGCCGCTTTCAGTACTTGTCATATGTTGGGTATAAAAAAGTCGCAATTTCAAACTGCGAATACGTGCAGAGAGCCAGAATTTGGTTCCAAAATATGGCTCATGCCTCGAAATTGGAATATTTGGGATATTTCGAAAACTGCAGGGGAGTTTGTGCAAAATGTGACTCACTGCTGCTTTCAGGACTTGGCATATGTTAGGTATAAAAAGGCGAAATATCAAACTGCGAATACGTGCATAGAGCCAGAATTTGGCTTCAAATAATGGCTTAGGCCTCGAAATTGGGATGTTTGTGATATTTTGAAAACTGTGGGGAGGTTTGGGACAAATGTGACCAAACGCCGCTTTCAGTACTTGGCATATGTTGGGTATAAAAAGTTTTAATTTAAAACGGCGAATACCTGCAGAGAGCCAGAATTTGGCTCCAAAATATTGATCAGGCCTCGAAATTGGGATGTTTGGGATATTTTGAAAACTGGAGAGGAATTTGTGCAAAATGTGACTCACTGCCGCTTTCAGTACTTGGCATATGTTGGGTATAAAAAGTCGTAATATCAAACTGCGAATACATGCAGAGAGCCAGAATTTGGCTCCAAAATATTGCTCAGGCCTCGAAATTGGGATTTTTGGGATATTTTGAAAACTGTGGGGAGGATTGGGACAAATGTGACCAAACGCCGCTATCAGTAGTTGGCATATGTTGGGTATAAAAAGACGTGTGCAGAGAACCAGAATTTGGCTCCAAAATATGGCTCAGGCCTCGAAATTGGGATATTTGCGTTATTTTGAAAACTGGAGGGGAGTTTGGGCAAAATGTGACTCACTGCCGCTTTCAGTACTTGGCATATGTTGGTATAAATAAAGTCGCAATTTCAAACTGCGAATACGTGCAGAGCCAGAAATTGGCTCCATAATATGGCTCAGGCGTCGAAATTGGGATATTTGGGATATTTTGAAAACTGCAGGGGAGTTTGTGCAAAATGTGACTCACTGCCTCTTTCAGGACTTGGCATATGTTGGGTATAAAAAGTCGTAATTTCAAACTGCGAATACGTGCAAAGAGCCAGAATTTGGCTCTAAAATATGACTCAGGCCTCGAAATTGGGAAGTTTGGGATATTTTGAAAATTGCAGGGGAGTTTGGGACAAATATGACCAAACGCCGCTTACAGTACTTGGCATATGTTGGGTATAAAAAGTCGTAATATCAAACTGCGAATACGTGCAAAGAGCCAGAATTTGGCTCCAAATTATGGGTCAGGCCTCGATATTGGGATATTTGGGATATTTTGAAAACTGCAGGGAGGTTTGGGACAAATGTGACCAAACGCCGCTTTCAGTACTTGGCATATGTTGGGTATAAAAAGTTTTAATTTAAAACGGCGAATACCTGCAGAGAGCCAGAATTTGGCTCCAAAATATTGATCAGGCCTCGAAATTGGGATGTTTGGGATATTTTGAAAACTGGTGGGGAGTTTGTGCAAAATGTGACTCACTGCCGCTTTCAGTACTTGGCATATGTTGGGTATAAAAAGTCGTAATATCAAACTGCGAATACATGCAGAGAGCCAGAATTTGGCTCCAAAATATTGCTCAGGCCTCGAAATTGGGATTTTTGGGATATTTTGAAAACTGTGGGGAGGTTTGGGACAAATGTGACCAAACGCCGCTTTCAGTACTTGGCGTATGTTGGGTATAAAAAGACGTGTGCAGAGAACCAGAATTTGGCTCCAAAATATGGCTCAGGCCTCGAAATTGGGATATTTGCGTTATTTTGAAAACTGGAGGGGAGTTTGGGCAAAATGTGACTCACTGCCGCTTTCAGTACTTGGCATATGTTGGTATAAATAAAGTCGCAATTTCAAACTGCGAATACGTGCAGAGCCAGAAATTGGCTCCATAATATGGCTCAGGCGTCGAAATTGGGATATTTGGGATATTTTGAAAACTGCAGGGGAGTTTGTGCAAAATGTGACTCACTGCTGCGTCCAGTACTTGGCATATGGTGGGTATAAAAAGTCGTAATATCAAACTACGAATATGTGCAGAGAGCTAGAATTTGGCTCCAAAATATGGCTCAGGCCTCGAAATTGAGGTGTTTGGGATATTTTGAAAACTGCAGGGAGGTATGGGACAAATGTGACCAAATGCCGCTTTCAGTACTTGTCATATGTTGGGTATAAAAAAGTCGCAATTTCAAACTGCGAATACGTGCAGTGAGCCAGAATTTGGCTCCAAAATATGGCTCATGCCTCGAAATTGGAATATTTGGGATATTTCGAAAACTGCAGGGAAATTTGTGCAAAATGTGACTCACTGCTGCTTTCAGGACTTAGCATATGTTAGGTATAAAAAGGCGAAATATCAAACTGAGAATACGTGCATAGAGCCAGAATTTGGCTCCAAATAATGGCTTAGGCCTCGAAATTGGGATGTTTGGGATATTTTGAAAACTGCGGGGAGGTTTGGGGCAAATGTGACCAAACGCCGCTTTCAGTACTTGGCATATGTTGGGTATAAAAAGACGTAATTTCGAACTGCGAATACGTGTAGAGAGCCAGAATTTGGCTCCAAAATATGGCTCATGCTTCGAAATTGGGATATTTGATATATTTTGAAAACTGGAAGGGAGTTTGTGCAAAATGTGACTCTGCCGCTTTCAGTACTTGGTATATGTTGGGTATAAAAAGTCGTAATATCTAACTGTGAATACGTGCATAGAGCCAGAATTTGGCTCCAAAATATGGCTCATGCCTCGAAATTAGGATTTTTGGGATATTTTGAAAACTGCGGGGAGGTTTGGGACAAATGTGACCAAACGCCGCTTTCAGTACTTGGCATATGTTCGGTATAAAAAGTCGTAATATCTAACTGTGAATACGTGCATAGAGCCAGAATTTGGCTCCAAATAATGGCTTAGGCCTCGAAATTGGGACGATTGGGATATTTTGAAAACTGCAGGGAGGTTTGGGACAAATGTGACCAAACGCCGGTTTCAGTACTTGGCATATGTTGGGTATAAAAAGTCGTAATTTCAAAACTGCGAATACGTGCAGAGAGCCAGAATTTGGCTCCAAAATATAGCTCAGGCCTCGAAATTGGAATATTTGGGATATTTCGAAAACTGCAAGGGAGTTTGTGCAAAATGTGACTCACTGCCGCTTTCAGTACTTGGCATATGTTGGGTATAAAAAGTCGTAATATCAAACTGTGAATACATGCAGAGAGCCAGAATTTGGCTCCAAAATATGGCTCATGCCTCGAAATTAGGATTTTTGGGATATTTTGAAAATTGCGGGGAGGTTTGGGACAAATGTGACCAAACGCCGCTTTCAGTACTTGGCATATGTTGGGTATAAAAAGACGTAATTTCGAACTGCGAATACGTGTAGAGAGCCATAATTTGGCTCCAAAATATGGCTCAGGCTTCGAAATTGGGATATTTGATATATTTTGAAAACTGCAGGGATGTTTGGGACAAATGTGACCAAACGCCGCTTTCAGTACTTGGCATATGTTGGGTAAAAAAAGATGTAATTTCTAAATGCGAATACGTGCAGAGAGCCAGAATTTGGCTCCAAAATATGGCTCAGGCCTCGAAATTGGGATATTTGCGTTATTTTGAAAACTGGAGGGGAGTTTGGGCAAAATGTGACTCACTGCCGCTTTCAGGACTTGGCATATGTTAGGTATAAAAAGGCGAAATATCAAACTGCGAATACGTGCATAGAGCCAGAATTTGGCTCCAAATAATGGCTTAGGCCTCGAAATTGGGATGTTTGGGATATTTTGAAAACTGCAGGGAGTTTGTGCAAAATGTGACTCACTGCCGCTTTCAGTACTTGGCATATGTTGGGTTTAAAATTCGCAACTTCAAACTGCGAATACGTGCAGAGACCAAGAATTTGGCTCCAAAATATGGCTCAGGCCTCGAAATTGTGATATTTGGGATATTTCGAAAACTGCAGGAGAGTTTGTGCAAAATGTGACTCACTGCTGCGTCCAGTACTTGGCATATGGTGGGTATAAAAAGTCGTAATATCAAACTACGAATATGTGCAGAGAGCTAGAATTTGGCTCCAAAATATGGCTCAGGCCTCGAAATTGAGGTGTTTGAGATATTTTGAAAACTGCAGGGAGGTATGGGACAAATGTGACCAAATGCCGCTTTCAGTACTTGTCATATGTTGGGTATAAAAAAGTCGCAATTTCAAACTGCGAATACGTGCAGAGAGCCAGAATTTGGCTCCAAAATATGGCTCATGCCTCGAAATTGGAATATTTGGGATATTTCGAAAACTGCAGGGGAGTTTGTGCAAAATGTGACTCACTGCTGCTTTCAGGACTTGGCATATGTTAGGTATAAAAAGGCGAAATATCAAACTGCGAATACGTGCATAGAGCCAGAATTTGGCTCCAAATAATGGCTTAGGCCTCGAAATTGGGATGTTTGTGATATTTTGAAAACTGTGGGGAGGTTTGGGACAAATGTGACCAAACGCCGCTTTCAGTACTTGGCATATGTTGGGTATAAAAAGTTTTAATTTAAAACGGCGAATACCTGCAGAGAGCCAGAATTTGGCTCCAAAATATTGATCAGGCCTCGAAATTGGGATGTTTGGGATATTTTGAAAACTGGAGAGGAATTTGTGCAAAATGTGACTCACTGCCGCTTTCAGTACTTGGCATATGTTGGGTATAAAAAGTCGTAATATCAAACTGCGAATACATGCAGAGAGCCAGAATTTGGCTCCAAAATATTGCTCAGGCCTCGAAATTGGGATTTTTGGGATATTTTGAAAACTGTGGGGAGGATTGGGACAAATGTGACCAAACGCCGCTTTCAGTAGTTGGCATATGTTGGGTATAAAAAGACGTGTGCAGAGAACCAGAATTTGGCTCCAAAATATGGCTCAGGCCTCGAAATTGGGATATTTGCGTTATTTTGAAAACTGGAGGGGAGTATGGGCAAAATGTGACTCACTGCCGCTTTCAGTACTTGGCATATGTTGGTATAAATAAAGTCGCAATTTCAAACTGCGAATACGTGCAGAGCCAGAAATTGGCTCCATAATATGGCTCAGGCGTCGAAATTGGGATATTTGGGATATTTTGAAAACTGCAGGGGAGTTTGTGCAAAATGTGACTCACTGCCTCTTTCAGGACTTGGCATATGTTGGGTATAAAAAGTCGTAATTTCAAACTGCGAATACGTGCAAAGAGCCAGAATTTGGCTCTAAAATATGACTCAGGCCTCGAAATTGGGAAGTTTGGGATATTTTGAAAATTGCAGGGGAGTTTGGGGCAAATATGACCAAACGCCGCTTACAGTACTTGGCATATGTTGGGTATAAAAAGTCGTAATATCAAACTGCGAATACGTGCAAAGAGCCAGAATTTGGCTCCAAATTATGGGTCAGGCCACGATATTGGGATATTTGGGATATTTTGAAAACTGCAGGGAGGTTTGGGACAAATGTGACCAAACGCCGCTTTCAGTCCTTCGCATATGTTGGGTATAAAAAAGTCGTAATTTCAAACTGCGAATACATGCAGAGAGCCAGAATTTGGCTCCAAAATATTGCTCAGGCCTCGAAATTGGGATATTTGGGATATTTTGAAAACTGTAGGGGAGTTTTTGCAAAATGTGACTCACTGCCGCTTTCAGTACTTGGCATATGTTGGGTATAAAAAGTCGTAATATCAAACTGAGAATACAGGCAGAGAGCCAGAATTTGGCTCCAAAATATGGCTCAGGCCTCGAAATTGGGATATTTGGGATAATTTGAAAACTGCAGGAATGTTTATGACAAATGTGACCAAACGCCGCTTTCAGTACTTGGCATATGTTGGGTATAAAAAGACGTAATTTCGAACTGCGAATACGTGCAGTAAGCCAGAATTTGGCTCCAAAATATGGCTCAGGCCTTGAAATTGAGATATTTGGGATATTTTGAAAACTGCAGGGATGTTTGGGACAAATGTGACCAAACGCCGCTTTCAGTACTTGGCATATGTTGGGTATAAAAAGACGTAGTTTCGAGCTGTGAATACATGCAGAGAGCCAGAATTTGGCTCCAAAATATGGCTCAGGCCTCGAAATTGGGATATTTGGGATATTTTGAAAACTGCAGGGATGTTTGGGACAAATGTGACCAAACGCCGCTTTCAGTACTTGGCATATGTTGGGTATAAAAAGACGTAATTTCGAGCTGTGAATACATGCAGAGAGCCAGAATTGGGCTCCAAAATATGGCTCAGGCCTCGAAATTGGGATATTTGCTTTATTTTAAAAACTGGAGGGGAGTTTGGTCAAAATGTGACTCACTGCCGCTTTCAGTACTTAGCATATGTTGGGTATAAAAAGTCATAATATCGAACTTCGAATACGTGCACAGATCCAGAATTTGGCTCCAAAATATGGCTCAGGCCTCGAAATTGGGATATTTGGGATATTTCGAAAACTGCAGGGGAGTTTGTGCAAAATGTGACTCACTGCCGCTTTCAGGACTTGGCATATGTTGGGTATAAAAAGTCGTAATTTAAAACTGCGAATACGTGCAGAGAGCCAGAATTTGGCTCCAAAATATGGCTCAGGCTCGAAATTGGGATATTTGGGATATTTTGAAGACTGCAGGGGAGTTTGTGCAAAATGTGACTCACTGCCGCTTTCAGGACTTGGCATATGTTGGGTATAAAAGGTGGTAATTTCAAACTCCGAATAAGTGCAGAGAGCCAGAATTTGGCTTTAAATATGGCTCAGGCCTCGAAATTGGGATGTTTGGGATATTTGGAAACTGCAGGGGACTTTGGGACAAATATGACCAAACGCCGCTTTCAGTACTTGGCATATGTTGGGTATAAAAAGTCGTAATTTCAAACTGCGAATACGTGCAGAGAGCCTGAATTTGGCTCCAAAATATGGCTCAGGCCTCGAAATTGGGATATTTTTGATATTTTAAAAACTGCAAAAAGGTTTGGGACAAATGTGACCAAACGCCGCTCTCAGTACTTCGCATATGTTGGTTATAAAAAGTCGTAATTTCAAACTGCAAATACGTGCAGAGAGCTAGAATTTGGCTCCAAAATATTGCTATGGCTTTGAAATTGGGATGTTTGGGATATTTTGAAAACTGGAGGGAGGTTTGGGACAAATGTGACCAAACGCCGCTTTCAGTACTTCGCATATGTTGGGTATAAAAAGTCGTAATTTCAAACTGCGAATACGTGCAGAGAGCCAGAATTTGGCTCCAAAATATGGCTCAGGCCTCGAAATTGGGATGTTTGGGATATTTTGAAAACTGCAGGGATGTTTGTGCAAAATGTGACTTACTGCCGCTTTCAGGACTTGGCATATGTTGGGTATAAAAAGTCGTAATATCAAACTGCGAATACATGTATAGAGCCAGAATTTGGCTCCATAATATGGCTAAGGCTTAGAAATTGGGATGTTTGGGATATTTTGAAAACTGGAGGGAGGTTTGGGACAAATGTGACCAAACGCCGCTTTCAGTACTTGGCATATGTTGGGTATAAAAAGTCGTAACATAAAACTGCGAATACGTGCAGAGAGCCAAAATTTGGCTCCAAAATATGGCTCAGGCCTCGAAATTGGGATGTTTGGGATATTTTGAAAACTGCAGGGGGAGTTTGTGCAAAATGTGACTAATTGCCGCTTTCAGGACTTGGCATATGTTGGGAATAAAAAGTCGTAATTTAAAACAGCGAATACGTGGAGAGAGCCAGAATTTGGCTCCAAAATATGGCTCAGGCTCGAAATTGGGATATTTGGGATATTTTGAAAACTGCAGGGGAGTTTGTGCAAAATGTGACTCACTGCCGCTTTCAGGACTTGGCATTTGTTGGGTATAAAAGGTGGTAATTTCGAACTGCGAATACGTGCAGTAAGCCAGAATTTGGCTCCAAAATATGGCTCAGGCCTTGAAATTGAGATATTTGGGATATTTTGAAAACTGCAGGGATGTTTGGGACAAATGTGACCAAACTCCGCTTTCAGTACTTGGCATATGTTTGGTATAAAAAGACGTAATTTCGAACTGCTTATATGTGCAGAGAGCCAGAATTTGGCTCCAAAATATGGCTCAGGTCTCGAAATTGGGATATTTGTGATACCTTGAAAACTGGAATGGAGTTTGTGCAAAATGTGACTCTGCCGCTTTCAGTACTTGGCATATGTTGGGTATAAAAAGTCGTAATATCTAACTGTGAATACGTGCATAGAGCCAGAATTTGGCTCCAAATAATGGCTTAGGCCTCGAAATTGGGACGATTGGGATATTTTGAAAACTGAAGGGAGGTTTGGGACAAATGTGACCAAACGCCGGTTTCAGTACTTGGCATATGTTGGGTATAAAAAGTCGTAATTTCAAAACTGCGAATACGTGCAGAGAGCCAGAATTTGGCTCCAAAAAATAGCTCAGGCCTCGAAATTGGGATATTTGGGATATTTCGAAAACTGCAGGGGAGTTTGTGCAAAATGTGACTCTGCCGCTTTCAGTACTTGGCATATGTTGGGTATAAAAAGTCGTAATATCTAACTGTGAATACATGCAGAGAGCCAGAATATGGCTCCTAAATATGGCTCAGGCCTCGAAATTGGGATTTTTGGGATATTTTGAAAACTGCGGGGAGGTTTGGGACAAATGTGACCAAACGCCGCTTTCAGTACTTGGCATATGTTGGGTAAAATAAGATGTAATTTCTAACTGCGAATACGTGCAGAGAGCAAGAATTTGGCTCCAAAATATGGCTCAGGCTCGAAATTGGGATATTTGGGATATTTTGAAAACTGCAGGTATGTTTGGGAAAAATGTGACCAAACGCCGCTTTCAGTACTTGGCATATGTTGGGTAAAATAAGATGTAATTTCTAACTGCGAATACGTGCAGAGAGCAAGAATTTGGCTCCAAAATATGGCTCAGGCCTCGAAATTGGGATATTTGCGTTATTTTGAAAACTGGAGGGGAGTTTGGGCAAAATGTGACTCACTGCCGCTTTCAGTACTTGGCATATGTTGAGTATAAAAAATTCGAAATTTCAAACTGCGAATACGTGCAGAGATCAAGAATTTGGCTCCAAAATATGGCTCAGGCCTCGAAATTGTGATATTTGGGATATTTCGAAAACTGCAGGAGAGTTTGTGCAAAATGTGACACACTGCCGCTTTCAGGACTTGGAATATGTTTGGTATAAAAAGTCGTAATATCAAACAGCGAATACGTGCTTAGAGCCTGAATTTGGCTCCAAAATATGGCTCAGGCTTAGAAATTGGGATGTTTGGGATATTTTGAAAATTGCCGGGGAGTTTGGGACAAATATGACCAAACGCCGCTTTCAGTACTTCGAATATGTTGGGTATAAAAAAGTTGTAATTTCAAACTGCGAATACGTGCAGAGAGCTAGAATTTGGGTCCAAAATATGGCTCAGGCCTCGAAATTGGGATGTTTGGGATATTTTGAAAACTGCAGGGGAGTTTGTGCAAAATGTGACTCGCTGCCGCTTTCAGTACTTGGCATATGTTGTGTATAAAAAGTCATAATATCGAACTTCGAATACGTGCAAAGAGCCAGAATTTGGCTCCAAAATATGGGTCAGGCCTCGATATTGGGATATTTCGGATATTTTGAAAACTGCAGGGAGGTTTGGGACAAATGTGACCAAACGCCGCTTTCAGTCCTTCGCATATGTTGGGTATAAAAAAGTCGTAATTTCAAACTGCGAATAGGAGCAGAGAGCCAGAATTTAACTCCAAAATATTGCTCAGGCCTCGAAATTGGGATTTTTGGGATATTTTGAAAATTGCGGGGAGGTTTGGGACAAATGTGACCAAACGCCGCTTTCAGTACTTGGCATATGTTGGGTATAAAAAGACGTAATTTCGAGCTGTGAATACATGCAGAGAGCCAGAATTTGGCTCCAAAATATGGCTCAGGCCTCGAAATTGGGATATTTAGGATATTTTGAAAACTGCAGGGATGTTTGGGACAAATGTGACCAAACGCCGCTTTCAGTACTTGGCATATGTTGGGTATAAAAAGACGTAATTTCGAGCTGTGAATACATGCAGAGAGCCAGAATTGGGCTCCAAAATATGGCTCAGGCCTCGAAATTGGGATATTTGCTTTATTTTAAAAACTGGAGGGGAGTTTGGTCAAAATGTGACTCACTGCCGCTTTCAGTACTTAGCATATGTTGGGTATAAAAAGTCATAATATCGAACTTCGAATACGTGCACAGATCCAGAATTTGGCTCCAAAATATGGCTCAGGCCTCGAAATTGGGATATTTGGGATATTTCGAAAACTGCAGGGGAGTTTGTGCAAAATGTGACTCACTGCCGCTTTCAGGACTTGGCATATGTTGGGTATAAAAAGTCGTAATTTAAAACTGCGAATACGTGCAGAGAGCCAGAATTTGGCTCCAAAATATGGCTCAGGCTCGAAATTGGGATATTTGGGATATTTTGAAGACTGCAGGGGAGTTTGTGCAAAATGTGACTCACTGCCGCTTTCAGGACTTGGCATATGTTGGGTATAAAAGGTGGTAATTTCAAACTCCGAATAAGTGCAGAGAGCCAGAATTTGGCTTTAAATATGGCTCAGGCCTCGAAATTGGGATGTTTGGGATATTTGGAAACTGCAGGGGACTTTGGGACAAATATGACCAAACGCCGCTTTCAGTACTTGGCATATGTTGGGTATAAAAAGTCGTAATTTCAAACTGCGAATACGTGCAGAGAGCCTGAATTTGGCTCCAAAATATGGCTCAGGCCTCGAAATTGGGATATTTTTGATATTTTAAAAACTGCAAAAAGGTTTGGGACAAATGTGACCAAACGCCGCTCTCAGTACTTCGCATATGTTGGTTATAAAAAGTCGTAATTTCAAACTGCAAATACGTGCAGAGAGCTAGAATTTGGCTCCAAAATATTGCTATGGCTTTGAAATTGGGATGTTTGGGATATTTTGAAAACTGGAGGGAGGTTTGGGACAAATGTGACCAAACGCCGCTTTCAGTACTTCGCATATGTTGGGTATAAAAAGTCGTAATTTCAAACTGCGAATACGTGCAGAGAGCCAGAATTTGGCTCCAAAATATGGCTCAGGCCTCGAAATTGGGATGTTTGGGATATTTTGAAAACTGCAGGGATGTTTGTGCAAAATGTGACTTACTGCCGCTTTCAGGACTTGGCATATGTTGGGTATAAAAAGTCGTAATATCAAACTGCGAATACATGTATAGAGCCAGAATTTGGCTCCATAATATGGCTAAGGCTTAGAAATTGGGATGTTTGGGATATTTTGAAAACTGGAGGGAGGTTTGGGACAAATGTGACCAAACGCCGCTTTCAGTACTTGTCATATGTTGGGTATAAAAAGTCGTAACATAAAACTGCGAATACGTGCAGAGAGCCAAAATTTGGCTCCAAAATATGGCTCAGGCCTCGAAATTGGGATGTTTGGGATATTTTGAAAACTGCAGGGGGAGTTTGTGCAAAATGTGACTAATTGCCGCTTTCAGGACTTGGCATATGTTGGGAATAAAAAGTCGTAATTTAAAACAGCGAATACGTGGAGAGAGCCAGAATTTGGCTCCAAAATATGGCTCAGGTCTCGAAATTGGGATATTTGTGATACCTTGAAAACTGGAAGGGAGTTTGTGCAAAATGTGACTCTGCCGCTTTCAGTACTTGGCATATGTTGGGTATAAAAAGTCGTAATATCTAACTGTGAATACGTGCATAGAGCCAGAATTTGGCTCCAAATAATGGCTTAGGCCTCGAAATTGGGACGATTGGGATATTTTGAAAACTGAAGGGAGGTTTGGGACAAATATGACCAAACGCCGCTTTCAGTACTTCGAATATGTTGGGTATAAAAAAGTTGTAATTTCAAACTGCGAATACGTGCAGAGAGCTAGAATTTGGGTCCAAAATATGGCTCAGGCCTCGAAATTGGGATGTTTGGGATATTTTGAAAACTGCAGGGGAGTTTGTGCAAAATGTGACTCGCTGCCGCTTTCAGTACTTGGCATATGTTGTGTATAAAAAGTCATAATATCGAACTTCGAATACGTGCAAAGAGCCAGAATTTGGCTCCAAAATATGGGTCAGGCCTCGATATTGGGATATTTCGGATATTTTGAAAACTGCAGGGAGGTTTGGGACAAATGTGACCAAACGCCGCTTTCAGTCCTTCGCATATGTTGGGTATAAAAAAGTCGTAATTTCAAACTGCGAATAGGAGCAGAGAGCCAGAATTTAACTCCAAAATATTGCTCAGGCCTCGAAATTGGGATTTTTGGGATATTTTGAAAATTGCGGGGAGGTTTGGGACAAATGTGACCAAACGCCGCTTTCAGTACTTGGCATATGTTGGGTATAAAAAGACGTAATTTCGAGCTGTGAATACATGCAGAGAGCCAGAATTTGGCTCCAAAATATGGCTCAGGCCTCGAAATTGGGATATTTGGGATATTTTGAAAACTGCAGGGATGTTTGGGACAAATGTGACCAAACGCCGCTTTCAGTACTTGGCATATGTTGGGTATAAAAAGACGTAATTTCGAGCTGTGAATACATGCAGAGAGCCAGAATTGGGCTCCAAAATATGGCTCAGGCCTCGAAATTGGGATATTTGCTTTATTTTAAAAACTGGAGGGGAGTTTGGTCAAAATGTGACTCACTGCCGCTTTCAGTACTTAGCATATGTTTGGTATAAAAAGTCATAATATCGAACTTCGAATACGTGCACAGATCCAGAATTTGGCTCCAAAATATGGCTCAGGCCTCGAAATTGGGATATTTGGGATATTTCGAAAACTGCAGGGGAGTTTGTGCAAAATGTGACTCCCTGCCGCTTTCAGGACTTGGCATATGTTGGGTATAAAAAGTCGTAATTTAAAACTGCGAATACGTGCAGAGAGCCAGAATTTGGCTCCAAAATATGGCTCAGGCTCGAAATTGGGATATTTGGGATATTTTGAAGACTGCAGGGGAGTTTGTGCAAAATGTGACTCACTGCCGCTTTCAGGACTTGGCATATGTTGGGTATAAAAGGTGGTAATTTCAAACTCCGAATAAGTGCAGAGAGCCAGAATTTGGCTTTAAATATGGCTCAGGCCTCGAAATTGGGATGTTTGGGATATTTGGAAACTGCAGGGGACTTTGGGACAAATATGACCAAACGCCGCTTTCAGTACTTGGCATATGTTGGGTATAAAAAGTCGTAATTTCAAACTGCGAATACGTGCAGAGAGCCTGAATTTGGCTCCAAAATATGGCTCAGGCCTCGAAATTGGGATATTTTTGATATTTTAAAAACTGCAAAAAGGTTTGGGACAAATGTGACCAAACGCCGCTCTCAGTACTTCGCATATGTTGGTTATAAAAAGTCGTAATTTCAAACTGCAAATACGTGCAGAGAGCTAGAATTTGGCTCCAAAATATTGCTATAGCTTTGAAATTGGGATGTTTGGGATATTTTGAAAACTGGAGGGAGGTTTGGGACAAATGTGACCAAACGCCGCTTTCAGTACTTTGCATATGTTGGGTATAAAAAGTCGTAATTTCAAACTGCGAATACGTGCAGAGAGCCAGAATTTGGCTCCAAAATATGGCTCAGGCCTCGAAATTGGGATGTTTGGGATATTTTGAAAACTGCAGGGATGTTTGTGCAAAATGTGACTTACTGCCGCTTTCAGGACTTGGCATATGTTGGGTATAAAAAGTCGTAATATCAAACTGCGAATACATGTATAGAGCCAGAATTTGGCTCCATAATATGGCTAAGGCTTAGAAATTGGGATGTTTGGGATATTTTGAAAACTGGAGGGAGGTTTGGGACAAATGTGACCAAACGCCGCTTTCAGTACTTGGCATATGTTGGGTATAAAAAGTCGTAACATAAAACTGCGAATACGTGCAGAGAGCCAAAATTTGGCTCCAAAATATGGCTCAGGCCTCGAAATTGGGATGTTTGGGATATTTTGAAAACTGCAGGGGGAGTTTGTGCAAAATGTGACTAATTGCCGCTTTCAGGACTTGGCATATGTTGGGAATAAAAAGTCGTAATTTAAAACAGCGAATACGTGGAGAGAGCCAGAATTTGGCTCCAAAATATGGCTCAGGTCTCGAAATTGGGATATTTGTGATACCTTGAAAACTGGAAGGGAGTTTGTGCAAAATGTGACTCTGCCGCTTTCAGTACTTGGCATATGTTGGGTATAAAAAGTCGTAATATCTAACTGTGAATACGTGCATAGAGCCAGAATTTGGCTCCAAATAATGGCTTAGGCCTCGAAATTGGGACGATTGGGATATTTTGAAAACTGAAGGGAGGTTTGGGACAAATATGACCAAACGCCGCTTTCAGTACTTCGAATATGTTGGGTATAAAAAAGTTGTAATTTCAAACTGCGAATACGTGCAGAGAGCTAGAATTTGGGTCCAAAATATGGCTCAGGCCTCGAAATTGGGATGTTTGGGATATTTTGAAAACTGCAGGGGAGTTTGTGCAAAATGTGACTCGCTGCCGCTTTCAGTACTTGGCATATGTTGTGTATAAAAAGTCATAATATCGAACTTCGAATACGTGCAAAGAGCCAGAATTTGGCTCCAAAATATGGGTCAGGCCTCGATATTGGGATATTTCGGATATTTTGAAAACTGCAGGGAGGTTTGGGACAAATGTGACCAAACGCCGCTTTCAGTCCTTCGCATATGTTGGGTATAAAAAAGTCGTAATTTCAAACTGCGAATAGGAGCAGAGAGCCAGAATTTAACTCCAAAATATTGCTCAGGCCTCGAAATTGGGATTTTTGGGATATTTTGAAAATTGCGGGGAGGTTTGGGACAAATGTGACCAAACGCCGCTTTCAGTACTTGGCATATGTTGGGTATAAAAAGACGTAATTTCGAGCTGTGAATACATGCAGAGAGCCAGAATTTGGCTCCAAAATATGGCTCAGGCCTCGAAATTGGGATATTTGGGATATTTTGAAAACTGCAGGGATGTTTGGGACAAATGTGACCAAACGCCGCTTTCAGTACTTGGCATATGTTGGGTATAAAAAGACGTAATTTCGAGCTGTGAATACATGCAGAGAGCCAGAATTGGGCTCCAAAATATGGCTCAGGCCTCGAAATTGGGATATTTGCTTTATTTTAAAAACTGGAGGGGAGTTTGGTCAAAATGTGACTCACTGCCGCTTTCAGTACTTAGCATATGTTGGGTATAAAAAGTCATAATATCGAACTTCGAATACGTGCACAGATCCAGAATTTGGCTCCAAAATATGGCTCAGGCCTCGAAATTGGGATATTTGGGATATTTCGAAAACTGCAGGGGAGTTTGTGCAAAATGTGACTCACTGCCGCTTTCAGGACTTGGCATATGTTGGGTATAAAAAGTCGTAATTTAAAACTGCGAATACGTGCAGAGAGCCAGAATTTGGCTCCAAAATATGGCTCAGGCTCGAAATTGGGATATTTTGAAGACTGCAGGGGAGTTTGTGCAAAATGTGACTCACTGCCGCTTTCAGGACTTGGCATATGTTGGGTATAAAAGGTGGTAATTTCAAACTCCGAATAAGTGCAGAGAGCCAGAATTTGGCTTTAAATATGGCTCAGGCCTCGAAATTGGGATGTTTGGGATATTTGGAAACTGCAGGGGACTTTGGGACAAATATGACCAAACGCCGCTTTCAGTACTTGGCATATGTTGGGTATAAAAAGTCGTAATTTCAAACTGCGAATACGTGCAGAGAGCCTGAATTTGGCTCCAAAATATGGCTCAGGCCTCGAAATTGGGATATTTTTGATATTTTAAAAACTGCAAAAAGGTTTGGGACAAATGTGACCAAACGCCGCTCTCAGTACTTCGCATATGTTGGTTATAAAAAGTCGTAATTTCAAACTGCAAATACGTGCAGAGAGCTAGAATTTGGCTCCAAAATATTGCTATAGCTTTGAAATTGGGATGTTTGGGATATTTTGAAAACTGGAGGGAGGTTTGGGACAAATGTGACCAAACGCCGCTTTCAGTACTTCGCATATGTTGGGTATAAAAAGTCGTAATTTCAAACTGCGAATACGTGCAGAGAGCCAGAATTTGGCTCCAAAATATGGCTCAGGCCTCGAAATTGGGATGTTTGGGATATTTTGAAAACTGCAGGGATGTTTGTGCAAAATGTGACTTACTGCCGCTTTCAGGACTTGGCATATGTTGGGTATAAAAAGTCGTAATATCAAACTGCGAATACATGTATAGAGCCAGAATTTGGCTCCATAATATGGCTAAGGCTTAGAAATTGGGATGTTTGGGATATTTTGAAAACTGGAGGGAGGTTTGGGACAAATGTGACCAAACGCCGCTTTCAGTACTTGGCATATGTTGGGTATAAAAAGTCCTAACATAAAACTGCGAATACGTGCAGAGAGCCAAAATTTGGCTCCAAAATATGGCTCAGGCCTCGAAATTGGGATGTTTGGGATATTTTGAAAACTGCAGGGGGAGTTTGTGCAAAATGTGACTAATTGCCGCTTTCAGGACTTGGCATATGTTGGGAATAAAAAGTCGTAATTTAAAACAGCGAATACGTGGAGAGAGCCAGAATTTGGCTCCAAAATATGGCTCAGGCTCGAAATTGGGATATTTGGGATATTTTGAAAACTGCAGGGGAGTTTGTGCAAAATGTGACTCACTGCCGCTTTCAGGACTTGGCATTTGTTGGGTATAAAAGGTGGTAATTTCGAACTGCGAATACGTGCAGTAAGCCAGAATTTGGCTCCAAAATATGGCTCAGGCCTTGAAATTGAGATATTTGGGATATTTTGAAAACTGCAGGGATGTTTGGGACAAATGTGACCAAACTCCGCTTTCAGTACTTGGCATATGTTTGGTATAAAAAGACGTAATTTCGAACTGCTTATATGTGCAGAGAGCCAGAATTTGGCTCCAAAATATGGCTCAGGTCTCGAAATTGGGATATTTGTGATACCTTGAAAACTGGAAGGGAGTTTGTGCAAAATGTGACTCTGCCGCTTTCAGTACTTGGCATATGTTGGGTATAAAAAGTCGTAATATCTAACTGTGAATACGTGCATAGAGCCAGAATTTGGCTCCAAATAATGGCTTAGGCCTCGAAATTGGGACGATTGGGATATTTTGAAAACTGAAGGGAGGTTTGGGACAAATGTGACCAAACGCCGGTTTCAGTACTTGGCATATGTTGGGTATAAAAAGTCGTAATTTCAAAACTGCGAATACGTGCAGAGAGCCAGAATTTGGCTCCAAAAAATAGCTCAGGCCTCGAAATTGGGATATTTGGGATATTTCGAAAACTGCAGGGGAGTTTGTGCAAAATGTGACTCTGCCGCTTTCAGTACTTGGCATATGTTGGGTATAAAAAGTCGTAATATCTAACTGTGAATACATGCAGAGAGCCAGAATATGGCTCCTAAATATGGCTCAGGCCTCGAAATTGGGATTTTTGGGATATTTTGAAAACTGCGGGGAGGTTTGGGACAAATGTGACCAAACGCCGCTTTCAGTACTTGGCATATGTTGGGTAAAATAAGATGTAATTTCTAACTGCGAATACGTGCAGAGAGCAAGAATTTGGCTCCAAAATATGGCTCAGGCTCGAAATTGGGATATTTGGGATATTTTGAAAACTGCAGGTATGTTTGGGAAAAATGTGACCAAACGCCGCTTTCAGTACTTGGCATATGTTGGGTAAAATAAGATGTAATTTCTAACTGCGAATACGTGCAGAGAGCAAGAATTTGGCTCCAAAATATGGCTCAGGCCTCGAAATTGGGATATTTGCGTTATTTTGAAAACTGGAGGGGAGTTTGGGCAAAATGTGACTCACTGCCGCTTTCAGTACTTGGCATATGTTGAGTATAAAAAATTCGAAATTTCAAACTGCGAATACGTGCAGAGATCAAGAATTTGGCTCCAAAATATGGCTCAGGCCTCGAAATTGTGATATTTGGGATATTTCGAAAACTGCAGGAGAGTTTGTGCAAAATGTGACACACTGCCGCTTTCAGGACTTGGAATATGTTTGGTATAAAAAGTCGTAATATCAAACAGCGAATACGTGCTTAGAGCCTGAATTTGGCTCCAAAATATGGCTCAGGCTTAGAAATTGGGATGTTTGGGATATTTTGAAAATTGCCGGGGAGTTTGGGACAAATATGACCAAACGCCGCTTTCAGTACTTCGAATATGTTGGGTATAAAAAAGTTGTAATTTCAAACTGCGAATACGTGCAGAGAGCTAGAATTTGGGTCCAAAATATGGCTCAGGCCTCGAAATTGGGATGTTTGGGATATTTTGAAAACTGCAGGGGAGTTTGTGCAAAATGTGACTCGCTGCCGCTTTCAGTACTTGGCATATGTTGTGTATAAAAAGTCATAATATCGAACTTCGAATACGTGCAAAGAGCCAGAATTTGGCTCCAAAATATGGGTCAGGCCTCGATATTGGGATATTTCGGATATTTTGAAAACTGCAGGGAGGTTTGGGACAAATGTGACCAAACGCCGCTTTCAGTCCTTCGCATATGTTGGGTATAAAAAAGTCGTAATTTCAAACTGCGAATAGGAGCAGAGAGCCAGAATTTAACTCCAAAATATTGCTCAGGCCTCGAAATTGGGATTTTTGGGATATTTTGAAAATTGCGGGGAGGTTTGGGACAAATGTGACCAAACGCCGCTTTCAGTACTTGGCATATGTTGGGTATAAAAAGACGTAATTTCGAGCTGTGAATACATGCAGAGAGCCAGAATTTGGCTCCAAAATATGGCTCAGGCCTCGAAATTGGGATATTTGGGATATTTTGAAAACTGCAGGGATGTTTGGGACAAATGTGACCAAACGCCGCTTTCAGTACTTGGCATATGTTGGGTATAAAAAGACGTAATTTCGAGCTGTGAATACATGCAGAGAGCCAGAATTGGGCTCCAAAATATGGCTCAGGCCTCGAAATTGGGATATTTGCTTTATTTTAAAAACTGGAGGGGAGTTTGGTCAAAATGTGACTCACTGCCGCTTTCAGTACTTAGCATATGTTGGGTATAAAAAGTCATAATATCGAACTTCGAATACGTGCACAGATCCAGAATTTGGCTCCAAAATATGGCTCAGGCCTCGAAATTGGGATATTTGGGATATTTCGAAAACTGCAGGGGAGTTTGTGCAAAATGTGACTCACTGCCGCTTTCAGGACTTGGCATATGTTGGGTATAAAAAGTCGTAATTTAAAACTGCGAATACGTGCAGAGAGCCAGAATTTGGCTCCAAAATATGGCTCAGGCTCGAAATTGGGATATTTGGGATATTTTGAAGACTGCAGGGGAGTTTGTGCAAAATGTGACTCACTGCCGCTTTCAGGACTTGGCATATGTTGGGTATAAAAGGTGGTAATTTCAAACTCCGAATAAGTGCAGAGAGCCAGAATTTGGCTTTAAATATGGCTCAGGCCTCGAAATTGGGATGTTTGGGATATTTGGAAACTGCAGGGGACTTTGGGACAAATATGACCAAACGCCGCTTTCAGTACTTGGCATATGTTGGGTATAAAAAGTCGTAATTTCAAACTGCGAATACGTGCAGAGAGCCTGAATTTGGCTCCAAAATATGGCTCAGGCCTCGAAATTGGGATATTTTTGATATTTTAAAAACTGCAAAAAGGTTTGGGACAAATGTGACCAAACGCCGCTCTCAGTACTTCGCATATGTTGGTTATAAAAAGTCGTAATTTCAAACTGCAAATACGTGCAGAGAGCTAGAATTTGGCTCCAAAATATTGCTATGGCTTTGAAATTGGGATGTTTGGGATATTTTGAAAACTGGAGGGAGGTTTGGGACAAATGTGACCAAACGCCGCTTTCAGTACTTCGCATATGTTGGGTATAAAAAGTCGTAATTTCAAACTGCGAATACGTGCAGAGAGCCAGAATTTGGCTCCAAAATATGGCTCAGGCCTCGAAATTGGGATGTTTGGGATATTTTGAAAACTGCAGGGATGTTTGTGCAAAATGTGACTTACTGCCGCTTTCAGGACTTGGCATATGTTGGGTATAAAAAGTCGTAATATCAAACTGCGAATACATGTATAGAGCCAGAATTTGGCTCCATAATATGGCTAAGGCTTAGAAATTGGGATGTTTGGGATATTTTGAAAACTGGAGGGAGGTTTGGGACAAATGTGACCAAACGCCGCTTTCAGTACTTGGCATATGTTGGGTATAAAAAGTCCTAACATAAAACTGCGAATACGTGCAGAGAGCCAAAATTTGGCTCCAAAATATGGCTCAGGCCTCGAAATTGGGATGTTTGGGATATTTTGAAAACTGCAGGGGGAGTTTGTGCAAAATGTGACTAATTGCCGCTTTCAGGACTTGGCATATGTTGGGAATAAAAAGTCGTAATTTAAAACAGCGAATACGTGGAGAGAGCCAGAATTTGGCTCCAAAATATGGCTCAGGCTCGAAATTGGGATATTTGGGATATTTTGAAAACTGCAGGGGAGTTTGTGCAAAATGTGACTCACTGCCGCTTTCAGGACTTGGCATTTGTTGGGTATAAAAGGTGGTAATTTCAAACTGCGAATACGTGCAGAGCCAGAATTTGGCTCCAAAATATTGCTCTGGCTTTGAAATTTGGATGTTTGGGATATTTTGAAAACTGGAGGGAGGTTTGGGACAAATGTGACCAAACGCCGCTTTCAGTACTTCGCATATGTTGGGTATAAAAAGTCGTAATTTCAAACTGCGAATACGTGCTGAGAGCCAGAATTTGGCTCCAAAATATGGCTCAGGCCTCGAAATTGGGATATTTGGGATATTTCGAAAACTGCAGGGGAGTTTGTGCAAAATGTAACTCACTTCCGCTTTCAGGAATGGCATATGTTGGGTATAAAAAGTCGTAATATCAAACTGCGAATACGTGCATACAGCCAGAATTTGGCTCCAAAATATGGCTCAGGCCTTGAAATTGGGATGTTTGGGATATTTTGAAAACTGGAGGGAGGTTTGGGACAAATGTGACCATACGCCGCTTTCAGTACTTGGCATATGTTGGGTATAAAAAGATGTAATTTCTAACTGCGAATACGTGCAGAGAGCCAGAACTTGGCTCCAAAATATGGCTCAGGCCTCGAAATTGGGATATTTGCGTTATTTTGAAAACTGGAGGGGAGTTTGGGCAAAATGTGACTCACTGCCGCTTTCAGTACTTGGCATATGTTGGGATAAAGTCGCAATTTCAAACTGCGAATACGTGCAGAGTGCCAGAATTTGGCTCCAAAATATGGTTCAGGCCTCGAAATTGGGATATATCGGATATTTCGAAAACTGCAAGGGAGTTTGTGCAAAATGTGACTCACTGCCGCTTTCAGGACTTGGCATATTTTGGGTATAAAAATTCGTACTATCAAACTGCGAATACATGCATAGAGCCAGAATTTGGCTCGAAATTATGGCTCAGGCCTCGAAATTGGGATGTTTGAGATATTTTGAAAACTGCAGGGAGGTTTGGGACAAATGTGACCAAACGCTGCTCTCAGTACTTGGCATATGTTGGGTATAAAAAGTCGTAACTTAAAACTGCGAATACGTGCAGAGAGCCAGAATTTGGCTCCAAAATATGGCTCAGGCCTCGAAATTGGGATGTTGGGGATATTTTGAAAACTGCAGGGGAGTTTGTGCAAAATTTGGCTCTTTGCCGCTTTCAGTACTTGGCATATGTTGGGTATTATATGTCGTAATTTCAACCTGCGAATATGTGCTGAGATCTAGAATTTGGCTCCAAAATATGGCTCAGGCCTCGATTTTAGGATGTATGGGATATTTTGAAAACTGCTGAGGGGATTGGGACAAATGTGACCAAACGCCGCTTCCAGCACTTGGCATATGTTGGGTATAAAAAAGTCGCAATTTCATACTGCGAATACATGTAGAGAGCCAGAATTTAACTCCAAAATATGGCTCAGGGCCTCGAAATAGGGATATTTGGGACTTTTTGAAAACTACAAGGGAGTTTGTTCAAAATGTGACTCACTGCCGTATTTAGGACTTGGCATATGTTGGGTATAAAAAGTCGTAATTTAAAACTGCGAATACGTGCAGAGAGCCAGATTTTGGCTCCAAAATATTACTCAGGCCTCGAAATTGGGATGTTTGGGATATTTTGAAAACTGCAGGGGGAGTTTAGGACATATTTGACCAAACGCTGCTTTCAGTACTTGACATATGTTGGGTATAAAAAAGTCGCAATTTCAAAAAGCGAATACGTGCAGAGAGCCAGAATTTGACTCCAAAATATGGCTCAGGTCTTAAAATTGGGATGTTTGGGATATTTTGAAAACTGCAGGGGACTTTGGGACATATATGACCAAATGCCGCTTTCAGTACTTGGCATACGTTGGGTATAAAAAGTCGTAATTTCAAACAGCGAATGCGTGCAGAGAGCCTGAATTTGGTTTCAAAATATGGCTCAGGCCTCGAAATTGGGGTATTTAGGATATTTTGAAAACTGCAGAGAGGTTTGGGACAAATGTTACCAAACGCCGCTTTCAGTACTTCGCATATGTTGGGTATAAAAAGTCGTAATTTCAAACTGCCAATACGTGCAGAGAGCCAGAATCTGGCTCCAAAATATGGCTCAGGCCTCGAAATTGGGATATTTGGGATATTTCGAAAACTGCAGGGGAGTTTGTGCAAAATGTGACTCACTGTCGCTTTCAGTACTTGGCATATGTTGGGTATAAAAAGTCATAATTTCAAACTGCGAATACGTGCAGAGAGCCAGAATTTGGCTCCAAAATATGACTCAGACCTCGAAATTGGGATGTTTGGGATATTTTGAAAACTGGAGGGAGGTTTGGGGTCAAATGTGACCAAACGCCGCTTTCAGCACTTGGCATATATTAGGTATAAAAAATCGCAATTTCAAACTGCGAATACGTGCAGAGAGCCAGAATTTGGCTCCAAAATGTGGCTCAGGCCTCGAAATTCGGTTATTTGAGATATTTTGAAAATCTGGAGGGGAGTTTGTGCAAAATGTGACTCACTGCTGCTTTCAGTACTTGGCATATGTTGGGTATAAAAAAAGTCGCAATTTCAACCTGCGAATACGTGCAGAGAGCCAGAATTTGGCTCCAAAATATGGCTCAGGCCTCGATATTGGGATGTTTGGGATATTTTGAAATCTGCAGTTAGATTTCGGACAAATGTGACCAAACGCCGCTTTCAGTACTTGGCATATGTTGGATATAATAAGTTGTAATTTCAAACTGCGAACACGTGCAGAGAGCCAGAATTTGGTTCCAAAATATGGCTCAGGCCTCGATATTGGGATGTTTGGGATATTTTGAAAACTGCAGGGGGGATTGGGACAAATGTGACTAAACGCCGCTTTCAATACTTCGCATATGTTGGGTATAAAAAAAGTTGTAATTTCAAACTGCGAATACGTGCAGAGAGCCAGAATTTGGCTCCAAAATATGGCTCAGGCCTCGAAATTGGGATGTTTGGGATATTTTGAAAACTGCTAGGGAGTTTGTGCAAAATGTGACTCACTGACACGTCCAGTACTTGGCATATGTTGGGTATAAAAAGTCGTAATATCAAACTGCGAATACGTGCATAGAGCCAGAATTTGGCTCCAAAATATGGCTCAGGCCGCGAAATTGGGATGTTTGGGATATTTTGAAAACTGGAGGGAGGTTTGGGACAAATGTGACCAAACGCCGCTTTCAGTACTTGGCATATGTTGGGAATAAAAAGTCGTAACTTAAAACTGCGAATACGTGCAGAGAGCCAGAATTTGGCTCCAAAATATGGCTCAGGCCTCGAAATTTGGATATTTGGGATATTTCCAAAACTGCAGGGGAGTTTGTGCAAAATGTGACTCACTGCCGCTTTCAGCACTTGGCATATGTTGGGTATAAAAAGTCGTAATATCAAATAGCGAATACGTGCATAGAGCCAGAATTTGGCTCTAAAATATGGCTCAGGCTTAGAAATTGGGTTGTTTGGGATATTTTGAAAACTTTAGGGAGGTTTGGGACTAATGTGACCAAACGCCGCTTCCAGCACTTGGCATATGTTGGGTATAAAAAAGTCGCAATTTCAAACAGCGAATACATGCAGAGAGCCAGAATTTGGCTCCAAAATATGGCTCAGGGCCTCGAAATTGGGATATTTGGGATATTTTGGAAACTACAGGGGAGTTTGTTCAAAATGTGACTCACTGCCGTTTTTAGGATTTGGCAAATGTTGGGTATAAAAAGTCGTAATTTAAAACAGCGAATACGTGCAGAGAGCCAGAATTTGGCTCCAAAATATGGCTCAGGCCTCGATATTGGGATATTTGGGATATTTTGAAAACTGCTGGGAGGTTTAGGACAAATTTGACCAAACGCCGCTTTCAAACCTTCGCATATGTTGCGTATATAAAAGTCGTAATTTCAAACTGCGAATACGTGCAGAGAGCTAGAATTTGGCTCTAAAATATGGCTCAGGCTTAGAAATTGGGTTGTTTGGGATATTTTGAAAATTTTAGAGAGGTTTGGGACAAATGTGACCAAACGCCGCATCCAGCACTTGGCATATGTTGGGTATAAAAAAGTCGCAATTTCAAACTGCGAATACGTGCAGAGAGCTTGAATTTGGCTCCAAAATATGGCTCAGGCCTCGATATTGGGATGTTTGGGATATTTTGAAATCTGCAGTTAGATTTGGAACAAATGTGACCAAACGCCGCTTTCAGTACTTGGCATATGTTGGATATAATAAGTTGTAATTTCAAACTGCGAACACGTGCAGAGAGCCAGAATTTGGTTCCAAAATATGGCTCAGGCCTCGATATTGGGATGTTTGGGATATTTTGAAAACTGCAGGGGGGATTGGGACAAATGTGACTAAACGCCGCTTTCAATACTTCGCATATGTTGGGTATAAAAAAAGCTGAAATTTCAAACTGCGAATACGTGCAGAGAGCCAGAATTTGGCTCCAAAATATGGCTCAGGCCTCGAAATTGGGATGTTTGGGATATTTTGAAAACTGCTGGGGAGCTTGTGCAAAATGTGACTCACTGACGCGTCCAGTACTTGGCTTATGTTGGGTATAAAAAGTCGTAATATCAAACTGCGAAAACGTGCATAGAGCCAGAATTTGGCTCCAAAATATGGCTCAGGCCGCGAAATTGGGATGTTTGGGATATTTTGAAAACTGGAGGGAGGTTTGGGACAAATGTGACCAAACGCCGCTTTCAGTACTTCGCATATGTTGGGTATAAAAAGTCGTAATTTCAAACAGCGAATGCGTGCAGAGAGCCTGAATTTGGTTTCAAAATATGGCTCAGGCCTCGAAATTGGGGTATTTAGGATATTTTGAAAACTGCAGAGAGGTTTGGGACAAATGTTACCAAACGCCGCTTTCAGTACTTCGCATATGTTGGGTATAAAAAGTCGTAATTTCAAACTGCCAATACGTGCAGAGAGCCAGAATCTGGCTCCAAAATATGGCTCAGGCCTCGAAATTGGGATATTTGGGATATTTCGAAAACTGCAGGGGAGTTTGTGCAAAATGTGACTCACTGTCGCTTTCAGTACTTGGCATATGTTGGGTATAAAAAGTCATAATTTCAAACTGCGAATACGTGCAGAGAGCCAGAATTTGGCTCCAAAATATGACTCAGACCTCGAAATTGGGATGTTTGGGATATTTTGAAAACTGGAGGGAGGTTTGGGGTCAAATGTGACCAAACGCCGCTTTCAGCACTTGGCATATATTAGGTATAAAAAATCGCAATTTCAAACAGCGAATACGTGCAGAGAGCCAGAATTTGGCTCCAAAATGTGGCTCAGGCCTCGAAATTCGGTTATTTGAGATATTTTGAAAATCTGGAGGGGAGTTTGTGCAAAATGTGACTCACTGCTGCTTTCAGTACTTGGCATATGTTGGGTATAAAAAAAGTCGCAATTTCAACCTGCGAATACGTGCAGAGAGCCAGAATTTGGCTCCAAAATATGGCTCAGGCCTCGATATTGGGATGTTTGGGATATTTTGAAATCTGCAGTTAGATTTCGGACAAATGTGACCAAACGCCGCTTTCAGTACTTGGCATATGTTGGATATAATAAGTTGTAATTTCAAACTGCGAACACGTGCAGAGAGCCAGAATTTGGTTCCAAAATATGGCTCAGGCCTCGATATTGGGATGTTTGGGATATTTTGAAAACTGCAGGGGGGATTGGGACAAATGTGACTAAACGCCGCTTTCAATACTTCGCATATGTTGGGTATAAAAAAAGTTGTAATTTCAAACTGCGAATACGTGCAGAGAGCCAGAATTTGGCTCCAAAATATGGCTCAGGCCTCGAAATTGGGATGTTTGGGATATTTTGAAAACTGCTAGGGAGTTTGTGCAAAATGTGACTCACTGACACGTCCAGTACTTGGCATATGTTGGGTATAAAAAGTCGTAATATCAAACTGCGAATACGTGCATAGAGCCAGAATTTGGCTCCAAAATATGGCTCAGGCCGCGAAATTGGGATGTTTGGGATATTTTGAAAACTGGAGGGAGGTTTGGGACAAATGTGACCAAACGCCGCTTTCAGTACTTGGCATATGTTGGGAATAAAAAGTCGTAACTTAAAACTGCGAATACGTGCAGAGAGCCAGAATTTGGCTCCAAAATATGGCTCAGGCCTCGAAATTTGGATATTTGGGATATTTCCAAAACTGCAGGGGAGTTTGTGCAAAATGTGACTCACTGCCGCTTTCAGCACTTGGCATATGTTGGGTATAAAAAGTCGTAATATCAAATAGCGAATACGTGCATAGAGCCAGAATTTGGCTCTAAAATATGGCTCAGGCTTAGAAATTGGGTTGTTTGGGATATTTTGAAAACTTTAGGGAGGTTTGGGACTAATGTGACCAAACGCCGCTTCCAGCACTTGGCATATGTTGGGTATAAAAAAGTCGCAATTTCAAACAGCGAATACATGCAGAGAGCCAGAATTTGGCTCCAAAATATGGCTCAGGGCCTCGAAATTGGGATATTTGGGATATTTTGGAAACTACAGGGGAGTTTGTTCAAAATGTGACTCACTGCCGTTTTTAGGATTTGGCAAATGTTGGGTATAAAAAGTCGTAATTTAAAACAGCGAATACGTGCAGAGAGCCAGAATTTGGCTCCAAAATATGGCTCAGGCCTCGATATTGGGATATTTGGGATATTTTGAAAACTGCTGGGAGGTTTAGGACAAATTTGACCAAACGCCGCTTTCAAACCTTCGCATATGTTGCGTATATAAAAGTCGTAATTTCAAACTGCGAATACGTGCAGAGAGCTAGAATTTGGCTCTAAAATATGGCTCAGGCTTAGAAATTGGGTTGTTTGGGATATTTTGAAAATTTTAGGGAGGTTTGGGACAAATGTGACCAAACGCCGCATCCAGCACTTGGCATATGTTGGGTATAAAAAAGTCGCAATTTCAAACTGCGAATACGTGCAGAGAGCTTGAATTTGGCTCCAAAATATGGCTCAGGCCTCGATATTGGGATGTTTGGGATATTTTGAAATCTGCAGTTAGATTTGGAACAAATGTGACCAAACGCCGCTTTCAGTACTTGGCATATGTTGGATATAATAAGTTGTAATTTCAAACTGCGAACACGTGCAGAGAGCCAGAATTTGGTTCCAAAATATGGCTCAGGCCTCGATATTGGGATGTTTGGGATATTTTGAAAACTGCAGGGGGGATTGGGACAAATGTGACTAAACGCCGCTTTCAATACTTCGCATATGTTGGGTATAAAAAAAGCTGAAATTTCAAACTGCGAATACGTGCAGAGAGCCAGAATTTGGCTCCAAAATATGGCTCAGGCCTCGAAATTGGGATGTTTGGGATATTTTGAAAACTGCTGGGGAGCTTGTGCAAAATGTGACTCACTGACGCGTCCAGTACTTGGCATATGTTGGGTATAAAAAGTCGTAATATCAAACTGCGAAAACGTGCATAGAGCCAGAATTTGGCTCCAAAATATGGCTCAGGCCGCGAAATTGGGATGTTTGGGATATTTTGAAAACTGGAGGGAGGTTTGGGACAAATGTGACCAAACGCCGCTTTCAGTACTTGGCATATGTTTGGAATAAAAAGTCGTAACTTAAAACTGCGAATACGTGCAGAGAGCCAGAATTTGGCTCCAAAATATGGCTCAGGCCTCGAAATTGGGATATTTGGGATATTTTGAAAACTGCAGGGATGTTTGGGACAAATGTGACCAAACGCCGCTTTCAGTACTTGGCATATGTTGGGTGTAAAAAGATGTAATTTCTAACTGCGAATACGTGCAGAGAGCCAGAATTTGGCTCCAAAATATGGCTCAGGCCTCGAAATTGGGATATTTGGGATATTTTGAAAACTGCAGGGAGGTTTGGGACAAATGTGACCAAACGCCGCTTTCAGTAGTTGGCATATGTTGGGTATAATAAGTTGTAATTTCAAACTGCAAATACGTGCAGAGAGCCAGAATTTGGCTCCAAAATATGGCTTAGACCTCGAAATTGGGATATTTTGGATATTTTGAAAACTGCAGGGATGTTTGGAACAAATGTGACCAAATGCCGCTTTCAGTACTTGGCATATGTTGGGTGTAAAAAGATGTAATTTCTAACTGCGAATACGTGCAGAGAGCCAGAATTTGGCTCCAAAATATGGCTCAGGCCTCGAAATTGTGATATTTGTGATATTTCGAAAACTGCAGGAGAGTTTGTACAAAATGTGACTCACTGCCGCTTTCAGGACTTGGCATATGTTGGGTATAAAAAGTCGTAATATCAAACTGCGAATACGTGCATAGAGCCAGAATTTGGCTCCAAATTATGGCTCAGGCCTCGAAATTGGGATGTTTGGGATATTTGGAAAACTGCAGGGTGGTTTGAGACAAATGTGACTAAACGCGGCTTTCAGTACTTGGCATATGTTGGTATAAAAAAGTCGTAATTTCAAACTGCGAATACGTGCAGAGAGCCACAATTTGGCTCCATAATATGGCTTAGGCCTCGAAATTGGAATATTTGGGATATTTTGAAAACTGCAGGGGAGATTGTGCAAAATGTGACTCACTGCCGCTTTCAGGACTTGGCATATGTTGGGTATAAAAAGTCATAATATTAAACTGAGAATACGTGCATAAAGCAAGAATTTGGCTCCAAAATATGGCTCAGGCCTAGAAATTGGGATTTTTGGGATATTTTGTAAACTGGAGGGAGGTTTGGGACAAATGTGACCAAACACCGCTTTCAGTACTTGGCATATGTTGGGTATAAAAAGTCGTAACTTATAACTCCGAATACGTGCAGAGAGCAAGAATTTGGATCCAAAATATGGCTCAGGCCTCGAAATTGGGATGTTTGTGATATTTCGAAAACTGCAGGGGAGTTTGTGCAAAATGTAACTCACTGCCGCTTTCAGTACTTGGCATATGTTGGGTATAAAAATTCATAATATTAAACTGCGAATACGTGCAACGAGCCAGAATTTGGCTCCAAAATATGGGTCATGCCTCGAAATTGGGATATTTTGGATATTTTGAAAACTGCAAGGAGGTTTGGGACAAATGTGACCAAACGCCGCTTTCAGTACTTGGCATATGTTGGGTATAAAAAGACGTAATTTCTAACTGCGAATACGTGCAGATAGCCAGAATTTGGCTCCAAAATATGGCTCAGGCCTCGAAATTGGGATATTTGGGATAATTTGAAAACTGGAAGGGAGTTTGTGCAAAATGTGACTCACTGCCGCTTTCAGTACTTGACATATGTTGGGTATAAAATTCGTAATATCAAACTGCGAATACGTGAAGAGAGCCAGAATTTGGCTCCAAAATATGGCTCAGGCCTCGATATTGGGATGTTTGGGATATTTTGAAAACTGCAGGAAGGTTTGGGACAAATGTGACCAAACGCCGCTTTCAGTACTTCGCATATGTTGGGTATAAAAAAGTCGTAATTTCAAACTGCGAATTCGTGCAGAGAGCCAGAATTTGGGTCCAAAATATGGCTCAGGCCTCGAAATTGGGATGTTTGGGATATTTCGAAAACTACAGGGGAGTTTGTTCAAAATGTGACTCACTGCCGCTTTCTGGACTTGGCATATGTTGGGTATAAAAAGTCGTAATATCAAACTGCGAATACGTGCAGAGAGCCAGAATTTGGCTCCAAAATATGGCTCAGACCTCGAAATTGGGTTATTTGGGATATTTTGAAAACTGCAGGGAGGTTTGAGACAAATATGACCAAACGCTGCATTCAGTTCTTGGCATATGTTGGGTATAAAAAAGTCGCAATTTCAATCTGCGAATACGTGCAGAGAGCCAGAATTTGGCTCCAAAATATGGCTCAGGCCTCGAAATTGGGATATTTGGGATATTTTGAAAACTGCGGGGAGGTTTGGGACAAATGTGACCAAAAGCCGCTTTCAGTACTTGGCATATGTTGGGTATAAAAAGATGTAATTTCTAACTGCGAATACGTGCAGAGAGCCAGAACTTGGCTCCAAAATATGGCTCAGGCCTCGAAATTGGGATATTTGCGTTATTTTGAAAACTGGAGGGGAGTTTGGGCAAAATGGGAATCACTGCCGCTTGCAGTCCTTCGCATATGTTGGGTATAAAAAAGTCGTAATTTCAAACTGCGAATACGTGCAGAGAGCCAGAATTTGGCTCCAAAATATTGCTCAGGCCTCGAAATTGGGATGTTTAGGATATTTTGAAAACTGCAGGGGAGTTTGTGCAAAATGTGACTCACTGCCGCTTTCAGTACTTGGAATATGTTGGGTATAAAAAAGTCGCACTTTCAAACTGCGAATACGTGCAGAGATCCAGAATTTGGCTCCAAATTATGGCTCAGGCCTCGAAATTGGGAAGTTTTGGATATTTTGAAAACTGCAGGTAGGTTTGGGAAATATGTGACCAAACGCTGATTTCAGTACTTGGCATATGTTGGGTATAAAAAGTCGTAATATCAAACTGCGAATGCGTGCAGAGAGCTAGAATTTGGCTCCAAAATATGGCTCAGGCCTCGAAATTGAGATATTTGGGATATTTTGAAAACTGCAGGGAGGTTTGGGACAAATGTGACCAAACGCCGGTTTCAGTACTGGGCATATGTTGGGTATAAAATAAGTCGCAATTTCAAACTGCAAATACGTGCAGAGAGCCAGAATTTGGCACCAAAATATGGCTCAGGCCTCGAAATTGGGATATTTGGAATATTTCGAAAACTGCAGGGGAGTTTGTGCAAAATGTGACTCACTGCTGCTTTCAGGACTTGTCATATGTTGGGTATAAAAAGTCGAAATATCAAACTGCGAATACGTTCATAGAGCCTGAATTTGGCTCCAAAATATATCTCAGGCCTCGAAATTGGGATATTTGGGATATTTTGAAAACTGCAGGGAGGTTTGGGACAAATGTGACCAAACGCCGCTTTCAGTAGTTGGCATATGTTGGGTATAATAAGTTGTAATTTCAAACTGCGAATACGTGCAGAGAGCCAGAATTTGGTTCCAAAATATGGCTCAGGCCTCGATATTGGGATGTTTTGATATTTTGAAAACTGCAGGGGGATTGGGACAAATCTGACTAAACGCCGCTTTCAGTACTTGGCATATGTTGGGTATAAAAAGACGTAATTTCGAACTGCGAATACGTGCAGAGAGCCAGAATTTGGCTCCAAAATATGGTTCAGGCCTAGAAATTGGGATGTTTGGGATATTTTGAAAACTGGAGGGAGGTTTGGGACATATGTGACCAAACACCGCTTTCAGTACTTGGCATATGTTGGGTATAAAAAGTCGTAACTTATAACTGCGAATACGTGCAGAGAGCCAGAATTTGGATCCAAAATATGGCTCAGGCCTCGAAATTGGGATATTTGGGATATTTCGAAAACTGCAGGGGAGTTTGTGCAAAATGTAACTCACTGCCGCTTTCAGTACTTGGCATATGTTTGGTATAAAAATTCATAATATTAAACTGCGAATACGTGCAACGAGCCAGAATTTGGCTCCAAAATATGGGTCAGGCTTCGAAATTGGGATGTTTGAGATATTTTGAAAACTGCAGGGGAGTTTGTGCAAAATGTGACTAATTTTGCCGCTTTAAGGACTTGGCATATGTTGGGAATAAAAAATCGTGATTTAAAACTGCGAATACGTGCAGAGAGCCAGAATTTGGCTCCAAAATATAGCTCAGGCCTCGAAATTGGGATATTTGGGATATTTTGAAAACTGCAGAGGAGTTTGTGCAAAATGTGACTCTCTGCCGCTTTCAGGCCTTGGCATAAGTTGGGTATAAAAGGTGATAATTTCAAACTGCGAATATGTGCAGAGAGCCAGATTTTGGCTCCAAAATATGGCTCAGGCCTCGAAATTGGGATGTTTGGGATATTTTGAAAACTGCAGGGGACTTTGGGACAAATATGACCAAACGCCGCTTTCAGTACTTGGCATATGTTGGGTATAAAAAGTCGTAATTTCAAACTGCGAATACGTGCAGAGAGCCTGAATTTGGCTCCAAAATATGGCTCAGGCCTCGAAATTGGGATTTTTGGGATATTTTGAAAATTGCAGGGAGGTTTGGGACAAATGTGACCAAACGCCGCTTTCAGTTCTTCGCATATGTTGGGTATAAAAAGTCGTAATTTCAAACTGCGAATACGTGCAGAGAGCTAGAATTTGGCTCCAAAATATGGCTCAGGCCTCGAAATTGGGATATTTGGGATTTTTCGAAAACTGCAAGGGAGTTTGTGCAAAATGTGACTCACTTCCGCTTTCAGGACTTTGCATATATAAAAAAAGTCTATAAAAAAAAGGTATAAAAGTCTATAAAAAAAAAAGGTAAGAAAAGTATAAAAAGTATAAAAAGGTATATACGTGCAGAGAGCCAGAATTTGGCTCCAAAATATGGCTCAGGCCTCGAAAATGGAATGTTTAGGATATTTTGAAAACTGGAGGGAGGTTTGGGACAAATGTGACCAAACGCCCTTTCAGTTCTTGGCATATGTTGGGTATAAAAAGTCGTAATATCAAACTGCGAATACGAGCAGAGAGCCAGAATTTGGCTCCAAAATATGGCTCAGGCCTCGATATTGGAATGTTTGGGATATTTTGAAAACGGCAGTTAGATTTGGGACAAATGTGACCAAATGTCGCTTTCAGTACTTGGCATATGTTGGGTATAAAAAGTCGTAATATCAAACTACGAATACGTGCATAGAGCCAGAATTTCGCTCCAAAATATGGCTCAGGCCACGAAAATGGAATGTTTGGGATATTTTGAAAACTGGAGGGAGGTTTCGGACAAATGTGACCAAACGCCCTTTCAGTTCTTGGCATATGTTGGGTATAAAAAGTCGTATTTCAAACTGCGAATACGTGCAGAGAGCCAGAATTTGGCTCCAAAATATAGCTCAGGCCTCGAAATTTGGACGTTTTGGATATTTTGAAAACTGCAGGGGAGTTTGTGCAAAATGTGACTCTCTGCCGCTTTCAGGACTTGGTATATGTTGGGTATAAAAAGTCGTAATTTAAAACTGCGAATACGTGCAGAGAGCCAGAATTTGGCTCCAAAATATGGCTCAGGCCTCGAAATTGGGACGTTTGGGATATTTTGAAAACTGCAGGGGAGTTTGTGCAAAATGTGACTCACTGCTGCTTTCAGTACTTGGCATATGTTGGGTATAAAAAGTCATAATATCAAACTGCGAATACGTGGAAAGAGCTAGAAATTGGCTCCAAAATATGAGTCAGGGCTCGATATTGGGATATTTCGGATATTTTGAAAACTGCAGGGAGGTTTGGGACAAATGTGACCAAACGCCGCTTTCAGTCCTTCGCATATGTTGGGTATAAAAAAGTCGTAATTTCAAACTGCGAATACGTGCAGAGAGCCAAAATTTGGCACCAAAATATTGCTCAGGCCTCGAAATTGGTATTTTTGGGATATTTTGAAAACTGTAGGGATGTTTGGGACAAATGTAACCAAACGCCGCTTTCAGTACTTGGCTTATGTTGGGTATAAAAAGATGAAATTTCTAACTGCGAATACGTGCAGAGAGCCAGAATTTGGCTCCAAATTATGGCTCAGGCCTCGAAATTGGGATATTTTCGTTATTTTAAAAACTGCAGAGGAGTTTGTGCAAAATGTGACTCACTGCCGCTTTCAGTACTTGGCATATGTTGGGTATAAAAAAGTCGCAATTTCAAACTGCGAATACGTGCAGAGATCCAGAATTTGGCTCCAAAATATGGTTCAGGCCTCGAAATTGGGATATTTGGGATATTTCGAAAACTGCAGAGGAGTTTGTGCAAAATGTGACTCACTGCCGCTTTCAGGACTTGGCATATGTTGGGTATAAAAATTCGTAATATCAAACTGCGAATACGTGGATATAGAGCTAGAATTAGGCTCCAAAATATGACTCAGGCCTCCAAATTGGGATGTTTGGGATATTTTGAAAACTGAAGGGGAGTTTGGGATAAATATGACCAAATGCCGCTTTCAGTACTTGGCATATGTTGGGTATAAAAAGTCGTAATATCAAACTGCAAATACGTGCAGAGAGCCAGAATTTGGCTCCAAAATATGGTTCAAGCCTCGAAATTGGGATATTTGGGAAATTTCGAAAACTGCAGGGGAGTTTGTGCAAAATGTGACTCTCTGCCGCTTTCAGGACTTGGCATATGTTGGGTATAAAAAGTCGTAATATCAAACTGCGAATACGTGCATAGAGCCAGAATTTGGCTCCATAATATGACTCAGGCTTAGAAATTGGGATGTTTGGGATATTTTGAAAACTGCAGTGGAGTTTGTGCAAAATGTGATTAATTGCCGCTTTCAGGACTTGGCATATGTTGGGAATAAAAGGTGGTAATTTCAAACCGCGAATACGTGCAGAGAGCCAGATTTTGGCTCCAAAATATGGCTCAGGCCTCGAAATTGTGATGTTTGGGATATTTTGAAAACTGCAGGGGACTTCGGGACAAATATGACCAAACGCCGCTTTCAGTACTTGGCATATGTTGGGTATAAAAAGTTGTAATTTCAAACAGAGAATGAGTGCAGAGAGCCTGAATTTTGCTCCAAAATATGGCGCAGGCCTCGAAATTGGGATGTTTGGGGTATTTTGAAAACTGGAGGGAGGTTTGGGACAAATGTGACCCAACGCCGCGTTCAGTACTTGGCATATGTTGGGTATAAAAAGTCGTAATTTCAAACTGCGAATACGTGCAGAGAGCCTGAATTTAACTCCAAAATATGGCTCAGGCCTCGAAATTGGGATGTTTGGGATATTTAGAAAAATGCAGGGGAGTTTGTGCAAAATGTGACTCTGCCGCTTTCAGTACTTGGCATATGTTGGATATTATATGTCGTAATTTCAACCTGCGAATACGTGCAGAGATCCAGAATTTGGCTCCAAAATATGGCTCAAGCCTCGATTTTAGGATGTTTGGGATATTTTGAAAACTGCTGAGGGGATTGGGACAAATGTGACCAAACGCCGCTTCCAGCACTTAGCATATGTTGGGTATAAAAAAGTCGCAATTTCAAACTGCGAATACGTGCAGAGAGCCAGAATTTGGCTCCAAAATATGGCTCAGGCCTCGAAATTGGGACGTTTGGGATATTTTGAAAACTGGAGGGAGGTTTGGATAAATGTGACCAAACGCCGTTTTCAGTCGTTCGCATATGTTGGGTATAAAAAAGTCGTAGTTTCAAACTGCTAATACATGCAAAGAGCCAGAATTTGGTTCCAAAATATGGCTCAGGCCTCGAAATTGGGATATTTGGGATATTTTGAAAACTGCGGGGAGGTTTGGGACAAATGTGACCAAACGCCGCTTTCAGTACTTGTCATATGTTGGGTATAAAAAGATGTAATTTCAAACTGCGAATACGTGCAGAGAGCCAGAATTTGGCTCCAAAATATAGCTCAGGCCTCGAAATTGGGATATTTGCGTTATTTTGAAAACTGGAGGGGAGTTTGGGCAAAATGTGACTCACTGCCACTTTCAGTACTTGGCATATGTTGGGTATAAAAAGTCGTAATTTCAAACTGCGAATACGTGCAGAGAGCCTGAACTTGGCTCCAAAATATGGCTCAGGCCTCGAAATTGGGATGTTTGAGATATTTTGAAAACTGCAGGGGAGTTTGTGCAAAATGTGACTAATTTTGTCGCTTTAAGGACTTGGCATATGTTGGGAATAAAAAATCGTGATTTAAAACTGCGAATACGTGCAGAGAGCCAGAATTTGGCTCCAAAATATAGCTCAGGCCTCGAAATTGGGATATTTGCGTTATTTTGAAAACTGGAGGGGAGTTTGGGCAAAATGTGACTCACTGCCGCTTCCAGTACTTGGCATATGTTGGGAATAAAAAAGTCGATATTTCAAACTGCGAATACGTGCAGAGAGCCAGAATTTGGCTCCAAAATATGGTTCAGGCCTCGAAATTGGGATATTTGGGATATTTCGAAAACTGCAGGGGAGTTTGTGCCAAATGTGACTCACTGCCGCTTTCAGGACTTTGCGTATGTTGGGTATAAAAATTTGTAATATCGAACTGCGAATACGTGCATAGAGCCAGAATTTGGCTCCAAATTATGGCTCAGGTTTCGAAATTGGGATGTTTGGGATATTTTGAAAACTGCAGGGGAGTTTTGGACAAATATGACCAAACGCCGCTTTCAGTACTTGACATATGTTGGGTATAAAAAAGTCGCAATTTCAAACTGCAAATAAGTGCAGAGAGCCAGAATTTGGCTCCAAAATATGGCTCAGGACTCGAGATTGGGATGTTTGGGATATTTTGAAAACTGCAGGAGACTTTGGGACAAATATGACTCACTGCCGCTTTCAGGAATTGGCATATGTTGGGTATAAAAAGTCGTAATTTCAAACTGTGAATACGTGCAGAGAGCCAGAATCTGGCTCCAAAATATGGCTCAGGCTACGAAATTGGGATGTGTGGGATATTTTGAAAACTGGAGGGAGGTTTGGGTCACATGTGACCAAACGCCATTTTCAGCACTTGGCATATATTGGGAATAAAAAAGTCGCAATTTCAAACTGCGAATACGTGCAGAGAGCAAGAATTTGGCTCTAAAATATGGCTCAGGCCTCGAAATTTGGATATTTAAGATATTTTGAAAACTGGAGGGGAGTTTGTGCAAAATGTGACTCACTGCTGCTTTCAGTACTTGGCATATGTTGGGTATAAAATTCGTAATACCAAACTGCGAATACGTGCAGAGAGCCAGAATTTGGCTCCAAAATATGGGGTAGGCCTCGATAATGGGATGTTTGGGATATTTTGAAAACTGCAGGAAGGTTTGGGACAAATGTGATCAAACGCCGCTTTCAGTACTCCACATATGTTGGGAATAAAAAAGTCGTAATATCAAACTGCGAATACGTGCAGAGAGCCTGAATTTGGCTCTAAAATATGGCTCAGGCCTCGAAATTGGAATGTTTGGGATATTTTGAAAACTGAAGGGGAGTTTGTGCAAAATGTGACTCACTGCGGCGTCCAGTACTTGGCATATGTTGGGTATAAAAAGTCGTAATATCAAACAGCGAATACGTGCAGAGGGCCAGAATTTGGCTCCAAAATATGGCTCAGGCCTCGAAATTGGGATATTTGCGTTATTACTTGAGGGGAGTTTGGGCAAAATGTGACTCACTGCCGCTTTCAGTACTTGGCATATGTTGGGTATAAAAAAGTCGCAATTTCAAACTGCTAATACGTGCAGAGATCCAGAATTTGGCTCCAAAAATATGGCTCAGGCCTCGAAGTTGGGATATTTGGGATATTTCGAAAACTGCAGGGGAGTTTGTGCAAAATGTGACTCACTGCCGCTTTCAGGACTTGGCATATGTTGGGTATAAAAATTCGTAATATTAAACTGCGAGTACGTGCAGAGATCCAGAATTTGGCTCCAAAATATGGCCCAGGCCTCGAAATTGGGATGCTTTGGATATTTAAAAAACTGCAGGGAGGTTTGGGACAAATGTGACCAAGCGCCGCTTTCAGTACTTGGCATATGTTGGTATAAAAAAGTCGCAATTTCAAACTGCGAATACGTGCAAAGAGCCAAAATTTGGCTCCATAATATGGCTCAGGCCTCGAAATTGGGATATATGGGATATTTTGAAAACTGCAGGGGAGTTTGTGCAAAATGTGACTCACTGCCGCTTTCAGGACTTGGCATATGTTGGGTATAAAAGGTGGCAATTTCGAACTGCGAATACGTGCAGCGAGCCATAATTTGACTCCAAAATATGGCTCAGGCCTAGAAATTGGGATGTTTGGGATATTTTGAAAACTGCAGGGGACTTTGGGACAAATATGACCAAACGCCGCTTTCAGTACTTGGCATATGTTGGGTATAAAAAGTCGTAATATCAAACTGCGAATGCGTGCAGAGAGCTAGAATTTGGCTCCAAAATATGCCTCAGGCCTCGAAATTGAGATATTTGGGATATTTTTGAAAACTGCAGGGAGGTTTGGGACAAATGTGACCAAACGCCGGTTTCAATACTGGGCATATGTTGGGTATAATAAGTTGTAATTTCAAACTGCGAATACGTGCAGAGAGCCAGAATTTGGTTCCAAAATATGGCTCAGGCCTCGATATTGGGATGTTTTGATATTTTGAAAACTGCAGGGGGGATTGGGACCAATCTGACTAAACGCCGCTTTCAGTACTTGGCATATGTTGGGTACAAAAAAGTCGTAATTTCAAACTGCGAATACGTGCAGAGAGCCAGAATTTGGCTCCAAATTATGTCTCAGACCTCGAAATTGGGATATTTGGGATATTTTGAAAACTGCAGGGGTGATTGTGCAAAATGTGACTCACTGCCGCTTTCAGGACTTGGCATATGTTGGGTATAAAAAGTCGTAATATTAAACTGCGAATACGTGCATAAAGCAAGAATTTGGCTCCAAAATATGGCTCAGGCCTAGAAATTGGGATGTTTGGGATATTTTGAAAACTGGAGGGAGGTTTGGGACAAATGTGACCAAACACCGCTTTCAGTACTTGGCATATGTTGGGTATAAAAAGTCGTAACTTATAACTGCGAATACGTGCAGAGAGCCAGAATTTGGATCCAAAATATGGCTCAGGCCTCGAAATTGGGATATTTGGGATATTTCGAAAACTGCAGGGGAGTTTGTGCAAAATGTAACTCACTGCAGCTTTCAGTACTTGGCATATGTTGGGTATAAAAATTCATAATATTAAACTGCGAATACGTGCAACGAGCCAGAATTTGGCTCCAAAATATGGGTCAGGCCTCGAAATTGGGATATTTTGGATATTTTAAAAACTGCAAGGAGGTTTGGGACAAATGTGACCAAACGCCGCTTTCAGTACTTGGCATATGTTGGGTATAAAAAGTCGTAATTTCAAACTGCGAATACGTGCAGAGAGCCTGAATTTGGCTCCAAAATATGGCTCAGGCCTCGAAATTGGGATGTTTGAGATATTTTGAAAACTGCAGGGGAGTTTGTGCAAAATGTGACTAATTTTGCCGCTTTAGGACTTGGCATATGTTGGGAATAAAAAATCGTGATTTAAAACTGCGAATACGTGCAGAGAGCCAGAATTTGGCTCCAAAATATAGCTCAGGCCTCGAAATTGGGATATTTGGGATATTTTGAAAACTGCAGAGGAGTTTGTGCAAAATGTTACTCTCTGCCGCTTTCAGGACTTGGCATAAGTTGGGTATAAAAGGTGATAATTTCAAACTGCGAATATGTGCAGAGAGCCAGATTTTGGCTCCAAAATATGGCTCAAGCCTCGAAATTGGGATGTTTGGGATATTTTGAAAACTGCAGGGGACTTTGGGACAAATATGACCAAACGCCGCTTTCAGTACTTGGCATATGTTGGGTATAAAAAGACGTAATTTCAAACTGCGAATACGTGCAGAGAGCTAGAATTTGGCTCCAAAATATGGCTCAGGCCTCGAAATTGGGATATTTGGGATATTTCGAAAACTGCAAGGGAGTTTGTGCAAAATGTGACTCACTTCGGCTTTCAGGACTTTGCATATATAAATAAGTCTATAAAAAAAAAGGTATAAAAGTCTATAAAAAAAAGGTATAAAAAGTATAAAAAGTATAAAAAGGTATATACGTGCAGAGAGCCAGAATTTGCTCCAAAATATGGCTCAGGCCTCGATATTGGGATGTTTGGGATATTTTGAAAACTGCAGTTAGATTTGGGACAAATGTGACCAAACGTCACTTTCAGTACTTGGCATAAGTTGGGTATAATAAGTTGTAATTTCAAACTGCGAATACCTGCATATAGCCAGAATTTCGCTCCAAAATATGGCTCAGGCCTCGAAAATGGAATGTTTAGGATATTTTGAAAACTGGAGGGAGGTTTGGGACAAATGTGACCAAACGCCCTTTCAGTACTTGGCATATGTTGGGTATAAAAAGTCGTAATATCAAACTGCGAATACGAGCAGAGAGCCAGAATTTGGCTCCAAAATATGGCTCAGGCCTCAATATTGGAATGTTTGGGATATTTTGAAAACGGCAGTTGGATTTGGGACAAATGTGACCAAACGTCGCTTTCAGTACTTGGCATATGTTGGGTATAAAAAGTCGTAATATCAAACTACGAATACGTGCATAGAGCCAAAATTTCGCTCCAAAATATGGCTCAGGCCACGAAAATGGAATGTTTGGGATATTTTGAAAACTGGAGGGAGGTTTCGGACAAATGTGACCAAACGCCCTTTCAGTTCTTGGCATATGTTGGGTATAAAAAGTCGTATTTCAAACTGCGAATACGTGCAGAGAGCCAGAATTTGGCTCCAAAATATAGCTCAGGCCTCGAAATTTGGACGTTTTATATATTTTGAAAACTGCAGGGGAGTTTGTGCAAAATGTGATTCTCTGCCGCTTTCAGGACTTGGTATATGTTGGGTATAAAAAGTCGTAATTAAAAACTGCGAATACGTGCAGAGAGCCAGAATTTGGCTCCAAAATATGGCTCAGGCCTCGAAATTGGGACGTTAGGGATATTTTGAAAACTGCAGGGGAGTTTGTGCAAAATGTGACTCACTGCTGCTTTCAGTACTTGGCATATGTTGGGTATAAAAAGTCATAATATCAAACTGCGAATACGTGCAAAGAGCTAGAATTTGGCTCCAAAATATGAGTCAGGCCTCGATATTGGAATATTTCGGATATTTTGAAAACTGCAGGGAGGTTTGGGACAAATGTGACCAAACGCCGCTTTCAGTCCTTCGCATATGTTGGGTATAAAAAAGTCGTAATTTCAAACTGCGAATACGTGCAGAGAGCCAAAATTTGGCTCCAAAATATTGCTCAGGCCTCGAAATTGGTATTTTTGGGATATTTTGAAAACTGCAGGGATGTTTGGGACAAATGTAACCAAACACCGCTTTCAGTACTTGGCTTATGTTGGGTATAAAAAGATGAAATTTCTAACTGCGAATACGTGCAGAGAGCCAGAATTTGGCTCCAAAATATGGCTCAGGCCTCGAAATTGGGATATTTGCGTTATTTTAAAAACTGGAGGGGAGTTTGCGCAAAATATGACTCACTGCCGCTTTCAGTACTTGGCATATGTTGGGTATAAAAAAGTCGCAATTTCAAACTGCGAATACGTGCAGAGATCCAGAATTTGGCTCCAAAATATGGTTCAGGCCTCGAAATTGGGATATTTGGGATATTTCGAAAACTGCAGAGGAGTTTGTGCAAAATGTGACTCACTGCCGCTTTCAGGACTTGGCATATGTTGGGTATAAAAGGTGGCAATTTCGAACTGCGAATACGTGCATATAGAGCCAGAATTTGGCTCCAAAATATGACTCAGGCCTCCAAATTGGGATGTTTGGGATATTTTGAAAACTGAAGGGGAGTTTGGGATAAATATGACCAAATGCCGCTTTCAATACTTGGCATATGTTGGGTATAAAAAGTCGTAATATCAAACTGCAAATACGTGCAGAGAGCCAGAATTTGGCTCCAAAATATGGCTCAAGCCTCGAAATTGCGATATTTGGGAAATTTCGAAAACTGCAGGGGAGTTTGTGCAAAATGTGACTCTCTGCCGCTTTCAGGACTTGGCATATGTTGGGTATAAAAAGTCGTAATATCAAACTGCGAATACGTGCATAGAGCCAGAATTTGGCTCCATAATATGACTCAGGCTTAGAAATTGGGATGTTTGGAATATTTTGAAAACTGGAGGGAGGTTTGGGACAAATGTGACCAAACGCCGCTTTCAGTACTTGGCTGGGTTGGGTATAAAAAGTCGTAACTTAAAACTGCGAATACGTGCAGAGAGCCAGAATTTGGCTCCAAAATATGGCTCAGGCCTCGAAATTGGGATGTTTGGGATATTTTGAAAACTGCAGGGGACTTCGGGACAAATATGACCAAACGCCGCTTTCAGTACTTGGCATATGTTGGGTATAAAAAGTCGTAATTTCAAACTGCGAATACGTGCAGAGAGCCAGAATTTGGCTCCAAAATATAGCTCAGGCCTCGAAATTTGGACGTTTGGGATATTTTGAAAACTGGAGAGAGGTTTGGGATAAATGTGACCAAACGCCGTTTTCAGTCGCTCGCATATGTTGGGTATAAAAAAGTCGTAGTTTCAAACTGCAAATACATGCAAAGAGCCAGAATTTGGGTCCAAAATATGGCTCAGGCCTCGAAATTGGGATATTTGGGATATTTTGAAAACTGCGGGGAGGTTTGGGACAAATGTGACCAAACGCCGCTTTCAGTACTTGTCATATGTTGGGTATAAAAAGATATAATTTCAAACTGCGAATACGTGCAGAGAGCCAGAATTTGGCTCCAAAATATAGCTCAGGCCTCGAAATTGGGATATTTGCGTTATTTTGAAAACTGAAGGGGAGTTTGGGCAAAATGTGACTCACTGCCGCTTTCAGTACATGGCATATGTTGGGAATAAAAAAGTCGCTATTTCAAACTGCGAATACGTGCAGAGAGCCAGAATTTGGCTCCAAAATATGGCTCAGGCCTCGAAATTGGGATATTTGGGATATTTCGAAAACTGCAGGGGAGTTTGTGCAAAATGTGACTCACTGCAGCTTTCAGGACTTTGCGTATGTTGGGTATAAAAATTGGTAATATCAAACTGCGAATACGTGCATAGAGCAAGAATTTGGCTCCAAATTATGGCTCAGGTTTCGAAATTGGGAAGTTTGGGATATTTTGAAAACTGCAGGGGAGTTTAGGACAAATATGACCAAACGCCGCTTTCAGTACTTGACATATGTTGGGTATAAAAAAGTCGCAATTTCAAACTGCAAATAAGTGCAGAGAGCCAGAATTTGGCTCCAAAATATGGCTCAGGACTCGAGATTGGGATGTTTGGGATATTTTGAAAACTGCAGGAGACTTTGGGACAAATATGACTCACTGCCGCTTTCAGGAATTGGGATATGTTGGGTATAAAAAGTCGTAATTTCAAACTGCGAATACGTGCAGAGAGCCAGAATCTGGCTCCAAAATATGGCTCAGGCCACGAAATTGGGATGTGTGGGATATTTTGAAAACTGGAGGGAGGTTTGGGTCACATGTGACCAAACGCCATTTTCAGCACTTGGCATATATTGGGAATAAAAAATTCGCAATTTCAAACTGCGAATACGTGCAGAGAGCAAGAATTTGGCTCTAAAATATGGCTCAGGCCTCGAAATTTGGATATTTGAGATATTTTGAAAACTGGAGGGGAGTTTGTGCAAAATGTGACTCACTGCTGCTTTCAGTACTTGGCATATGTTGGGTATAAAATTCGTAATACCAAACTGCGAACACGTGCAGAGAGCCAGAATTTGGCTCCAAAATATGGGGTAGGCCTCGATATTGGGATGTTTGGGATATTTTGAAAACTGCAGGAAGGTTTGGGACAAATGTGATCAAACGCCGCTTTCAGTACTCCACATATGTTGGGTATAAAAAAGTCGTAATATCAAACTGCGAATACGTGCAGAGAGCCTGAATTTGGCTCTAAAATATGGCTCAGGCCTCGAAATTGGGATGTTTCGGATATTTTGAAAACTGAAGGGGAGTTTGTGCAAAATGTGACTCACTGCTGCGTCCAGTACTTGGCATATGTTGGGTATAAAAAGTCGTAATATCAAACAGCGAATACGTGCAGAGGGCCAGAATTTGGCTCCAAAATATGGCTCAGGCCTCGAAATTGGGATATTTGCGTTATTACTTGAGGGGAGTTTGGGCAAAATGTGACTCACTGACGCTTTCAGTACTTGGCATATGTTGGGTATAAAAAAGTCGCAATTTCAAACTGCTAATACGTGCAGAGATCCAGAATTTGGCTCCAAAAATATGGCTCAGGCCTCGAAGTTGGGATATTTGGGATATTTCGAAAACTGCAGGGGAGTTTGTGCAAAATGTGACTCACTGCCGCTTTCAGGACTTGGCATATGTTGGGTATAAAAATTCGTAATATTAAACTGCGAGTACGTGCAGAGATCAAGAATTTGGCTCCAAAATATGGCCCAGGCCTCGAAATTGGGATGCTTTGGATATTTAAAAAACTGCAGGGAGGTTTGGGACAAATGTGACCAAACGCCGCTTTCAGTACTTGGCATATGTTGTTATAAAAAAGTCGCAATTTCAAACAGCGAATACGTGCAAAGAGCCAAAATTTGGCTCCATAATATGGCTCAGGCCTCGAAATTGGGATATATGGGATATTTTGAAAACTGCAGGGGAGTTTGTGCAAAATGTGACTCACTACCGCTTTCAGGACATGGCATATGTTGGGTATAAAAGGTGGCAATTTCGAACTGCGAATACGTGCAGAGAGCCAGAATTTGACTCCAAAATATGGCTCAGGCCTCGAAATTGGGATGTTTGGGATATTTTGAAAACTGCAGGGGACTTTGGGACAAATATGACCAAACGCCGCTTTCAGTACTTGGCATATGTTGGGTATAAAAAGTTGTAATTTCAAACAGAGAATGAGTGCAGAGAGCCTGAATTTTGCTCCAAAATATGGCGCAGGCCTCGAAATTGGGATATTTGCGTTATTTTGAAAACTGAAGGGGAGTTTGGGCAAAATGTGACTCACTGCCGCTTTCAGTACTTGGCATATGTTGGGAATAAAAAATTCGCTATTTCAACCTGCGAATACGTGCAGAGAGCCAGAATTTGGCTCCAAAATATGGCTCAGGCCTCGATATTGGGATGTTTGGGATATTTTGAAAACTGGAGGGAGGTTTGGGACAAATGTGACCAAACGCTGCGTTCAGTACTTGGCATATGTTGGGTATAAAATGTCGTAATTTCAAACTGCGAATACGTGCAGAGAGCCTGAATTTAACTCCAAAATATGGCTCAGGCCTCGAAATTGGGATGTTTGGGATATTTAGAAAAATGCAGGGGAGTTTGTGCAAAATGTGACTCTTTGCCGCTTTCAGTGCTTGGCATATGTTGGATATTATATGTCGTAATTTCAACCTGCGAATACGTGCAGAGATCCAGAATTTGGCTCCAAAATATGGCTCAAGCCTCGATTTTAGGATGTTTGGGATATTTTGAAAACTGCTGAGGGGATTCAGACAAATGTGACCAAACGCCACTTCCAGCACTTAGCATATGTTGGGTATAAAAAAGTCGCAATTTCAAACTGCGAATACGTGCAGAGAGCCAGAATTTGGCTCCAAAATATGGCTACGGCCTCGAAATTGGGACGTTTGGGTTATTTTGAAAACTGGAGGGAGGTTTGGGATAAATGTGACCAAACGCCGTTTTCAGTCGTTCGCATATGTTGGGTATAAAAAAGTCGTAGTTTCAAACTGCTAATACATGCAAAGAGCCAGAATTTGGGTCCAAAATATGGCTCAGGCCTCGAAATTGGGATATTTGGGATATTTTGAAAACTGCGGGGAGGTTTGGGACAAATGTGACCAAACGCCGCTTTCAGTACTTGTCATATGTTGGGTATAAAAAGATGTAATTTCAAACTACGAATACGTGCAGAGAGCCAGAATTTGGCTCCAAAATATAGCTCAGGCCTCGAAATTGGGATATTTGCGTTATTTTGAAAACTGAAGGGGAGTTTGGGCAAAATGTGACTCACTGCCGCTTTCAGTACTTGGCATATGTTGGGAATAAAAAATTCGCTATTTCAACCTGCGAATACGTGCAGAGAGCCAGAATTTGGCTCCAAAATATGGCTCAGGCCTCGAAATTGGGATATTTGGGATATTTCGAAAACTGCAGGGGAGTTTGTGCAAAATGTGACTCACTGCTGCTTTCAGTACTTGGCATATGTTGGGTATAAAATTCGTAATACCAAACTGCGAATACGTGCAGAGAGCCAGAATTTGGCTCCAAATTATGGCTCAGGTTTCGAAATTGGGAAGTTTGGGATTTTTTGAAAACTGCAGGGGAGTTTAGGACAAATATGACCAAACGCCGCTTTCAGTACTTGACATATGTTGGGTATAAAAAAGTCGCAATTTCAAACTGCAAATAAGTGCAGAGAGCCAGAATCTGGCTCCAAAATATGGCTCAGGCCACGAAATTGGGATGTGTGGGATATTTTGAAAACTGGAGGGAGGTTTGGGTCACATGTGACCAAACGCCATTTTCAGCACTTGGCATATATTGGGAATAAAAAAGTCGCAATTTCAAACTGCGAATACGTGCAGAGAGCAAGAAATTGGCTCTAAAATATGGCTCGGGCCTCGAAATTTGGATATTTGAGATATTTTGAAAACTGGAGGGGAGTTTGTGCAAAATGTGACTCACTGCTGCTTTCAGTACTTGGCATATGTTGGGTATAAAATTCGTGATACCAAACTGCGAATACGTGCAGAGAGCCAGAATTTGGCTCCAAAATATGGGGTAGGCCTCGATATATGGATGTTTGGGATATTTTGAAAACTGCAGGAAGGTTTGGGACAAATGTGATCAAACGCTGCTTTCAGTACTCCACATATGTTGGGTATAAAAAAGTCGTAATATCAAACTGCGAATACGTGCAGAGAGCCTGAATTTGGCTCTAAAATATGGCTCAGGCCTCGAAATTGGAATGTTTGGGATATTTTGAAAACTGAAGGGGAGTTTGTGCAAAATGTGACTCACTGCTGCGTCCAGTACTTGGCATATGTTGGGTATAAAAGGTCGTAATATCAAACAGCGAATACGTGCAGAGGGCCAGAATTTGGCTCCAAAATATGGCTCAGGCCTCGAAATTGGGATATTTGCGTTATTACTTGAGGGGAGTTTGGGCAAAATGTGACTCACTGCCGCTTTCAGTACTTGGCATATGTTGGGTATAAAAAAGTCGCAATTTCAAACTGCTAATACGTGCAGAGATCCAGAATTTGGCTCCAAAAATATGGCTCAGGCCTCGAAGTTGGGATATTTGGGATATTTCAAAAACTGCAGGGGAGTTTGTGCAAAATGTGACTCACTGCCGCTTTCAGGACTTGGCATATGTTGGGTATAAAAATTCGTAATATTAAACTGCGAGTACGTGCAGAGATCCAGAATTTGGCTCCAAAATATGGCCCAGGCCTCGAAATTGGGATGCTTTGGATATTTAAAAAACTGCAGGGAGGTTTGGGACAAATGTGACCAAGCGCCGCTTTCAGTACTTGGCATATGTTGGTATAAAAAAGTCGCAATTTCAAACTGCGAATACGTGCAAAGAGCCAAAATTTGGCTCCATAATATGGCTCAGGCCTCGAAATTGGGATATATGGGATATTTTGAAAACTGCAGGGGAGTTTGTGCAAAATGTGACTCACTGCCGCTTTCAGGACTTGGCATATGTTGGGTATAAAAGGTGGCAATTTCGAACTGCGAATACGTGCAGAGAGCCTGAATTTGACTCCAAAATATGGCTCAGGCCTCGAAATTGGGGTGTTTGGGATATTTTGAAAACTGCAGGGGACTTTGGGACAAATATGACCAAACGCCGCTTTCAGTACTTGGCATATGTTGGGTATAAAAAGTTGTAATTTCAAACAGAGAATGAGTGCAGAGAGCCTGAATTTTGCTCCAAAATATGGCGCAGGCCTCGAAATTGGGATATTTGGGATATTTTGCAACTGCAGGGAGGTTTGGGACAAATGAGACCAAACGCGGCTTTCAGTACTTCGCATATGTTGGGTATAAAAAGTCGTAATTTCAAACTGCGAATACGTGCAGAGAGCCAGAATTTGGCTCCAAAATATGGCTCAGGCCTCGAAATTGGGATGTTTGGGATATTTTGAAAACTGCAGGGGTCTTTGGGACAAATATGACCAAACGCCGCTTTCAGTACTTGGCATATGTTGGGTATAATAGGTTGTAATTTCAAACTGCGAATACGTGCAGAGAGCCAGAATTTGGCTCCAAAATATGGCTCAGGCCTCGAAATTGGGGTGTTTGGGATATTTTGAAAACTGGAGGGAGGTTTGGGACAAATGTGACCAAACGCCGCTTTCAGTTCTTCGCATATGTTGGGTAGAAAAAGATGTAATTTCAAACTGCGAATACGTGCAGAGAGCCAGAATTCGGCTCCAAAATATAGCTCAGGCCTCGAAATTGGGATATTTGCATTATTGCTGGAGGGGAGTGTGGGCAAAATGTGACTCACTGCCGCTTTCATTACTTGGAATATGTTGGGTATAAAAATCGTATTATCAAACTGCGAATACGTGCATAGAGCCAGAATTTGGCTCCAAAATATGGCTCAGGAATCGAAATTGGGGTGTTTGGGATATTTTGAAAACTGGAGGGAGGTTTGGGACATATGCGACCAAACGCCGCTTTCAGTACTTGGCTTATGTTGTTATAAAAAAGTCGCAATTTCAAACAGCGAATACGTGCAAAGAGCCAATATTTGGCTCCATAATATGGCTCAGGCCTCGAAATTGGGATATTTGGGATATTTTGAAAACTGCTGGGGAGTTTGTGCAAAATGTGACTCACTGCCGCTTTCAGGACTTGGCATATGTTGGGTATAAAATGTCATAATATCATACTGCGAATACATGCATAGAGCCAGAATTTAGCTCCAAAATATGGCTCATGCCTCGAAATTGGGATGTTTGGGATGTTGTGAAAACTGCAGGGGACTTTGGGACAAATATGACCAAACGCCGCTTTCAGTACTTGGCCTATGTTGGGTATAAAAAGTTTTAATTTCAAACTGCGAATACGTGCAGAGAGCCTGAATTTTGCTCCAAAATATGACGCAGGCCTCGAAATTGGGATATTTGGGAAATTTTGAAAACTGCAGGGAGGTTTGGGACAAATGTGACCAAACGCCGCTCTCAGTACTTCGCATATGTTGGGTATAAAAAGTCGTTATTTCAAACTGCGAATATGTGCAGAGAGCCTGAATTTGGTTCCAAAATATGGCTCAGGCCTCGATATTGGGATGTTTGGGATATTTTGAAAACTGCAGGGGAGTTTGTGCACAATGCGACTCACTGCCGCTTTCAGGACTTTGCATATGTTGGGTATAAAAAGTCGTAATATCAAACTGCGAATACGTGCATAGAGCCAGAATTTGGCTACAAAATATGGCTCAAGCCTCGAAATTGGGGTGTTTGGGATATTTTGAAAACTGTAGGGAGGTTTGGGACAAATGTGACCAAACGCCGCTTTCAGTACTTGGCATATGTTGGTATAAAAAAGTAGCAATTTCAAAAAGCGAATACGTGCAAAGAGTCAAAATTTGGCTCCATAATATGGCTCAGGCCTCGAAATTGGGATATTTGAGATATTTTGAAAACTGCAGGGGAGTTTGTGCAAAATGTGACTCGCTCCCGCTTTCAGGACTTGGCATATGTTGGGTATAAAATGTCGTTATATCAAACTGCGAATACGTGCATAGAGCCAGAATTTGGCTCCAACATATGGCTCAGGCCTCGAAATTGGGATGTTTGGGATATTTTGAAAACTGCAGGGGACTTTGGGACAAATATGACCAAACGCCGCTTTCAGTACTTGGCATATGTTGGGTATAAAAAGTCGTAATTTCAAACTGCGAATACGTGCATAGATCCAGAATTTGGCTCCAAAATAAGGCTCAGGCCTCGATATTGGGATGTTTGGGATATTTTGAAAACTGCAGTTAGATTTGGGACAAATGTGACCAAACGCCACTTTCAGTACTTGTCATATGTTGGGTATAAAAAATCGTTATTTCAAACTGCGAATACGTGCAGAGAGCCTGAATTTGGTTCCAAAATATGGCTCAGGCCTCGATATTGGGATGTTTGGGATATTTTGAAAACTGCAGGGGGGATTAGGACAAATGTGACTAAACGCCGCTTTCAGTACTTCGCATATGTTGGGTATAAAAAGTCGTTATTTCAAACTGCGAATACGTGCAGAAAGCCAGGATTTGGCTCCAAAATATAGCTCAGGCCTCGATATTGGGATGTTTGGGATATTTTGAAAACTGCAGGAAAGTTTAAGACAAATGTGACCAAACACCGCTTTCAGTACTTCGCATATGTTGGGTATAAAAAGTCGTAATATCAAACCCCGAATACATGCAGAGAGCCAGAACTTGGCTCCAAAATATGGCTCAGGCTTCGAAATTGGGATATTTGCATTATTATTGGAGGGGAGTTTGGGCAAAATGTGACTCACTGCCGCTTTCAGGACTTGGCATATGTTGGGTATAAAAATTCGTAATATCAAACTCCGAGTACGTGCATAGAGCCAGAATTTGGCTCCAAAATAAGGCTCAGGCCTCGATATTGGGATGTTTGGGATATTTTGAAAACTGCAGGGGGGATTGGGACAAATGTGACTAAACGCCGCTTTCAGTACTTCGCATATGTTGGGTATAAAAAAGTTGTAATTTCAAACTACGAATACGTGCAGAGAGCCAGAATTTGGCTCCAAATTATAGCTCAGGCCTCGAAATTGGGGTGTTTGGGATATTTTGAAAACTGGAGGGAGGTTTGGGACAAATAAGACCAAACGCCGCTCTCAGTACTTCGCATATGTTGGGTATAAAAAGTCGTAATTTCAAACTGCGAATACCTGCAGAGAGCCATAATTTGGCTCCAAAATATGGCTCAGGCCTCGAAATTGGGTTATTTGGGATATTTCAAACACTGCAGGGGAGTTTGTGCAAAATGCGACTCACTGCCGCTTTCAGGACTTGGCATATGTTGGTATAAAAAATCGCAATTTTAAAAAGCGAATACGTGCAAAGAGCCAAAATTTGGCTCCATAATATGGCTCAGGCCTCGAAATTGGGATATTTGGGATATTTTGAAAGCTGCAGTGGAGTTTGTGCAAAATGTGACTCACTGCCGCTTTCAGGACTTGGCATATGTTGGGTATAAAATGTCGTAATATCAAACTGCGAATACGTGCATTGAGCCAGAATTTGGCTCAAAAATATGGCTCAGGCCTCGAAATTGGGATGTTTGGGATATTTTGAAAACTGCCGGAGTCTTTGGGACAAATATGACCAAACGCCGCTTTCAGTACTTGGCCTATGTTGGGTATAAAAAGTTGTAATTTCAAACTGCGAATGCATGCAGAGAGCCTGAATTTTGCTCCAAAATATGGCGCAGGCCTCGAAATTGGGATATTTGGGATATTTAGAAAACTGCAGGGAGGTTTGGGACAAATGAGACCAAACGCCGCTCTCAGTACTTTGCATATGTTGGGTATAAAAAGTCGTAATATCAAACTGCAAATACGTGCATAGAGCCAGAATTTGGATCCAAAATATGGCTCAGGCCTCGAAATTGGGGTGTTTGGGATATTTTGAAAACTGGAGGGAGGTTTGGGACAAATGTGACCAAACGCCGCTTTCAGTACTTGGCATATGTTGGTTATAAAAAGATGTAATTTCAAACTTCGAAAACGTGCAGAGAGCCAGAATTTGGCTCCAAAATATAGCTCAGGCCTCGAAATTGGGATATTTGCATTATTACTGGAGGGGAGTTTGGGCAAAATGTGACTCACTGCCGCTTTCATTACTTGGCATATGTTGGGTATAAAAAGTCGTAATATCAAACTGCGAATACGTGCATAGAGCCAGAATTTGGCTACAAAATATGGCTCAGGCCTCGATATTGGGATGTTTGGGATATTTTGAAAACTGCAGGGTGGATTGGGACAAATGTGACTAAACGCCGCTTTCAATACTTTGCATATGTTCTGTATAAAAAAGTCGTAATTTCAAACTGCGAATACGTGCAGAGAGCCAGAATTTGGTTCCAAAATATGTCTCAGGCCTCGAAATTGGGATATTTCGGATATTTAAAAAACTGCAGGGGAGTTTGTGCAAAATGTGACTCACTGCCGCTTTCAGGACTTGGAATATGTTGGGTATAAAAGTCGTAATATCAAACTGCGAATACGTGCATAGATCCAGAATTTGGCTCCAAAATATGGCTCAGGCCTCGAAATTGGGATGTTTGGAATATTTTGAAAACTGCAGGGGACTTTGGGACAAATATGACTAAACGCCGCTTTTAGTACTTGGCCTATGTTGGGTATAAAAAGTTGTAATTTCAAACTGCGAATACCTGCACAGAGCCAGAATTTGGCTCCAAATTATGGCTCAGGCTCGAAATTGGGGTGTTTGGGATATTTTGAAAACTGGAGGGAGGTTTGGGACAAATGTGACCAAACGCCGCTTTCAGTACTTGGCATATGTTGGTATAAAAAAGTCGCAATTTCAAACTGCGAATACGTGCAGAGAGCCTGAATTTTGCTCCAAATAATGGCGCAGGCCTCGAAATTGGGATATTTGGGATATTTTGCAACTGCAGGGAGGATTGGGACAAATGAGACCAAACGCCGCTCTCAGTACTTTGCATATGTTGGGTATAAAAAGTCGTAATTTCAAACCGCGAATACGTGCAGAGAGCCAGAATTTGGCTCCAAAATATGGCTCAGGCCTCGAAATTGGGATATTTGGGATATTTCAAAAACTGCAGGGGAGTTTGTGCAAAATGCGACTCACTGCCGATTTCAGGACTTTGCATATGTTGTTTATAAAAAGTCGTAATATCAAACTGCGAATACGTGCATAGAGCCAGAATTTGGCTCCAAAATATGGCTCAGGCCTTGAAATTGGGATATTTGGGATATTTCAAAAACTGCAGGGGAGTTTGTGCAAAATGTGACTCACTGCCGCTTTCAGGACTTGGCATATGTTCGGTATAAAAAGTCGTAATATCAAACTGCGAATACGTGCACAAAGCCAGAATTTGGCTCCAAATTATGGCTCAGGCCTCAAAATTGGGATGTTTGGGATATTTTGAAAACTGCAGGGGACTTTGGGACAAATATGACCAAACGCCGCTTTCAGTACTTGGCATATGTTCGGTATAAAAAGTCGTAATTTCAAACTGCGAATACGTGCAGAGATCCAGAATTTGGCTCCAAAATATGGCTCAGGCCTCGAAATAGGGATGGTTGGGATATTTTGAAAACTGGAGGGTGGATTGGGACAAATGTGACCAAACGCCGCTTTCAGTACTTGGCATATGTTGGGTAAAAAAATTCGTTATTTCAAACTGCGAATAAGTGCAGAGAGCCTGAATTTGGTTCCAAAATATGGCTGAGGCCTCGATATTGGGATGTTTCGGATATTTTGAAAACTGCAATAAAGTTTAGGACAAATGTGACCAAAAACCGCTTTCAGTACTTCGCATATGTTGGGTATAAAAAGTCGTAATATCAAACTGCGAATACGTGCAGAGAGCCAGAATTTGGCTCCAAAATATGGCCCAGGCCTCGATATTGAGATGTTTGGGATATTTTGAAAACTGCAGGGAGGTTTGGGACAAATGTGACCAAACGCCGCTTTCAGTCCTTCGCATATGTTGGGTATAAAAAAGTCGTAATTTCAAACTGCGAATACGTGCAGAGAGCCAGAACTTGGCTCCAAAATATGGCTCAGGCTTCGAAATTGGGATATTTGCGTTATTATTAGAGGGGAGTTTGGGCAAAATGTGACTCACTGCCGCTTTCAGGACTTGGCATATGTTGGGTATAAAAATTCGTAATATCAAACTCCGAGTACGTGCATAGAGCCAGAATTTGGCTTCAAAATATGGCTCAGGCCTCAAAATTGGAATGTTTGGGATATTTTGAAAACTGCAGGGAGGTTTGGGACAAATGTGACCAAACGCCGCTTTCAGAACTTCGCATATGTTGGGTATAAAAAAGTCGTAATTTCAAACTGCGAATACGTGCAGAGAGCCAGAATTTGGCTCCAAAATATGGCCCAGGCCTCGAAATTGGAATGTTTGGGATATTTTGAAAACTGCAGGGAGGTTTGGGACAAATGTGACCAAACGCCGCTTACAGTACTTGGCATATGTTGGTAAAAAAAAGTAGCAATTTCAAACTGCGAATACGTGCAGAGAGCCAGAATTTAACTCCAAAATATGGCTCAGGCCTCGAAATTGGGTTGTTTGGGATATTTTGAAAACTGCAGGGGACTTTGGGACAAATATGACCAAACGCCGCTTTCAGTACTTGGCATATGTTGGGTAAAAAAAGTTGTAATTTCAAACTGCGAATACGTGCAGAGAGCCTGAATTTTGCTCCAAAATATGGTGCAGGCCTCGAAATTGGGATATTTGGGATATTTTGCAACTGCAGGGAGGTTTGGGACAAATGAGACCAAACGCTGCTCTCAGTACATCGCATATGTTGGGAATAAAAATTCGTAATTTCAAACTGCGAATACGTGCAGAGAGCCAGAATTTGGCTCCAAAATATGGCTCTGTCCTCGAAATTGGGATATTTGGGATATTTCAAAAACTGCAGGGGAGTTTGTGCAAAATGTGACTCACTGCCGCTGTCAGGACGTGGCATATGTTGGGTATAAAATGTCATAATATCAAAATGCGAATACGTGCATAGAGATAGAATTTAACTCCAAAATATGGCTCAGGCCTCGAAATTGGGATGTTTGGGATATTGTGAAAACTGCAGGGGACTTTGGGACAAATATGACCAAATGCCGCTTTCAGTACTTGGCCTATGTTGGGTATAAAAAGTTGTAATTTCAAACTGCGAATACGTGCAGATATCATGAATTTTGCTCCAAAATATGGCGCAGCCCTCGAAATTGGGATATTTGGGATATTTTGCAACTACAGGGAGGTTTGGGACAAATGAGACCAAACGCCGCTCTCAGTACTTCGCATATGTTGGGTATAAAAATTCGTAATTTCAAACTGCGAATACGTGCAGAGAGCCAGAATTTGGCTCCAAAATATGGCTCAGGCCTCGAAATTGGGATATTTGGGATATTTCAAAAACTACAGGGGAGTTTGTGCAAAATGCGACTCACTGCCGCTTTCAGGACTTGGCATATGTTGCGTATAAAAAGTCGTAATATCAAACTGCGAATACGTGCATAGAGCCAGAATTTGGCTCTAAAATATGGCTCAGGCCTTGAAATTGGGGTGTTTGGGATATTTTGAAAACTGGAGGAAGGTTTGGGACAAATGTGACCCAGCGCCGCTTTCAGTACTTGGCATATGTTGGGTATAAAGATATGTAATTTCAAACTGCGAATACGTGCAGAGAGCCAGAATTTGGCTCCAAAATATAGCTCAGGCCTCGAAATTGGGATATTTGCTTTATTACTGGAGGGGAGTTAGGGCAAAATGTGACTCACTGCCGCTTTCATTACTTGGCATATGTTGGGTATAAAAAGTCGTAATATCAAACTGCGAATACGTGCATAGAGCCAGAATTTGGCTCCAAAATATGGCTCAGGCTTCGATATTGGGATGTTTGGGATATTTTGAAAACTGCAGGGGGGATTGGGACAAATGTGACTAAACGCCGCTTTCAATACTTCGCATATGTTGGGTATAAAAAAGTCGTATTTTCAAACTGCGAATACGTGCAGAGAGCCAGAATTTGGTTCCAAAATATGTCTCAGGCTTTCAAATTGGGATATTTGGGATATTTCAAAAACTGCAGGGGAGTTTGTGCAAAATGTGACTCTCTGCCGGTTTTATGACTTGGCATATGTTGGGTATAAAAAGTCGTAATATCAAACTGCGAATACGTGCATAGAGCGAGAATTTGGCTCGAAAATATGGCTCAGGCCTCGAAATTGGGATGTTTGGGATATTTTGAAAACTGCAGGGTACTTTGGGACAAATATGACCAAACGCCACTTTCAGTACTTGGCCTATGTTGGGTATAAAAAGTTGTAATTTCAAACTGCGAGTACGTGTAGAGAGCCAGAATTTGGTTCCAAAATATGTCTCAGGCCTCGAAATTGGGATATTTGGGATATTTCAAAAACTGCAGGGGAGTTTGTGCAAAATGAGACTCACTGACGCTTTCAGGACTTGGCATATGTTGGGTATAAAAAATCGTAATATCAAACTGCGAATACGTGCATAGAGCCAGAATTGGGCTCCAAAATATGGCTCAGGCCTCGAAATTGGGGTGTTTGGGATATTTTGAAAACTGGAGGGAGGTTTGGGACAAATGTGACCAAACGCCGCATTCAGTTCTTGGAATATGTTGGGTATAAAAAAGTCGCAATTTCAAACTGCGAATACGTGCAGAGAGCCAGAATTTGGCTCCAAAATATGGCTCAGGCCTCGAAATTGGGATATTTGGGATATTTTGAAAACTGCAGGGGAGTTTGTTCAAAATGCGACTCACTGCCGCTTTCAGGACTTGGCATATGTTGCGTATAAAAATTCGTAATATCAAACTGCGAATACGTGCATAGAGCCAGAATTTGACTCCAAAATATGGCTCAGGCCTCGAAATTGGGATGTTTGGGATATTTTGAAAACTGCAGGGGACTTTGGGACAAATATGACCAAACGCCGCTTTCATTACTTGGCATATGTTGGGTATAAAAAGTCGTAGTTTTCAAACTGCGAATACGTGCAGATAGCATGAATTTTCCTCCAAAATATGGCTCAGGCCTCGATATTTGGATGTTTGGGATATTTTGAAAACTGCAGGGGGGATTAGGACAAATGTGACTAAACGCCGCTTTCAGTACTTCGCATATGTTGGGTATAAAAAGTCGTATTATCAAACTGCGAATACGTGCAGAGAGCCAGAATTTGGCTCCAAAATATGGCTCAGGCCTCAAAATTGGGATATTTGGGATATTTTGAAAACTGCAGGGAGGTTTGGGACAAATGTGACCAAACACCGCTTTCAGTACTTGGCATATGTTGGGTATAAAAAGTCGTAACTTATAACTGCGAATACGTGCAGAGAGCCAGAATTTGGATCCAAAATATGGCTCAGGCCTCGAAATTGGGATATTTGGGATATTTCGAAAACTGCAGGGGAGTTTGTGCAAAATGTAACTCACTGCAGCTTTCAGTACTTGGCATATGTTGGGTATAAAATTCGTAATATCAAACTGCGAATACGTGCAGAGAGCCAGAATTTGGGTCCAAAATATGGCTCAGGCCTCGAAATTGGGATGTTTGGGATATTTCGAAAACTACAGGGGAGTTTGTTCAAAATGTGACTCACTGCCGCTTTCTGGACTTGGCATATGTTGGGTATAAAAAGTCGTAATATCAAACTGCGAATACGTGCAGAGAGCCAGAATTTGGCTCCAAAATATGGCTCAGACCTCGAAATTGAGTTATTTGGGATATTTTGAAAACTGCAGGGAGGTTTGAGACCAATATGACCAAACGCTGCATTCATTTCTTGGCATATGTTGGGTATAAAAAGTCGTAATATCAAAATGCGAATACGTGCAGAGAGCCAGAATTTGGCTCCAAAATATGGCCCAGGCCTTGATATTCAGATGTTTGGGATATTTTGAAAACTGCATTGAGGTTTGGGACAAATGTGACCAAATGCCGCTTTCAGTACTTGCCCTATGTTGGGTATAAAAAGTTGTAATTTCAAACTGCGAATACGTGCAGATAGCATGAATTTTGCTCCAAAATATGGCTCAGGCCTCAAAATTGGGATGTTTGGGATATTTTGAAAACTGCAGGGTGGATTGGGACAAATGTGACTAAACGCCGCTATCAGTACTTTGCATATGTTCTGTATAAAAAAGTCGTAATTTCAAACTGCGAATACGTGCAGAGAGCCAGAATTTGGTTCCAAAATATGTCTCAGGCCTCGAAATTGGGATATTTCGGATATTTAAAAAACTGCAGGGGAGTTTGTGCAAAATGTGACTCACTGCCGCTTTCAGGACTTGGAATATGTTGGGTATAAAAGTCGTAATATCAAACTGCGAATACGTGCATAGATCCAGAATTTGGCTCCAAAATATGGCTCAGGCCTCGAAATTGGGATGTTTGGAATATTTTGAAAACTGCAGGGGACTTTGGGACAAATATGACTAAACGCCGCTTTTAGTACTTGGCCTATGTTGGGTATAAAAAGTTGTAATTTCAAACTGCGAATACCTGCACAGAGCCAGAATTTGGCTCCAAATTATGGCTCAGGCTCGAAATTGGGGTGTTTGGGATATTTTGAAAACTGGAGGGAGGTTTGGGACAAATGTGACCAAACGCCGCTTTCAGTACTTGGCATATGTTGGTATAAAAAAGTCGCAATTTCAAACTGCGAATACGTGCAGAGAGCCTGAATTTTGCTCCAAATAATGGCGCAGGCCTCGAAATTGGGATATTTGGGATATTTTGCAACTGCAGGGAGGATTGGGACAAATGAGACCAAACGCCGCTCTCAGTACTTTGCATATGTTGGGTATAAAAAGTCGTAATTTCAAACCGCGAATACGTGCAGAGAGCCAGAATTTGGCTCCAAAATATGGCTCAGGCCTCGAAATTGGGATATTTGGGATATTTCAAAAACTGCAGGGGAGTTTGTGCAAAATGCGACTCACTGCCGATTTCAGGACTTTGCATATGTTGTTTATAAAAAGTCGTAATATCAAACTGCGAATACGTGCATAGAGCCAGAATTTGGCTCCAAAATATGGCTCAGGCCTTGAAATTGGGATATTTGGGATATTTCAAAAACTGCAGGGGAGTTTGTGCAAAATGTGACTCACTGCCGCTTTCAGGACTTGGCATATGTTCGGTATAAAAAGTCGTAATATCAAACTGCGAATACGTGCACAAAGCCAGAATTTGGCTCCAAATTATGGCTCAGGCCTCAAAATTGGGATGTTTGGGATATTTTGAAAACTGCAGGGGACTTTGGGACAAATATGACCAAACGCCGCTTTCAGTACTTGGCATATGTTCGGTATAAAAAGTCGTAATTTCAAACTGCGAATACGTGCAGAGATCCAGAATTTGGCTCCAAAATATGGCTCAGGCCTCGAAATAGGGATGGTTGGGATATTTTGAAAACTGGAGGGTGGATTGGGACAAATGTGACCAAACGCCGCTTTCAGTACTTGGCATATGTTGGGTAAAAAAATTCGTTATTTCAAACTGCGAATAAGTGCAGAGAGCCTGAATTTGGTTCCAAAATATGGCTGAGGCCTCGATATTGGGATGTTTCGGATATTTTGAAAACTGCAATAAAGTTTAGGACAAATGTGACCAAAAACCGCTTTCAGTACTTCGCATATGTTGGGTATAAAAAGTCGTAATATCAAACTGCGAATACGTGCAGAGAGCCAGAATTTGGCTCCAAAATATGGCCCAGGCCTCGATATTGAGATGTTTGGGATATTTTGAAAACTGCAGGGAGGTTTGGGACAAATGTGACCAAACGCCGCTTTCAGTCCTTCGCATATGTTGGGTATAAAAAAGTCGTAATTTCAAACTGCGAATACGTGCAGAGAGCCAGAACTTGGCTCCAAAATATGGCTCAGGCTTCGAAATTGGGATATTTGCGTTATTATTAGAGGGGAGTTTGGGCAAAATGTGACTCACTGCCGCTTTCAGGACTTGGCATATGTTGGGTATAAAAATTCGTAATATCAAACTCCGAGTACGTGCATAGAGCCAGAATTTGGCTTCAAAATATGGCTCAGGCCTCAAAATTGGAATGTTTGGGATATTTTGAAAACTGCAGGGAGGTTTGGGACAAATGTGACCAAACGCCGCTTTCAGAACTTCGCATATGTTGGGTATAAAAAAGTCGTAATTTCAAACTGCGAATACGTGCAGAGAGCCAGAATTTGGCTCCAAAATATGGCCCAGGCCTCGAAATTGGAATGTTTGGGATATTTTGAAAACTGCAGGGAGGTTTGGGACAAATGTGACCAAACGCCGCTTACAGTACTTGGCATATGTTGGTAAAAAAAAGTAGCAATTTCAAACTGCGAATACGTGCAGAGAGCCAGAATTTAACTCCAAAATATGGCTCAGGCCTCGAAATTGGGTTGTTTGGGATATTTTGAAAACTGCAGGGGACTTTGGGACAAATATGACCAAACGCCGCTTTCAGTACTTGGCATATGTTGGGTAAAAAAAGTTGTAATTTCAAACTGCGAATACGTGCAGAGAGCCTGAATTTTGCTCCAAAATATGGTGCAGGCCTCGAAATTGGGATATTTGGGATATTTTGCAACTGCAGGGAGGTTTGGGACAAATGAGACCAAACGCTGCTCTCAGTACATCGCATATGTTGGGAATAAAAATTCGTAATTTCAAACTGCGAATACGTGCAGAGAGCCAGAATTTGGCTCCAAAATATGGCTCTGTCCTCGAAATTGGGATATTTGGGATATTTCAAAAACTGCAGGGGAGTTTGTGCAAAATGTGACTCACTGCCGCTGTCAGGACGTGGCATATGTTGGGTATAAAATGTCATAATATCAAAATGCGAATACGTGCATAGAGATAGAATTTAACTCCAAAATATGGCTCAGGCCTCGAAATTGGGATGTTTGGGATATTGTGAAAACTGCAGGGGACTTTGGGACAAATATGACCAAATGCCGCTTTCAGTACTTGGCCTATGTTGGGTATAAAAAGTTGTAATTTCAAACTGCGAATACGTGCAGATATCATGAATTTTGCTCCAAAATATGGCGCAGCCCTCGAAATTGGGATATTTGGGATATTTTGCAACTACAGGGAGGTTTGGGACAAATGAGACCAAACGCCGCTCTCAGTACTTCGCATATGTTGGGTATAAAAATTCGTAATTTCAAACTGCGAATACGTGCAGAGAGCCAGAATTTGGCTCCAAAATATGGCTCAGGCCTCGAAATTGGGATATTTGGGATATTTCAAAAACTACAGGGGAGTTTGTGCAAAATGCGACTCACTGCCGCTTTCAGGACTTGGCATATGTTGCGTATAAAAAGTCGTAATATCAAACTGCGAATACGTGCATAGAGCCAGAATTTGGCTCTAAAATATGGCTCAGGCCTTGAAATTGGGGTGTTTGGGATATTTTGAAAACTGGAGGAAGGTTTGGGACAAATGTGACCCAGCGCCGCTTTCAGTACTTGGCATATGTTGGGTATAAAGATATGTAATTTCAAACTGCGAATACGTGCAGAGAGCCAGAATTTGGCTCCAAAATATAGCTCAGGCCTCGAAATTGGGATATTTGCTTTATTACTGGAGGGGAGTTAGGGCAAAATGTGACTCACTGCCGCTTTCATTACTTGGCATATGTTGGGTATAAAAAGTCGTAATATCAAACTGCGAATACGTGCATAGAGCCAGAATTTGGCTCCAAAATATGGCTCAGGCTTCGATATTGGGATGTTTGGGATATTTTGAAAACTGCAGGGGGGATTGGGACAAATGTGACTAAACGCCGCTTTCAATACTTCGCATATGTTGGGTATAAAAAAGTCGTATTTTCAAACTGCGAATACGTGCAGAGAGCCAGAATTTGGTTCCAAAATATGTCTCAGGCTTTCAAATTGGGATATTTGGGATATTTCAAAAACTGCAGGGGAGTTTGTGCAAAATGTGACTCTCTGCCGGTTTTATGACTTGGCATATGTTGGGTATAAAAAGTCGTAATATCAAACTGCGAATACGTGCATAGAGCGAGAATTTGGCTCGAAAATATGGCTCAGGCCTCGAAATTGGGATGTTTGGGATATTTTGAAAACTGCAGGGTACTTTGGGACAAATATGACCAAACGCCACTTTCAGTACTTGGCCTATGTTGGGTATAAAAAGTTGTAATTTCAAACTGCGAGTACGTGTAGAGAGCCAGAATTTGGTTCCAAAATATGTCTCAGGCCTCGAAATTGGGATATTTGGGATATTTCAAAAACTGCAGGGGAGTTTGTGCAAAATGAGACTCACTGACGCTTTCAGGACTTGGCATATGTTGGGTATAAAAAATCGTAATATCAAACTGCGAATACGTGCATAGAGCCAGAATTGGGCTCCAAAATATGGCTCAGGCCTCGAAATTGGGGTGTTTGGGATATTTTGAAAACTGGAGGGAGGTTTGGGACAAATGTGACCAAACGCCGCTTTCAGTACTTGGCATATGTTGGTATAAAAAAGTCGCAATTTCAAACTGCGAATACGTGAAAAGAGCCAAAATTTGGCTCCATAATATGGCTCAGGCCTCGAAATTGGGATATTTGGGATATTTTGAAAACTGCAGGGGAGTTTGTGCAAAATGTGACTCACTGCCGCTTTCAGGACTTGGCATATGTTGGGTATAAAAGTTGGTAATTTCGAACTGCGAATACGTGCAGAGAGTCAGAATTTGACTCCAAAATATGGCCCAGGCCTTGATATTGAGATGTTTGGGATATTTTGAAAACTGCAGGGGGGATTAGGACAAATATGACTAAACGCCGCTTTCAGTACTTCGCATATGTTGGGTATAAAAAGTCGTAATATCAAACTGCGAATACGTGCAGAGAGCCAGAATTTGGCTCCAAAATATGGCCCAGGCCTTGATATTGAGATGTTTGGGATATTTTGAAAACTGCATTGAGGTTTGGGACAAATGTGACCAAATGCCGCTTTCAGTACTTGCCCTATGTAGGGTATAAAAATTTGTAATTTCAAACTGCGAATACGTGCAGATAGCATGAATTTTGCTCCAAAATATGGCTCAGGCCTCAAAATTGGGATATTTTGAAAACTGCAGGGAGGTTTGGGACAAATGTGACCAAAAGCCGCTTTCAGTACTTGGAATATGTTGGGTATAAAAAGATGTAATTTCGAACTGCGAATACGTGCAGAGAGCTAGAACTTGGCTCCAAAATATGGCTCAGGCCTCGAAATTGGGATATTTGCGTTATTTTGACATTTGGAGGGGAGTTTGGGCAAAATGTGACTCACTGCCGCTTTCAGTACTTGGCATATATTCGGTATAAAAAAGTCGCAATTTCAAACTGCGAATACGTGCAGAGATGCTGAATTTGGCTCCAAAATATGGCTCAGGCCAAGAAATTAGGATATTTCGGATATTTCGAAAACTGCAGGGGAGTTTGTGCAAAATGTGACTCACTGCTGCTTTCAGGACTTGGCATATGTTGGGTATAAAGATTCGTACTATCAAACTGCGAATACGTGCAGATAGCCAAAATTTGGCTCCATAATATGTCTAAGGCCTCGAAATTGGGATATTTAAGATATTGTGAAAACTGAAGGGGAGTTTGTGCAAAATTTGACTCACTGCCGCTTTGAGGACTTGGCATATGTTGGGTATAAAATTCGTAATTTGAAACTGGGAATACGTGCAGAGAGCTAGAATTTGGCTCCAAAATATGGCTCATGCTTCGAAATTAAGATATTTGGGATATTTCGAAAACTGCAGGGGAGTTTGTGCAAAATGTGACTCACTGCCGCTTTCAGGACTTGGCATATGTTGGGTATAAAAAGTCGTAATATCAAACTGTGAATACGTGCAGAGAGCCAGAATTTGGCTCCTAAATATGGCTCAGACCTCGAAATTGGGTTATTTGGGATATTTTGAAAACTGCAGGGAGGTTTGAGACAAATATGACCAAACGCCGCATTCAGTTCTTGGAATATGTTGGGTATAAAAAAGTCGCAATTTCAAACTGCGAATACGTGCAGAGAGCCAGAATTTGGCTCCAAAATATGGCTCAGGCCTCGAAATTGGGATATTTGGGATATTTTGAAAACTGCAGGGGAGTTTGTTCAAAATGCGACTCACTGCCGCTTTCAGGACTTGGCATATGTTGCGTATAAAAATTCGTAATATCAAACTGCGAATACGTGCATAGAGCCAGAATTTGACTCCAAAATATGGCTCAGGCCTCGAAATTGGGATGTTTGGGATATTTTGAAAACTGCAGGGGACTTTGGGACAAATATGACCAAACGCCGCTTTCATTACTTGGCATATGTTGGGTATAAAAAGTCGTAGTTTTCAAACTGCGAATACGTGCAGATAGCATGAATTTTCCTCCAAAATATGGCTCAGGCCTCGATATTTGGATGTTTGGGATATTTTGAAAACTGCAGGGGGGATTAGGACAAATGTGACTAAACGCCGCTTTCAGTACTTCGCATATGTTGGGTATAAAAAGTCGTATTATCAAACTGCGAATACGTGCAGAGAGCCAGAATTTGGCTCCAAAATATGGCTCAGGCCTCAAAATTGGGATATTTGGGATATTTTGAAAACTGCAGGGAGGTTTGGGACAAATGTGACCAAACACCGCTTTCAGTACTTGGCATATGTTGGGTATAAAAAGTCGTAACTTATAACTGCGAATACGTGCAGAGAGCCAGAATTTGGATCCAAAATATGGCTCAGGCCTCGAAATTGGGATATTTGGGATATTTCGAAAACTGCAGGGGAGTTTGTGCAAAATGTAACTCACTGCAGCTTTCAGTACTTGGCATATGTTGGGTATAAAATTCGTAATATCAAACTGCGAATACGTGCAGAGAGCCAGAATTTGGGTCCAAAATATGGCTCAGGCCTCGAAATTGGGATGTTTGGGATATTTCGAAAACTACAGGGGAGTTTGTTCAAAATGTGACTCACTGCCGCTTTCTGGACTTGGCATATGTTGGGTATAAAAAGTCGTAATATCAAACTGCGAATACGTGCAGAGAGCCAGAATTTGGCTCCAAAATATGGCTCAGACCTCGAAATTGAGTTATTTGGGATATTTTGAAAACTGCAGGGAGGTTTGAGACCAATATGACCAAACGCTGCATTCATTTCTTGGCATATGTTGGGTATAAAAAGTCGTAATATCAAAATGCGAATACGTGCAGAGAGCCAGAATTTGGCTCCAAAATATGGCCCAGGCCTTGATATTCAGATGTTTGGGATATTTTGAAAACTGCATTGAGGTTTGGGACAAATGTGACCAAATGCCGCTTTCAGTACTTGCCCTATGTTGGGTATAAAAAGTTGTAATTTCAAACTGCGAATACGTGCAGATAGCATGAATTTTGCTCCAAAATATGGCTCAGGCCTCAAAATTGGGATATTTGGGATATTTTGAAAACTGCAGGGAGGTTTGGGACAAATGTGACCAAAAGCCGCTATCAGTACTTGGAATATGTTGGGTATAAAAAGATGTAATTTCTAACTGCGAATACGTGCAGAGAGCTAGAACTTGGCTCCAAAATATGGCTCAGGCCTCGAAATTGGGATATTTGCGTTATTTTGAAATTTGGAGGGGAGTTTGGGCAAAATGTGACTCACTGCCGCTTTCAGTACTTGGCATATATTCGGCATAAAAATTCGCAATTTCAAACTGCGAATACGTGCAGAGATCCAGAATTTGGCTCCAAAATATTGCTCAGGCCTCGAAATTGGGATGTTTAGGATATTTTGAAAACTGCAGAGGAGTTTGTGCAAAATGTGACTCACTGCCGCTTTCAGTACTTGGAATATGTTGGGTATAAAAAAGTCGCACTTTCAAACTGCGAATACGTGCAGAGATCCAGAATTTGGCTGCAAAATATGGCTCAGGCCTCGAAATAGAGATATTTCGGATATTTCGAAAACTGCTGGGGAGTTTGTGCAAAATGTGACTCACTGCCGCTTTCAGGACTTGTCATATGTTGGGTATAAAAATTCATAATATCAAACTGCGAATACGTGCATAGAGCCAGAATTTGGCTCCAAATTATGGCTCAGGCCTCGAAATTGGGATGTTTGGGATATTTTGAAAACTGCAGGGATGTTTGGGACAAATGTGACCAAACGCCGCTTTCAGTACTTGGCATATGTTGGGTGTAAAAAGATGTAATTTCTAACTGCGAATACGTGCAGAGAGCCAGAATTTGGCTCCAAAATATGGCTCAGGCCTCAAAATTGTGATATTTGGGATATTTCGAAAACTGCAGGAGAGTTTGTACAAAATGTGACTCACTGCCGCTTTGAGGACTTGGCATATGTTGGGTATAAAAAGTCGTAATATCAAACTGCGAACACGTGCATAGAGCCAGAATTTGGCTCCAAATTATGGCTCAGGCCTCGAAATTGGGATGTTTGGGATATTTTGAAAACTGCAGGGTGGTTTGAGACAAATGTGACTAAACGCGGCTTTCAGTACTTGGCATATGTTGGTATAAAAAAGTCTCAATTTCAAACTGCGAATACGTGCAGAGAGCCACAATTTGGCTCCATAATAGGGCTCAGGCCTTGAAATTGGGATATTTGGGATATTTTGAAAACTGCAGGGGAGATTGTGCAAAATGTGACTCACTGCCGCCTTCAGGACTTGGCATATGTTGGGTATAAAAAGTCGTAATATTTAACTGCGAATACGTGCATAAAGCAAGAATTTGGCTCCAAAATATGGCACAGGCCTAAAAATTGGGATTTTTGGAATATTTTGAAAACTGGAGGGAGGTTTGGGACAAATGTGACCAAACACCGCTTTCAGTACTTGGCATATGTTGGGTATAAAAAGTTGTAACTTATAACTGCGAATACGTGCAGAGAGCCAGAAATTGGATCCAAAATATGGCTCAGGCCTCGAAATTGGGATATTTGGGATATTTTGAAAACTGCAGGGGAGTTTGTGCAAAATGTAACTCACTGCAGCTTTCAGTACTTGGCATATGTTGGGTATAAAATTCGTAATATCAAACTGCGAATACGTGCAGAGAGCCAGAATTTGGGTCCAAAATATGGCTCAGGCCTCGAAATTGGGATGTTTGGGATATTTCGAAAACTACAGGGGAGTTTGTTCAAAATGTGACTCACTGCCGCTTTCTGGACTTGGCATATGTTGGGTATAAAAAGTCGTAATATCAAACTGCGAATACGTGCAGAGAGCCAGAATTTGGCTCCAAAATACGGCTCAGGCCTCGAAATTGGGATGTTTAGGATATTTTGAAAACTGCAGGGGAGTTTGTGCAAAATGTGACTCACTGCCGCTTTCAGTACTTGGAATATGTTGGGTATAAAAAAGTCGCACTTTCAAACTGCGAATACGTGCAGAGATCCAGAATTTGGCTCCAAAATATGGCTCAGGCCTCGAAATAGAGATATTTCGACAACTGCTGGGGAGTTTGTGCAAAATGTGACTCACTGCCGCTTTCAGGACTTGTCATATGTTGGGTATAAAAATTCATAATATCAAACTGCGAATACGTGCATAGAGCCAGAATTTGTCTCCAAATTATGGCTCAGGCCTCGAAATTGGGAAGTTTGGGATATTTTGAAAACTGCAGGTAGGTTTGGGACAAATGTGACCTAACGCTGATTTCAGTACTTGGCATATGTTGGGTATAAAAAGTCGTAATATCATACTGCGAATGCGTGCAGAGAGCTAGAATTTGTCTCCAAAATATGGCTCAGGCCTCGAAATTGAGATATTTGGGATATTTTGAAAACTGCAGGGAGGTTTGGGACAAATGTGACCAAACGCCGCTTTCAGTACTGGGCATATGTTGGGTATAAAATAAGTCGCAATTTCAAACTGCGAATACGTGCAGAGAGCCAGAATTTGGCACCAAAATATGGCTCAGGCCTCGAAATTGGGATATTTGGAATATTTCGAAAACTGCAGGGGAGTTTGTGCAAAATGTGACTCACTGCTGCTTTCAGGACTTTGCATATGTTGGGTATAAAAAGTCGAAATATCAAACTGCGAATACGTTCATAGAGCTTGAATTTGGCTCTAAAATATATCTTAGGCCTCGAAATTGGGATATTTGGGATATTTTGAAAACTGCAGGGAGGTTTGGGACAAATGTGACCAAACGCCGCTTTCAGTAGTTGGCATATGTTGGGTATAATAAGTTGTAATTAACAAACTGCGAATACGTGCAGAGAGCCAAAATTTGGTTCCAAAATATGGCTCAGGCCTCGATATTGGGATGTTTTGATATTTTGAAAACTGCAGGGGGGATTGGGACAAATCTGACTAAACGCCGCTTTCAGTACTTGGCATATGTTGGGTATAAAAAGACGTAATTTCGAACTGCGAATACGTGCAGAGAGCCAGAATTTGGCTCCAAAATATGGCTCAGACCTCCAAATTGGGATATTTAGGATATTTTGAAAACTGCAGGGATGTTTGGGACAAATGTGACCAAACACCGCTTTCAGTACTTGGCATATGTTGGGTATAAAAAGTAGTAATTTCTAACTGCGAATACGTGCAGCGAGCCAGAATTTGGCTCCAAAATATGGCTCAGTCCTCGAAATTGAGATAGTTGGGATATTTCGAAAACTGCAGGAGAGTTTGTACAAAATGTGACTCACTGCCGCTTTCAGGACTTGGCATATGTTGGGTATAAAAAGTCGTAATTTCAAACTGCGAATACGTGCAGAGAACCAGAATTTGGCTCCAAAATATGACTCAGGCCTCGAAATTGGAAAGTTTGGGATATTTTGAAAACTGCAGGGGAGTTTGGGACAAATATGACCAAACGCCGCTTTCAGTACTTGACATATGTTGGGTATAAAAAGACGTCATTTCGACCTGCGAATACGTGCAGAGAGCCAGAATTTGGCTCCAAAATATGGCTTAGGCCTCGAAATTGGGATATTTGGGATATTTTGAAAACTGCAGGGGAGATTGTGCAAAATTTGACTCACTGCCGCTTTCAGGACTTGGCATATGTTGGGTATAAAACGACGTAATTTCGAACTGCGAATACGTGCAGAGAGCCAGAATTTGGCTCCAAAATATGTCTCAGACCTCGAAATTGGGATATTTGGGATATTTTGAAAACTGCAGGGGAGATTGTGCAAAATGTGACTCACTGCCGCTTTCAGGACTTGGCATATGTTGGGTATAAAAAGTCGTAATATTAAACTGCGAATACGTGCATAAAGCAAGAATTTGGCTCCAAAATATGGCTCAGGCCTAGAAATTGGGATGTTTGGGATATTTTGAAAACTGGAGGGAGGTTTGGGACAAATGTGACCAAACACCGCTTTCAGTACTTGGCATATGTTGGGTATAAAAATTCGTAACTTATAACTGCGAATACGTGCAGAGAGCCAGAATTTGGATCCAAAATATGGCTCAGGCCTCGAAATTGGGATATTTGGGATATTTCGAAAACTGCAGGGGAGTTTGTGCAAAATGTAACTCACTGCCGCTTTCAGTACTTGGCATATGTTGGGTATAAAAAGACGTAATTTCTAACTGCGAATACGTGCAGAGAGCCAGAATTTGGCTCAAAAATATGGCTCAGGCCTCGAAATTGGGATATTTGGGATAATTTGAAAACTGGAAGGGAGTTTGTGCAAAATGTGACTCACTGCCGCTTTCAGTACTTGGCATATGTTGGGTATAAAATTCGTAATATCAAACTGCGAATACTTGAAGAGAGCCAGAATTTGGCTCCAAAATATGGCTCAGGCCTCGATATTGGGATGTTTGGGATATTTTGAAAACTGCAGGAAGGTTTGGGACAAATGTGACCAAACGCCGCTTTCAGTACTTCGCATATGTTGGGTATAAAAAAGTCGTAATTTCAAACTGCGAATACGTGCAGAGAGCCAGAATTTGGGTCCAAAATATGGCTCAGGCCTCGAAATTGGGATGTTTGGGATATTTTGAAAACTGCAGGGGAGTTTGTGCAAAATGTGACTAATTTTGCCGCTTTAAGGACTTGGCATATGTTGGGAATAAAAAATCGTGATTTAAAACTGCGAATACGTGCAGAGAGCCAGAATTTGGCTCCAAAATATAGCTCAGGCCTCGAAATTGGGATATTTGGGATATTTTGAAAACTGCAGAGGAGTTTGTGCAAAATGTGACTCTCTGCCGCTTTCAGGACTTGGCATATGTTGGGTATAAAAGGTGATAATTTCAAACTGCGAATATGTGCAGAGAGCCAGATTTTGGCTCCAAAATATGGCTCAGGCCTCGAAATTGGGATGTTTGGGACATTTTGAAAACTGCAGGGGACTTTGGGACAAATATGACCAAACGCCGCTTTCAGTACTTGGCATATGTTGGGTATAAAAAGTCGTAATTTCAAACTGCGAATACGTGCAGAGTGCCTGAATTTGGCTCCAAAATATGGCTCAGGCCTCGAAATTGGGATATTTGGGATATTTTGAAAATTGCAGGGAGGTTTGGGACAAATGTGACCAAACGCCGCTTTCAGTTCTTCGCATATGTTGGGTATAAAAAGTCGTAATTTCAAACTGCGAATACGTGCAGATAGCTAGAATTTGGCTCCAAAATATGGCTCAGGCCTCGAAATTGGGATATTTGGGATATTTCGAAAACTGCAAGGGAGTTTGTGCAAAATGTGACTCACTTCCGCTTTCAGGACTTTGCATATATAAAAAAAGTCTATAAAAAAAAGGTATAAAAGTCTTTAAAAAAAGGTATAAAAAGTATAAAAAGTATAAAAAGGTATATACGTGCAGAGAGCCAGAATTTGGCTCCAAAATATGGCTCAGGCCTCGATATTGGGATGTTTGGGATATTTTGAAAACTGCAGTTAGATTTGGGACAAATGTGACCAAACGTCACTTTCAGTACTTGGCATATGTTGGGTATAATAAGTTGTAATTTCAAACTGCGAATACCTGCATAGAGCCAGAATTTCGCTCCAAAATATGGCTCAGGCCTCGAAAATGGAATGTTTAGGATATTTTGAAAACTGGAGGGAGGTTTGGGACAAATGTGACCAAACGCCCTTTCAGTACTTGGCATATGTTGGGTATAAAAAGTCGTAATATCAAACTGCGAATACGAGCAGAGAGCCAGAATTTGGCTCCAAAATATGGCTCAGGCCTCGATATTGGAATGTTTTGGATATTTTGAAAACGGCAGTTAGATTTGGGACAAATGTGACCAAACGTCGCTTTCAGTACTTGGCATATGTTGGGTATAAAAAGTCGTAATATCAAACTACGAATACGTGCATAGAGCCAGAATTTCGCTCCAAAATATGGCTCAGGCCTCGATATTGGAATGTTTTGGATATTTTGAAAACGGCAGTTAGATTTGGGACAAATGTGACCAAACGTCGCTTTCAGTACTTGGCATATGTTGGGTATAAAAAGTCGTATTTCAAACTGCGAATACGTGCAGAGAGCCAGAATTTGGCTCCAAAATATAGCTCAGGCCTCGAAATTTGAACGTTTTGGATATTTTGAAAACTGCAGGGGAGTTTGTGCAAAATGTGACTCACTGCCGCTTTCAGGACTTGGTATATGTTGGGTATAAAAAGTCGTAATTTAAAACTGCGAATACGTGCAGAGAGCCAGAATTTGGCTCCAAAATATGCCTCAGGCCTCGAAATTGGGACGTTTGGGATATTTTGAAAACTGCAGGGGAGTTTGTGCAAAATGTGACTCACTGCTGCTTTCAGTACTTGGCATATGTTGGGTATAAAAAGTCGTATTTCAAACTGCGAATACGTGCAGAGAACCAAAATTTGGCTCCAAAATATTGCTCAGGCCTCGAAATTGGTATTTTTGGGATATTTTGAAAACTGCAGGGATGTTTGGGACAAATGTAACCAAACGCCGCTTTCAGTACTTGGCTTATGTTGGGTATAAAAAGATGAAATTTCTAACTGCGAATACGTGCAGAGAGCCGGAATTTGGCTCCAAAATATGGCTCAGGCCTCGAAATTGGGATATTTGCGTTATTTTAAAAACTGGAGGGGAGTTTGCGCAAAATATGACTCACTGCCTCTTTCAGGACTTGGCATATGTTGGGTATAAAAATTCGTAATATCAAACTGCGAATACGTGCATATAGAGCCAGAATTTGGCTCTAAAATATGACTCAGGCCTCCAAATTGGGATGTTTGGGATATTTTGAAAACTGAAGGGGAGTTTGGAATAAATATGACCAAATGCCGCTTTCAGTACTTGGCATATGTTGGGTATAAAAAGTCGTAATATCAAACTGCAAATACGTGCAGAGAGCCAGAATTTGGCTCCAAAATATGGCTCAGGCCTCGAAATTGGGATGTTTGGGATATTTTGAAAACTGCAGGGGAGTTTGTGCAAAATGTGATTAATTGCCGCTTTCAGGACTTGGCATATGTTGGGAATAAAAGGTGGTAATTTCAAACCGCGAATACGTGCAGAGAGCCAGATTTTGGCTCCAAAATATGGCTCAGGCCTCGAAATTGTGATGTTTGGGATATTTTGAAAACTGCAGGGGACTTCGGGACAAATATGACCAAACGCCGCTTTCAGTACTGGGCATATGTTGGGTATAAAAAGTCATAATTTCAAACTGCGAATACGTGCAGAGAGCCAGAATTTGGCTCCAAAATATAGCTCAGGCCTCGAAATTTGGACGTTTGGGATATTTTGAAAACTGCAGGGGAGTTTGTGCAAAATGTGACTCACTGCCGCTTTTCAGGACTTGGTATATGTTGGGTATAAAAAGTCGTAATTTAAAACTGCGAATACGTGCAGAGAGCCAGAATTTGGTCAAAATATGGCTCAGGCCTCGAAATTGGGACGTTTGGGATATTTTGAAAACTGCAGGGGAGTTTGTGCAAAATGTAACTCACTGCCGCTTTCAGGACTTGGAATATGTTGGGTAAAAAAAGTCGTAATATCAAACTGCGAATACGTGCAGAGAGCCAGAATTTGGCTCCAAAATATGGCTCAGGCCTCGATATTGGGATGTTTGGGATATTTTGAAAACTGCAGTTAGATTTGGGACAAATGTAACCAAACGCCGCTTTCAGTACTTGGCATATGTTGGTATAATAGGTTGTAATTTCAAACTGCGAATACGTGCAGAGAGCCAGAATTTGGCTCCAAAATATTGCTCGGGCCTCGAAATTGGGATATTTGGGATATTTCGAAAACTGCAGAGGAGTTTGTGCAAAATGTGACTCACTGCCGCTTTCAGGACTTGGCATATGTTGGGTATAAAAATTCGTAATATCAAACTGCGAATACGTGCATAGAGCCAGAATTTGGCTCCATAATATGGCTCAAGCCTCGAAATTGGGATATTTGGGAAATTTCGAAAACTGCAGGGGAGTTTGTGCAAAATGTGACTCTCTGCCGCTTTCAGGACTTGGCATATGTTGGGTATAAAAAGTCGTAATATCAAACTGCGAATACGTGCATAGAGCCAGAATTTGGCTCCATAATATGACTCAGGCTTAGAAATTGGGATGTTTGGGATATTTTGAAAACTGGAGGGAGGTTTGGGACAAATGTGACCAAACGCCGCTTTAAGTACTTGGCTGGGTTGGGTATAAAAAGTCGTAACTTAAAACTGCGAATACGTGCAGAGAGCCAGAATTTGGCTCCAAAATATGGCTCAGGCCTCGAAATTGGGATGCTTGGGATATTTTGAAAACTGCAGGGGAGTTTGTGCAAAATGTGATTAATTGCCGCTTTCAGGACTTGGCATATGTTGGGAATAAAAGGTGGTAATTTCAAACCGCGAATACGTGCAGAGAGCCAGATTTTGGCTCCAAAATATGGCTCAGGCCTCGAAATTGTGATGTTTGGGATATTTTGAAAACTGCAGGGGACTTCGGGGCAAATATGACCAAACGCCGCTTTCAGTACTTGGCATATGTTGGGTATAAAAAGTCGTAATTTCAAACTGCGAATACGTGCAGAGAGCCAGAATTTGGCTCCAAAATATAGCTCAGGCCTCGAAATTTGGACGTTTGGGATATTTTGAAAACTGCAGGGGAGTTTGTTCAAAATATAACTCACTGCCGCTTTCAGGACTTGGAATATGTTGGGTAAAAAAAGTCGTAATATCAAACTGCGAATACGTGCAGAGAGCCAGAATTTGGCTCCAAAATATGGCTCAGTCCTCGATATTGGGATGTTTGGGATATTTTGAAAACTGCAGTTAGATTTGGGACAAATGTAACCAAACGCCGCTTTCAGTACTTGGCATATGTTGGTATAATAGGTTGTAATTTCAAACTGCGAATACGTGCAGAGAGCCAGAATTTGGCTCCAAAATATTGCTCAGGCCTCGAAATTGGGATGTTTGGGATATTTTGATAACTGCAGGGGAGTTTATGCAAAATGTGACTCACTGCCGCTTTCATTACTTGGCATATGTTGGGTATAAAAAGATGAAATTTCTAACTGCGAATACGTGCAGAGAGCCAGAATTTGGCTCTAAAATATGGCTCAGGCCTCGAAATTGGGATATTTGCGTTATTTTAAAAACTGGAGGGGAGTTTGGGCAAAATGTGAGTCACTGCCGCTTTCAGGACTTGGCATATGTTGGGTATAAAAAAGTCGCAATTTCACACTGCGCATACGTGCAGAGATCCAGAATTTGGCTCCAAAATATGGTACAGGCCTCGAAATTGGGATATTTGGGATATTTCGAAAACTGCAGGGGAGTTTGTGCAAAATGTGACTCACTGCCGCTTTCAGGACTTGGCATATGTTGGGTATAAATAGTCGTAATATCAAACTGCGAATACGTGCATAGAGCCAGAATTTTGCTCCAAAATATAGCTCAGGCCTCGAAATTGGGATGTTTGGGATTTTTTGAAAACTGGGAGGGAGGTTTGGGACGAATGTGACCAAACGCCGCTTTCAGTACTTGGCATATGTTGGGTATAAAAAGTCGTAATTTCAAACTGCGAATACGTGCAGAGAGCCTGAATTTGGCTCCAAAATATGGTTCAGGCCTCGAAATTGGGATATTTGGGATATTTTGAAAATTGCAGGGAGGTTTGGGACAAATGTGACCAAACGCCGCTTTCAGTTCTTCGCATATGTTGGGTATAAAAAGTCGTAATTTCAAACTGCGAATACGTGCAGATAGCTAGAATTTGGCTCCAAAATATGGCTCAGGCCTCGAAATTGGGATATTTGGGATATTTCGATAACTGCAAGGGAGTTTGTGCAAAATGTGACTCACTTCCGCTTTCAGGACTTTGCATATATAAAAAAGTCTATAAAAAAAAAGGTATAAAAGTCTATAAAAAAAAGGTATACAAAGTATAAAAAGTATAAAAAGGTATATACGTGCAGAGAGCCAGAATTTGGCTCCAAAATATGGCTCAGGCCTCGATATTGGGATGTTTGGGATATTTTGAAAACTGCAGTTAGATTTGGGACAAATGTGACCAAACGTCACTTTCAGTACTTGGCATATGTTGGGTATAATAAGTTGTAATTTCAAACTGCGAATACCTGCATAGAGCCAGAATTTCGCTCCAAAATATAGCTCATGCCTCGAAAATGGAATGTTTGGGATATTTTGAAAACTGGAGGGAGGTTTGGGACAAATGTGACCAAACGCCCTTTCAGTACTTGGCATATGTTGGGTATAAAAAGTCGTAATATCAAACTGCGAATATGAGCAGAGAGCCAGAATTTGGCTCCAAAATATGGCTCAGGCCTCGATATTGGAATGTTTTGGATATTTTGAAAACGGCAGTTAGATTTGGGACAAATGTGACCAAACGTCGCTTTCAGTACTTGGCATATGTTGGGTATAAAAAGTCGTAATATCAAACTACGAATACGTGCATAGAGCCAGAATTTCGCTCCAAAATATGGCTCAGGCCACGAAAATGGAATGTTTGGGATATTTTGAAAACTGGAGGGAGGTTTCGGACAAATGTGACCAAACGCCCTTTCAGTTCTTGGCATATGTTGGGTATAAAAAGTCGTATTTCAAACTGCGAATACGTGCAGAGAGCCAGAATTTGGCTCCAAAATATAGCTCAGGCCTCGAAATTTGGACGTTTTGGATATTTTGAAAACTGCAGGGGAGTTTGTGCAAAATGTGACTCACTGCCGCTTTCAGGACTTGGTATATGTTGGGTATAAAAAGTCGTAATTTAAAACTGCGAATACGTGCAGAGAGCCAGAATTTGGCTCCAAAATATGGCTCAGGCCTCGAAATTGGGACGTTTGGGATATTTTGAAAACTGCAGGGGAGTTTGTGCAAAATGTGACTCACTGCTGCTTTCAGTACTTGGCATATGTTGGGTATAAAAAGTCGTAATATCAAACTGCGAATACGTGCAAAGAGCTAGAATTTGGCTCCAAAATATGAGTCAGGCCTCGATATTGGGATATTTCGGATATTTTGAAAACTGCAGGGAGGTTTGGGACAAATGTGACCAAACGCCGCTTTCAGTCCTTCGCATATGTTGGGTATAAAAAAGTCGTAATTTCAAACTGCGAATACGTGCAGAGAGCCAAAATTTGGCTCCAAAATATTGCTCAGGCCTCGAAATTGTGATGTTTGGGATATTTTGAAAACTGCAGGGGACTTCGGGACAAATATGACCAAACGCCGCTTTCAGTACTGGGCATATGTTGGGTATAAAAATTCATAATTTCAAACTGCGAATACGTGCAGAGAGCCAGAATTTGGCTCCAAAATATAGCTCAGGCCTCGAAATTTGGACGTTTGGGATATTTTGAAAACTGCAGGGGAGTTTGTGCAAAATGTGACTCACTGCCGCTTTTCAGGACTTGGTATATGTTGGGTATAAAAAGTCGTAATTTAAAACTGCGAATACGTGCAGAGAGCCAGAATTTGGCTCAAAATATGGCTCAGGCCCCGAAATTGGGACGTTTGGGATATTTTGAAAACTGCAGGGGACTTCGGGACAAATATGACCAAACGCCGCTTTCAGTACTGGGCATATGTTGGGTATAAAAATTCATAATTTCAAACTGCGAATACGTGCAGAGAGCCAGAATTTGGCTCCAAAATATAGCTCAGGCCTCGAAATTTGGACGTTTGGGATATTTTGAAAACTGCAGGGGAGTTTGTGCAAAATGTGACTCACTGCCGCTTTTCAGGACTTGGTATATGTTGGGTAAAAAAAGTCGTAATATCAAACTGCGAATACGTGCAGAGAGCCAGAATTTGGCTCCAAAATATGGCTCAGGCCTCGATATTGGGATGTTTGGGATATTTTGAAAACTGCAGTTAGATTTGGGACAAATGTAACCAAACGCCGCTTTCAGTACTTGGCATATGTTGGTATAATAAGTTGTAATTTCAAACTGCGAATACGTGCAGAGAGCCTGAATTTGGCTCCAAAATATTGCTCAGGCCTCGAAATTGGGATATTTGGGATATTTCGAAAACTGCAGAGGAGTTTGTGCAAAATGTGACTCACTGCCGCTTTCAGGACTTGGCATATGTTGGGTATAAAAATTCGTAATATCAAACTGCGAATACGTGCATATAGAGCCAGAATTTGGCTCCGAAATATGACTCAGGCCTCCAAATTGGGATGTTTGGGATATTTTGAAAACTGAAGGGGAGTTTGGGATAAATATGACCAAATGCCGCTTTCAGTACTTGGCATATGTTGGTATAAAAAGTCGTAATATCAAACTGCAAATACGTGCAGAAAGCCAGAATTTGGCTCCAAAATATGGCTCAAGCCTCGAAATTGGGATATTTGGGAAATTTCGAAAACTGCAGGGGAGTTTGTGCAAAATGTGACTCTCTGCCGCTTTCAGGACTTGGCATATGTTGGGTATAAAAAGTCGTAATATCAAACTGCGAATACGTGCATAGAGCCAGAATTTGGCTCCATAATATGACTCAGGCTTAGAAATTGGGATGTTTGGGATATTTTGAAAACTGCAGGGGACTTCGGGACAAATATGACCAAACGCCGCTTTCAGTACTTGGCATATGTTGGGTATAAAAAGTCGTAATTTCAAACTGCGAATACGTGCAGAGAGCCAGAATTTGGCTCCAAAATATTGCTCAGGCCTCGAAATTGGGATGTTTGGGATATTTTGATAACTGCAGGGGAGTTTATGCAAAATGTGACTCACTGCCGCTTTCATTACTTGGCATATGTTGGGTATAAAAAGTCGTAATATCAAACTGCGAATACATGCAGAGAGGCAGAATTTGGCTCCAAAATATGAATCAGGCCTCGAAATTGGGATTTTTGGGATATTTTGAAAACTGCGGGGAGGTTTGGGACAAATGTGACTAAACGCCGCTTTCAGTACTTGGCATATGTTGGGTATAAAAAGATGAAATTTCTAACTGCGAATACGTGCAGAGAGCCAGAATTTGGCTCTAAAATATGGCTCAGGCCTCGAAATTGGGACATTTGCGTTATTTTAAAAACTGGAGGGGAGTTTGGGCAAAATGTGAGTCACTGACGCTTTCAGGACTTGGCATATGTTGGGTATAAAAAAGTCGCAATTTCACACTGCGCATACGTGCAGAGATCCAGAATTTGGCTCCAAAATATGGTACAGGCCTCGAAATTGGTTTATTTGGGATATTTCGAAAACTGCAGGGGAGTTTGTGCAAAATGTGACTCACTGCCGCTTTCAGGACTTGGCATATGTTGGGTATAAATAGTCGTAATATCAAACTGCGAATACGTGCATAGAGCCAGAATTTTGCTCCAAAATATGGCTAAGGCCTCGAAATTGGGATGTTTGGGATTTTTTGAAAACTGGGAGGGAGGTTTGGGACGAATGTGACCAAACGCCGCTTTCAGTACTTGGCATATGTTGGGTATAAAAAGTCGTAATTTCAAATTGCGAATACGTGCAGAGAGCCAGAATTTGGCTCCAAAATATAGCTCAGGCCTCGATATTGAGATATTTGGGATATTTCGAAAACTGCAGGGGAGTTTGTGCAAAATGTGACTCACTGCCGCTTTCAGGACTTGGCATATGTTGGGTATAAATAGTCGTAATATCAAACTGCGAATACGTGCATAGAGCCAGAATTTTGCTCCAAAATATGGCTCAGGCCTTGAAATTGGGATGTTTGGGATATTTTGAAAACTGGAGGGAGGTTTGGGACAAATGTGACCAAACGCCGCATTCAGTACTTGCCATATGTTGGGTATAAAAAGATGTAATTTTCAACTGTGAATACGTGCGAGAGCCAGAACTTGCCTCCAAAATATGGCTCAGGCCTCGAAATTTGGATATTTGCGTTATTTTGAAAACTGGAGGCGAGTTTGGGCAAAATGTGACTCACTGCCGCTTTCAGTACCTGGCACATGTTGGGATAAAAAAGTCGCAATTTCAAACTGCGAATACGTGCAGAGATCCAGAATTTGGCTCGAAAATATGGCTCAGGCCTCGAAATTGGGATGTTTGAGATATTTTGAAAACTGCGGGGAGGTTTGGGACAAATGTGACCAAACGCTGCTTTCAGTACTTGGCATATGTTGGTTTAAAAAAGTCGCAATTTCAAACTGCGAATACGTGCAGAGAGACAGAATTTGGCTCCAAAATATTGCTCAGGCCTCGAAATTGGGATGTTTAGGATATTTTGAAAACTGCAGGGGAGTTTGTGCAAAATGTGACTCACTGTCGCTTTCAGAACTTGGCATATGTTGGGTATAAAAATTCGTAATACCAAACTGCGAATACATGCAGAGAGCCAGAATTTGGCTCCAAAATATGGCTCAGGCCTCGAAATTGGGATATTTGGGATATTTTGAAAACTGCGGGGAGGTTTGGGACAAATGTGACCAAACGCCGCTTTCAGTTCTTGGCATATGTTGGGTATAAAAAGATGTAATTTCTAACTGCGAATACGTGCAGAGAGCCAGAACTTGGCTATAAAATATGGCTCAGGCCTCGAAATTGGGATATTTGCGATATTTTGAAAACTGGAGGGGAGTTTGGGCAAAATGTGACTCACTGCCACTTTCAGGACTTGGCATATGTTGGGTATAAAAATTTGTACTATCAAACTGCGAATACATGCATACAGCCAGAATTTGGCTCCAAAATATGGCTCAGGCCTCGAAATTGGGATGTTTGGGATATTTTGAAAACTGCAGGGGAGTTTGGGACAAATATTTCCAAACGCCGCTTTCAGTACTTGGAATATGTTGGGTATAAAAATTCGTAATTTCAAGCTGCGAATACGTGCAGAGAGCCAGAATTTGGCTCCAAAATATGGCTCAGGCCTCGATATTAGGATGCTTTGGATATTTTGAAAACTGCAGGGAAGTTTGTGCAAAATGTGACTCACTGCTGCGTCCAATACTTTGCACATGTTGGGTATAAAAAGTCGTAATATCAAACTGCGAATACTTGCAGAGTGCCAGAATTTGGCTCCAAAATATGGCTCAGGCCTCGAAATATGGATGTTTGAGATAATTTGAAAACTGGAGGGAGGTTTGGTACAAATGTGACCAAACGCCGCTTTCAGTGCTTGCCATATGTTGGGTATAAAAAGTCGTAACTTAAAACTGCGAATACGTGCAGAGAGCCAGAATTTGGCTCCAAAATATGGCTCAAGCCTCGAAATTGGGATATTTGGGATATTTCAAAAACTGCAGTGGAGTTTGTGCAAAATGTGACTCACTGCCGCTTTCAGGACTTGGCATATGTTAGGTATAAAAAGTCGTAATATCTAACTGCGATTACGTGCATAAAGCCAGAATTTGGCTCCAAAATATGGCTCAGGCTTAGAAATTGGGATGTTTGGGATATTTTGAAAACTGGAGGGAGGTTTGCGACATATGTGACCAAACGCCGATTTCAGTACTTGGCATATGTTGGGTATAAAAAGTCGTAACTTAAAACTGCGAATAGTGCAGAGAGCTAGAATTTGGCTCTAAAATATGGCTCAGGCCTCGAAATTGGGATGTTTGGGATATTTTGAACACTGCAGGGGAGTTTGTGCAAAATGTGACTAATTGCCGCTTTCAGGACTTGGCATATGTTGGGAATAAAAAGTCGTAATTTAAAACTCCGAATACGTGCAGAGAGCCAGAATTTGGCTCCAAAATATTGCACAATCCTCGAAATTGGGATGTTTGGGATATTTTGAAAACTGCAGGTGAGTTTGTGCAAAGTGTGACTCATTACCGCTTTCAGTACTTGGCATATGTTAGGTATAAAACCTGGTAATATCAAACTGCGAATACATGTAGAGAGCCAGAATTTGGCTCCAAAATATGGCTCAGGCCTCGAAATTGGGATATTTGGGATATTTTGAAAACTGCGGGGAGGTTTGGTACAAATGTGACCAAACGCTGCTTTCAGTACTTTGCATATGTTGGGTATAAAAAGATGTAATTTCAAACTGCGAATACATGCAGAGAGCCAGAATTTGGCTCCAAAATATAGTTCAGGCCTCGAAATTGGGATATTTGGGATATTTCGCAAACTGGAGGGAGGTTTGGGACAAATGTGACCAAACGCCACTTTCAGTACTTCGCATATGTTGGGTATAAAAATTCGTAATTTCAAACTGCGAATACTTGCAGAGAGCTAGAATTTGGCTCCAAAATATGGCTCATGCCTCGAAATTTTTGGGATATTTAGGATATTTCGAAAACTGCAGGGGAGTTTGTGAAAAATGTGACTCACTGCCGCTTTCAGGACATGGCATATGTTGGGTATAAAAGGTGGTAATTTCAAATTGCGAATACGTGCAGAGAGCCAAAATATGGCTCAGTCCTCGAAATTGGGATGCTTGGGATATTTTGAAAACTGCAGGGGACTTTGGGACAAATATGACTAAACGCCGCTTTCAGTACTTCGCATATGTTGGGTATAAAAAGTCGTAATTTCAAACTGCGAATACGTGCAGAGAGCAAGAATTTGGCTCCAAAATATGGCTCAGGCCTCGAAATTGGGATATTTAGGATATTTTGAAAAGAGCAGGGGAGTTTGTGCAAAATGTGACTCACTGCCGCTTTCAGGACTTGGCATATGTTGGAAATAAAAAGTCGTAATTTAAAACTGTGAATACGTGCAGAGAGCCAGAATTTGGCTCCAAAATATTGCACAATCCTCGAAATTGGGATGTTTGGGATATTTTGAAAACTGCAGGGGAGTTTGTGCAAAATGTGACTCACTACAGCTTTCAGTACTTGGCATATGTTGGGTATAAAAACTTGTAATATCAAACTGCGAATACATGTAGAGAGCCATAATTTGGCTCCAAAATATGGCTCAGGCCTCGATATTGGGATGTTTGGGATATTTTGAAAACTGCAGGGAAGTTTGTGCAAAATGTGACTCACTGCTGCGTCCAGTACTTTGCATATGTTGGGTATAAAAAGTCGTAATATCAAACTGCGAATACGTGCAGAGTGCCAGAATTTGGCTCCAAAATATGGCTCAGGCCTAGAAATTGGGATGTTTGGGATATTTTGAAAACTGGAGGGAGGTTTGGTACAAATGTGACCAAACGCCGCTTTCAGTACTTGCCATATGTTGGGTATAAAAAGTCGTAACTTAAAACTGCGAATACGTGCAGAGAGCCAGAATTTGGCTCCAAAATATGGCTCAAGCCTCGAAATTGGGATATTTGGGATATTTCGAGAACTGCAGTGGAGTTTGTGCAAAATGTGACTCACGACCGCTTTCAGGACTTGGCATATGTTAGGTATAAAAAGTCGTAATATCAGACTGCGATTACGTGCATAGAGCCAGAATTTGGCTCCAAAATATGGCTCAGGCTTAGAAATTGGGATGTTTGGGATATTTTGAAAACTGGAGGGAGGTTTGCGACAAATGTGACCAAACGCCGATTTCAGTACTTGGCATATGTTGGGTATAAAAAGTCGTAACATAAAACTGCGAATAGTGCAGAGAGCCAGAATTTGGCTCTAAAATATGGCTCAGGCCTCGAAATTGGGATGTTTGGGATATTTTGAACACTGAAGGGGAGTTTGTGCAAAATGTGACTAATTGCCTCTTTCAGGACTTGGCATATGTTGGGAATAAAAAGTCGTAATTTAAAACTGCGAATACGTGCAGAGAGCCAGAATTTGGCTCCAAAATATTGCACAATCCTCGAAATTGGGATGTTTGGGATATTTTGAAAACTGCAGGGGACTTTGGGACAAATATGACTAAACGCCGCTTTCAGTACTTCGCATATGTTGGGTATAAAAAGTCGTAATTTCAAACTGCGAATACGTGCAGAGAGCCTGAATTTGGCTCCAAAATATGGCTCAGCCTCGAAATTGGGATATTTGGGATATTTTGAAAACTGCAGGGAGGTTTGAGACAAATGTGACCAAACGCCGCTTTCAGTACTTCGCATATGTTGGGTATAAAAAGATGTAATTTCTAACTGTGAATACGTTCAGAGAGCCAGAACTTGGCTATAAAATATAGCTTAGGCCTCGAAATTGGGATATTTGCGATATTTTGGAAACTGGAGGGGAGTTTGGGCAAAATGTGACTCACTGCCGCTTTCAGGACTTGGCATATGTTGGGTATAAAAATTCGTACTATCAAACTGCGAATACATGCATAGAGCTAGAATTTGGCTCCAAAATATGGCTCAGGCCTCGTAATTGGAATGTTTGGGATATTTTGAAAACTGCAGGAAGGTTTGGGACAAATGTGGCCAAACGCCGCTTTCAGTACTTTGCATATGTTGGGTATAAAAAAGTCGTAATTTCAAACTGCGAATACGTGCAGAGAGCCAGAATTTATGTCCAAAATATGGCTCAGGTCTCGAAATTGGGATGTTTGGGTTATTTTGAAAACTGCAGGGAAGTTTGTTCAAAATGTGTCTCACTGCTGCGTCCAGTACTTTGCATATGTTGGGTATAAAAAGTCGTATTATCAAACTGTGAATACGTGAAGAGTGCCAGAATTTGGCTCCAAAATATGGCTCAGGCCTCGAAATTGGGATATTTGAGATATTTCAAAAACTGCAGGGGAGTTTGTGCAAAATGTGACTCGCTGCCGCTTTCAGGACTTGGCATGTGTTGGGTATAAAAAGTCGTAATATCAAACTGCGAATACGTGCATAGAGCCAGAATTTGGCTCCAAAATATGGCTCAGGCTTAGAAATTGGGATATTTGGGATATTTTGAAAACTGGAGGGAGGTTTGCGACAAATGTGACCAAACGCCGATTTCAGTACTTGGAATATGTTGGGTATAAAAAGTCGTAACTTAAAACTGCGAATAGTGCAGAGAGCCAGAATTTGGCTCTAAAATATGGCTCAGGCCTCGAAATTGGGATGTTTGGGATATTTTGAACACTGCAGGGGAGTTTGTGCAAAATGTGACTCACTGTTGCTTTCAGTACTTGGCATATGTTGGGTATAAAAATTTGTAATATCAAACTGCGAATACATGCAGAGAGCCAGAATTTGGCTCCAATATATGGCTCAGGCCTAGAAATTGGGATATTTGGGATATTTTGAAAACTGCGGGGAGGTTTGGTACAAATGTGACCAAACGCTGCTTTCAGTACTTTGCATATGTTGGGTATAAAAAGATGTAATTTCAAACTGCGAATACATGCAGAGAGCCAGAATTTGGCTCCAAAATATAGTTCAGGCCTCGAAATTGGGATATTTGGGATATTTCGCAAACTGGAGGGAGGTTTGGGACAAATGTGACCAAACGCCACTTTCAGTACTTCGCATACGTTGGGTATAAAAATTCGTAATTTCAAACTGCGAATACTTGCAGAGAGCTAGAATTTGGCTCCAAAATATGGCTCATGCCTCGAAATTTTTGGGATATTTAGGATATTTCGAAAACTGCAGGGGAGTTTGTGAAAAATGTGACTCACTGCCGCTTTCAGGACATGGCATATGTTGGGTATAAAAGGTGGTAATTTCAAACTGCGAATACGTGCAGAGAGCCAAAATATGGCTCAGTCCTCGAAATTGGGATGCTTGGGATATTTTGAAAACTGCAGGGGACTTTGGGACAAATATGACTAAACGCCGCTTTCAGTACTTCGCATATGTTGGGTATAAAAAGTCGTAATTTCAAACTGCGAATACGTGCAGAGAGCAAGAATTTGGCTCCAAAATATGGCTCAGGCCTCGAAATTGGGATATTTAGGATATTTTGAAAAGAGCAGGGGAGTTTGTGCAAAATGTGACTCACTGCCGCTTTCAGGACTTGGCATATGTTGGAAATAAAAAGTCGTAATTTAAAACTGTGAATACGTGCAGAGAGCCAGAATTTGGCTCCAAAATATTGCACAATCCTCGAAATTGGGATGTTTGGGATATTTTGAAAACTGCAGGGGAGTTTGTGCAAAATGTGACTCACTACAGCTTTCAGTACTTGGCATATGTTGGGTATAAAAACTTGTAATATCAAACTGCGAATACATGTAGAGAGCCAGAATTTGGCTCCAAAATATGGCTCAGGCCTCGATATTGGGATGTTTGGGATATTTTGAAAACTGCAGGGAAGTTTGTGCAAAATGTGACTCACTGCTGCGTCCAGTACTTTGCATATGTTGGGTATAAAAAGTCGTAATATCAAACTGCGAATACGTGCAGAGTGCCAGAATTTGGCTCCAAAATATGGCTCAGGCCTAGAAATTGGGATGTTTGGGATATTTTGAAAACTGGAGGGAGGTTTGGTACAAATGTGACCAAACGCCGCTTTCAGTACTTGCCATATGTTGGGTATAAAAAGTCGTAACTTAAAACTGCGAATACGTGCAGAGAGCCAGAATTTGGCTCCAAAATATGGCTCAAGCCTCGAAATTGGGATATTTGGGATATTTCGAGAACTGCAGTGGAGTTTGTGCAAAATGTGACTCACTGCCGCTTTCAGGACTTGGCATATGTTAGGTATAAAAAGTCGTAATATCAGACTGCGATTACGTGCATAGAGCCAGAATTTGGCTCCAAAATATGGCTCAGGCTTAGAAATTGGGATGTTTGGGATATTTTGAAAACTGGAGGGAGGTTTGCGACAAATGTGACCAAACGCCGATTTCAGTACTTGGCATATGTTGGGTATAAAAAGTCGTAACATAAAACTGCGAATAGTGCAGAGAGCCAGAATTTGGCTCTAAAATATGGCTCAGGCCTCGAAATTGGGATGTTTGGGATATTTTGAACACTGAAGGGGAGTTTGTGCAAAATGTGACTAATTGCCGCTTTCAGGACTTGGCATATGTTGGGAATAAAAAGTCGTAATTTAAAACTGCGAATACGTGCAGAGAGCCAGAATTTGGCTCCAAAATATTGCACAATCCTCGAAATTGGGATGTTTGGGATATTTTGAAAACTGCAGGGGACTTTGGGACAAATATGACTAAACGCCGCTTTCAGTACTTCGCATATGTTGGGTATAAAAAGTCGTAATTTCAAACTGCGAATACGTGCAGAGAGCCTGAATTTGGCTCCAAAATATGGCTCAGCCTCGAAATTGGGATATTTGGGATATTTTGAAAACTGCAGGGAGGTTTGAGACAAATGTGACCAAACGCCGCTTTCAGTACTTCGCATATGTTGGGTATAAAAAGATGTAATTTCTAACTGTGAATACGTTCAGAGAGCCAGAACTTGGCTATAAAATATAGCTTAGGCCTCGAAATTGGGATATTTGCGATATTTTGAAAACTGGAGGGGAGTTTGGGCAAAATGTGACTCACTGCCGCTTTCAGGACTTGGCATATGTTGGGTATAAAAATTCGTACTATCAAACTGCGAATACATGCATAGAGCTAGAATTTGGCTCCAAAATATGGCTCAGGCCTCGTAATTGGAATGTTTGGGATATTTTGAAAACTGCAGGAAGGTTTGGGACAAATGTGGCCAAACGCCGCTTTCAGTACTTTGCATATGTTGGGTATAAAAAAGTCGTAATTTCAAACTGCGAATACGTGCAGAGAGCCAGAATTTATGTCCAAAATATGGCTCAGGTCTCGAAATTGGGATGTTTGGGTTATTTTGAAAACTGCAGGGAAGTTTGTTCAAAATGTGTCTCACTGCTGCGTCCAGTACTTTGCATATGTTGGGTATAAAAAGTCGTATTATCAAACTGTGAATACGTGAAGAGTGCCAGAATTTGGCTCCAAAATATGGCTCAGGCCTCGAAATTGGGATATTTGAGATATTTCAAAAACTGCAGGGGAGTTTGTGCAAAATGTGACTCGCTGCCGCTTTCAGGACTTGGCATGTGTTGGGTATAAAAAGTCGTAATATCAAACTGCGAATACGTGCATAGAGCCAGAATTTGGCTCCAAAATATGGCTCAGGCTTAGAAATTGGGATATTTGGGATATTTTGAAAACTGGAGGGAGGTTTGCGACAAATGTGACCAAACGCCGATTTCAGTACTTGGAATATGTTGGGTATAAAAAGTCGTAACTTAAAACTGCGAATAGTGCAGAGAGCCAGAATTTGGCTTTAAAATATGGCTCAGGCCTCGAAATTGGGATGTTTGGGATATTTTGAACACTGCAGGGGAGTTTGTGCAAAATGTGACTCACTGTTGCTTTCAGTACTTGGCATATGGTGGGTATAAAAATTTGTAATATCAAACTGCGAATACATGCAGAGAGCCAGAATTTGGCTCCAATATATGGCTCAGGCCTAGAAATTGGGATGTTTGGGATATTTTGAAAACTAGAGGGAGGTTTGGGACTAATGTGACCAAACGCCGCTTTCAGTACTTGGCATATGTTGGGTATAAAAAGTCGTAACTTAAAACTGCGAATACGTGCAGAGAGCCAGAATTTGGCTCCAAAATATGGCTCAGGCCTCGAAATTGGGATGTTTGGGATATTTTCAAAACTGGAGGGAGGTTTGGGACAAATGTGACCAAACGCCGCTTTCAGCACTTGGCATATGTTGGGTATAAAAAAGTCGTAATTTCAAACTGCGAATACGTGCAGAGAGCCAGAATTTGGCTCCAAAATATTGCTCAGGCCTCGAAATTGGGATGTTTAGGATATTTTGAAAACTGCAGGGGAGTTTGTGCAAAATGTGACTCACTGTTGCTTTCAGTACTTGGCATATGTTGGGTATAAAAATTTGTAATATCAAACTGCGAATACATGCAGAGAGCCAGAATTTGGCTCCAATATATGGCTCAGGCCTAGAAATTGGGATGTTTGGGATATTTTGAAAACTAGAGGGAGGTTTGGGACTAATGTGACCAAACGCCGCTTTCAGTACTTGGCATATGTTGGGTATAAAAAGTCGTAACTTAAAACTGCGAATACGTGCAGAGAGCAAGAATTTGGCTCCAAAATATGGCTCAGGCTTCGAAATTTGGATATTTGGGATATTTCGAGAACTGCAGGGGAGTTTGTTCAAAATGTGACTCACTGCCGCTTTGAGGACTTGGAATATGTTGGGTATAAAAAGTCGTAATATCAAACTGCGATTACGTGCATAGAGCTAGAATTTGGCTCCAAAATATGGCTCAGGCCTCGATATTGGGATGTTTGGGATATTCTGAAAACTGGAGGGAGGTTTGTGACAAATGTGACCAAACGCCGATTTCAGTACTTGGCATATGTTGGGTATAAAAAGACGTAACTTAAAACTGCGAATACGTGCAGAGAGCCAGAATTTGGCTCCAAAATATGGCTCAGGCCTCGAAATTGGGATGTTTGGGATATTTTGAAAAATGCAGGGGACTTTGGGACAAATATGACCAAACGCCGCTTTCAGTACTTGGTATATGTTGGGTATAAAAAGTCGTAATTTCAAACTGCGAATACGTGCAGAGAGCCTGAATTTGGCTAAAAAATATGGCTCAGGCCTAGAAATTGGGATGTTTGGGATATTTTGAAAACTGGAGAGAGGTTTGGGACAAATGTGACCAAACGCCGCTTTCAGTACTTAGCATATGTTGGGTATAAAAAGTCGTAACTTAAAACTGCGAATACGTGCAGAGAGCCAGAATTTGGCTCCAAAATATGGCTCAGGCCTCGAAATTGGGATATTTGGGATATTTCGAGAACTGCAGGGGAGTTTGTGCAAAATGTGACTCACTGCAGCTTACAGGACTTGGCATATGTTGGGTATAAAAAGTCGAAATATCAAACTGGGATTACGTGCATAGAGCCAGAATTTGGCTCCAAAATATGGCTCAGGCCTAGATATTGGGATGTTTGGGATATTTTGAAAACTGGAAGGAGGTTTGCGACAAATGTGACCAAACGCCGATTTCAGTACTTGGCATATGTTGGGTATAAAAATTCGTAATATCAAACTGCGAATACATGCAGAGAGCCAGAATTTGGCTCCAAAATATGGCTCAGGCCTCGAAATTCGGTTGTTTGGGATATTTTGAACACTGCAGGGGAGTTTGTGCAAAATGTGACTAATTGCCGCTTTCAGGACTTGGCATATGTTGGGAATAAAAAGTAGTAATATAAAACTGCGAATACGTGCAAAGAGCCAGAATTTGGCTCCAAAATATTGCACAATCCTCGAAATTGGGATGTTTGGGATATTTTGAAAACTGCAGGGGAGTTTGTGCAAAATGTGAATCACTACAGCTTTCAGTACTTGGCATATGTTGGGTATAAAAACTTGTAATATCAAACTGCGAATACATGTAGAGAGCCAGAATTTGGCTCCAAAATATGGCTCAGGCCTCGAAATTGGGATGTTTGGGATATTTTGAAAACTGCAGGGGACTTTGGGACAAATATGACCAAACGCCGCTTTCAGTACTTGGCATATGTTGGGTATAAAAAGTCGTAATTTCAAACTGCGAATACGTGCAGAGAGCCTGAATTTGGCTCCAAAATATGGCTCAGGCCTCGTAATTGGAATATTTGGGATATTTTGAAAACTGCAGGGAGGTTTGGGACAAATGTGACAAAACGCCGCTTTCAGTACTTGGCATATGTTGGGTATAAAAAGATGTAATTTCAAAGTGCGAATACATGCAGAGAGCCAGAATTTGGCTCCAAAATATGGCTCAGGCCTCGAAATTGGGATATTTGGGATATTTTGAAAACTGGAGGGAGGTTTGGGACAAATGTGACCAAACGCCGCTTTCAGTACTTCGCATATGTTGGGTATAAAAAGTCGTAATTTCAAACTGCGAATACTTGCAGAGAGCTAGAATTTGGCTCCAAAATATGGCTCATGCCTCGAAATTTTGGGATATTTAGGATATTTCGAAAACTGCAGGGGAGTTTGTGAAAAATGTGACTCACTGCCGCTTTCAGGACTTGGCATATGTTGGGTATAAAAGGTGGTAATTTCAAACTGCGAATACGTGCAGAGAGCCAGAATTTGGCTCCAAAATATTGCTCAGGCCTCGAAATTGGGATGTTTAGGATATTTTGAAAACTGCTGGAGAGTTTGTTCAAAATGTGACTCACTGTCGCTTTCAGAACTTGGAATATGTTGGGTATAAAAATTCGTAATATCAAACTGCGAATACATGCAGAGAGCCAGAATTTGGCTCCAAAATATGGCTCAGGCCTAGAAATTGGGATATTTGGAATATTTTGAAAACTGCGGGGAGGTTTGGGACAAATGTGACCAAACGCCGCTTTCAGTACTTGGCATATGTTGGGTATAAAAAGATGTAATTTCTAACTGCGAATACGTGCAGAGAGCCAGAACTTGGCTATAAAATATGGCTCAGGCCTCGAAATTGGGATATTTGCGATATTTTGAAAACTGGAGGGGAGTTTGGGCAAAATGTGACTCACTGCCGCTTTCAGGACTTGGCATATGTTGGGTATAAAAATTCGTACTATCAAACTGCGAATACATGCATAGACCCAGAATGTGGCTCCAAAATATGGCTCAGTCCTCGAAATTGGGATGTTTGGGATATTTTGAAAACTGCAGGGGAGTTTGGGACAAATATTACCAAACGCCGCTTTCAGTACTTGGAATATGTTGGGTATAAAAAGTCGTAACTTAAAACTGCGAATACGTGCAGAGAGCCAGAATTTGGCTCCAAAATATGGCTCAGGCCTCGAAATTGGGATATTTGGGATATTTCGAGAAATGCAGGGGAGTTTGTGCAAAATGTGACTCACTGCCGCTTTCAGGACTTGGCATATGTTAGGTATAAAAAGTCGTAATATCTAACTGCGATTACGTGCATAGAGCCAGAATTTGGCTCCAAAATTAGGCTCAGGCTTAGAAATTGGGATGTTTGGGATATTTTGAAAACTGGAGGGAGGTTTGCGACAAATGTGACCAAACGCCGATTTCATTACTTGGCATATGTTGGGTATAAATGTCGTAGCTTAAAACTGCGAATAGTGCAGAGAGCCAGAATTTGGCTCTAAAATATGGCTCAGGCCTCGAAATTGGGATGTTTGGGATATTTTGAACACTGCAGGGGAGTTTGTGCAAAATGTGACTAATTGCCGCTTTCAGGACTTGGCATCTGTTGGGAATAAAAAGTCGTAATTTAAAACTGCGAATACGTGCAGAGAGCCTGAATTTGGCTCCAAAATATGGCTCACGCCTCGAAATTGGGATGTTTGGGATATTTTCAAAACTGGAGGGAGGTTTGGGACAAATGTGACCAAACGCCGCTTTCAGCACTTGGCATATGTTGGGTATAAAAAAGTCGTAATTTCAAACTGCGAATACAGGCAGAGAGCCAGAATTTGGCTCCAAAATATTGATCAGGCCTCGAAATTGGGATGTTTAGGATATTTTGAAAACTGCAGGGGAGTTTGTGCAAAATGTGACTCACTGTCGCTTTCAGTACTTGGCATATGTTGGGTATAAAAATTCGTAATATCAAACTGCGAATACATGCAGAGAGCCAGAATTTGGCTCTAAAATATGGCTCAGGCCTCGAAATTGGGATATTTGGGATATTTTGAAAACTGCGGGGTGGTTTGGTACAAATGTGACCAAACGCAACTTTCAGTACTTGGCATATGTTGGGTATAAAAAGATGTAATTTCAAACTGCGAATACATGCAGAGCCAGAATTTGGCTCCAAAATATGGCTCAGGCCTCGAAATTGGGATATTTGGGATATTTTGAAAACTGGATGGAGGTTTGGGACAAATGTGACCAAACGCCGCTTTCAGTACTTCGCATATGTTGGGAATAAAAAGTCGTAATTTCAAACTGCGAATACTTACAGAGAGCTAGAATTTGGCTCCAAAATATGGCTCATGCCTCGAAATTTTGGGATATTTAGGATATTTCGAAAACTGCAGGGGAGTTTGTGAAAAATGTGACTCACTGCCGCTTTCAGGACTTGGCATATGTTGGGTATAAAAGGTGGTAATTTCAAACTGCGAATACGTGCAGAGAGCAAGAATTTAGCTCCAAAATATGGCTCAGGCCTCGAAATTGGGATGTTTGGGATATTTTGAAAACTGCAGGGGACTTTGGGACAAATATGACCAAACGCCGCTTTCAGTACTTGGCATATGTTGGGTATAAAAAGTCGTAATTTCAAACTGCGAATACGTGCAGAGAGCCAGAATTTGGGTCTAAAATATGGCTCAGGTCTCGAAATTGGGATTTTTGGGATCTTTTGAAACCTGCAGGGAAGTTTGTGCAAAAAGGACTCACTGCTGCATCCAGTACTTTGCATATGTTGGGTATAAAAAGTCGTAATATCAAACTGCGAATACGTGCAGAGTGCCAGAATTTGGCTCAAAAATATGGCTCAGGCCTAGAAATTGGGATGTTTGGGATATTTTGAAAACTGGAGAGAGGTTTGGGACAAATGTGACCAAACGCCGCTTTCAGTACTTAGCATATGTTGGGTATAAAAAGTCGTAACTTAAAACTGCGAATACGTGCAGAGAGCCAGAATTTGGCTCCAAAATATGGCTCAGGCCTCGAAATTGGGATATTTGGGATATTTCGAGAACTGCAGGGGAGTTTGTGCAAAATGTGACTCACTGCAGCTTACAGGACTTGGCATATGTTGGGTATAAAAAGTCGAAATATCAAACTGGGATTACGTGCATAGAGCCAGAATTTGGCTCCAAAATATGGCTCAGGCCTAGATATTGGGATGTTTGGGATATTTTGAAAACTGGAGGGAGGTTTGCGACAAATGTGACCAAACGCCGATTTCAGTACTTGGCATATGTTGGGTATAAAAATTCGTAATATCAAACTGCGAATACATGCAGAGAGCCAGAATTTGGCTCCAAAATATGGCTCAGGCCTCGAAATTCGGTTGTTTGGGATATTTTGAACACTGCAGGGGAGTTTGTGCAAAATGTGACTAATTGCCGCTTTCAGGACTTGGCATATGTTGGGAATAAAAAGTAGTAATATAAAACTGCGAATACATGCAAAGAGCCAGAATTTGGCTCCAAAATATTGCACAATCCTCGAAATTGGGATGTTTGGGATATTTTGAAAACTGCAGGGGAGTTTGTGCAAAATGTGAATCACTACAGCTTTCAGTACTTGGCATATGTTGGGTATAAAAACTTGTAATATCAAACTGCGAATACATGTAGAGAGCCAGAATTTGGCTCCAAAATATGGCTCAGGCCTCGAAATTGGGATGTTTGGGATATTTTGAAAACTGCAGGGGACTTTGGGACAAATATGACCAAACGCCGCTTTCAGTACTTGGCATATGTTGGGTATAAAAAGTCGTAATTTCAAACTGCGAATACGTGCAGAGAGCCTGAATTTGGCTCCAAAATATGGCTCAGGCCTCGTAATTGGTATATTTGGGATATTTTGAAAACTGCAGGGAGGTTTGGGACAAATGTGACCAAACGCCGCTTTCAGTACTTGGCATATGTTGGGTATAAAAAGATGTAATTTCAAAGTGCGAATACATGCAGAGAGCCAGAATTTGGCTCCAAAATATGGCTCAGGCCTCGAAATTGGGATATTTGGGATATTTTGAAAACTGGAGGGAGGTTTGGGACAAATGTGACCAAACGCCGCTTTCAGTACTTGGCATATGATGGGTATAAAAAGTCGTAATTTCAAACTGCGAATACGTGCAGATAGCCAGAATTTGGGTCCAAAATATGGCTCAGGTCTTGAAATTGGGATGTTTGGGATATTTTGAAAACTGCAGGGAAGTTTGTGCAAAATGTGTCTCACTGCTGCGTCCAGTACTTTGCATATGTTGGGTATAAAAAGTCGTATTATCAAACTGTGAATACGTGAAGAGTGCCAGAATTTGGCTCCAAAATATGGCTCAGGCCTCGAAATTGGGATATTTGGGATATTTCAAAAACTGCAGGGGAGTTTGTGCAAAATGTGACTCACTGCCGCTTTCAGGACTTGGAATATGTTGGGTATAAAAAGTCGTAATATCAAACTGCGATTACGTGCATAGAGCCAGAATTTGGCTCCAAAATATGGCTCAGGCCTCGATATTGGGATGTTTGGGATATTTTGAAAACTGGAGGGAGGTTTGTGACAAATGTGACCAAACGCCGATTTCAGTACTTGGCATATGTTGGGTATAAAAAGTCGTAACTTAAAACTGCGAATACGTGCAGAGAGCCAGGATTTGGCTCCAAAATATGGCCGCTATATATTTGCCGCTTTCAGGACTTGGCATATGTTGGGAATAAAAAGTCGTAATTTAAAACTGCAAATACGTGCAGAGAGCCAGAATTTGGCTCCAAAATATTGCACAATCCTCGAAATTGGGATGTTTGGGATATTTTGAAAACTGCAGAGGAGTTTGTGCAAAATGTGCCTCACTGTCGCTTTCAGTACTTGGCATATGTTGGGTATAAAAACTTGTAATATCAAACTGCGAATACATGTAGAGAGCCAGAATTTGGCTCCAAAATATGGCTCAGGCCTCGAAATAGGGATATTTGGGATATTTTGAAAATTGCCGGGGAGTTTGGGACAATTATGACCAAACGCTGCTTTCAGTACTTGGCATATGATGGGTATAAAAAGTCGTAATTTCAAACTGCGAATACGTGCAGAGAGCCTGAATTTGGCTCCAAAATATGGCTCAGGCCTCGAAATTGGGATGTTTGGGATATTTTGAAAATTGCAGGGGAGTTTGGGACAATTATGACCAAACGCTGCTTTCAGTACTTGGCATATGATGGGTATAAAAAGTCGTAATTTCAAACTGCGAATACGTGCCGAGAGCCAGAATTAGGCTCCAAAATATGGCTCAGGCCTCGATATTGGGTTGTTTGGGATCTTTTGAAAACTGCAGGGAAGTTTGTGCAAAATGTGACTCACTGCTGCTTACAGGACTTGGCATATGTTGGGAATAAAAAGTCGTAATTTAAAACTGCAAATACGTGCAGAGAGCCAGAATTTGGCTCCAAAATATTGCACAATCCTCGAAATTGGGATGTTTGGGATATTTTGAAAACTGCAGAGGAGATTGTTCAAAATGTGCATCACTGTCGCTTTCAGTACTTGGCATATGTTGGGTATAAAAATTTGTAATATCAAACTGCGAATATATGCAGAGAGCCAGAATTTGGCTCCAAAATATGGCTCAGGCCTCGAAATTGGGATATTTGGGATATTTTGAAAACTGCAGGGTGGTTTGGTACAAATGTGACCAAACGCCGCTTTCAGTACTTGGCATATGTTGGGTATAAAAAGATGTAATTTCAAACTTCGAATACATGCAGAGAGCCAGAATTTGGCTCCAAAATATGGCTCAGGCCTCGAAATTGGGATATTTGGGGTATTTTGAAAACTGGAGGGGAGTTTGTGCAAAATGTGACTCACTGCCGCTTTCAGGACTTGGCATATGTTGGGTATAAAAGGTGGTAATTTCAAACTGCGAATACGTGCAGAGAGCCAGAATTTGGCTCCAAAATATGGCTCAGGCCTCGATATGGGGTTGTTTGGGATATTTTGATAACTGCAGGAAGGTTTGGGACAAATGTGGCCAAAAGCCGCTTTCAGTACTTCGCATATGTTGGGTATAAAAAGTCGTAATTTCAAACTGCGAATACATGCAGAGAGCCAGAATTTGGGTCCAAAATATGGCTCAGGTCTCGAAATTGGGATGTTTGGGATCTTTTGAAAACTGCAGGGAAGTTCGTGCAAAATGTGACTCACTGCTGCATCCAGTACTTTGCATATGATGGGTATAAAAATTCGTAATATCAAACTGCGAATACGTGCAGAGTGCCAGAATTTGGCTCCAAAATATGGCTCAGGCCTAGAAATTGGGATGTTTGGGATATTTTGAAAACTGGAGAGAGGTTTGGGACAAATGTGACCAAACGCCGCTTTCAGTACTTAGCATATGTTGGGCATAAAAAGTCGTAACTTAAAACTGCGAATACGTGCAGAGAGCCAGAATTTGGCTCCAAAATATGGTTCAGGCCTCGAAATTGGGATATTTGGGATATTTCGAGAACTGCAGGGGAGTTTGTGCAAAATGTGAATCACTGCCGCTTACAGGACATGGCATATGTTGGGTATAAAAATTCGAAATATCAAACTGGGATTACGTTCATAGAGCCAGAATTTGGCTCCAAAATATGGCTCAGGCCTCGAAATTGGGATATTTGGGATATTTTGAAAACTGGAGGGAGGTTTGGGACAAATGTGACCAAACGCCGCTTATAGTACTTCGCATATGTTGGGTATAAAACGTCGTAATTTCAAACTGCGAAAACTTGCAGAGAGCTAGAATTTGGCTCCAAAATATGGCTCATGCCTCGAAATTTTGCGATATTTAGGATATTTCGAAAACTGCAGGGGAGTTTGTGAAAAATGTGACTCACTGCCTCTTTCAGGACTTGGCATATGTTGGGTATAAAAGGTGGTAATTTCAAACTGCGAATACGTGCAGAGAGCCAGAATTTGGCTCCAAAATATGGCTCAGGCCTCGAAATTGGGATGTTTGGGATATTTTGAAAATTGCAGGGGAGTTTGGGACAATTATGACCAAACGCTGCTTTCAGTACTTGGCATATGATGGGTATAAAAAGTCGTAATTTCAAACTGCGAATACGTGCCGAGAGCCAGAATTAGGCTCCAAAATATGGCTCAGGCCTCGATATTGGGTTGTTTGGGATCTTTTGAAAACTGCAGGGAAGTTTGTGCAAAATGTGACTCACTGCTGCTTTCAGTACTTGGCATATGTTGGGTATAAAAAGTCGAAATATCAAACTGGGATTACGTGCATAGAGCCTGAATTTGGCTCCAAAATATGGCTCAGGCCACAAAATTGGGATGTTTGGGATATTTTGAACACTGCAGGGGAGTTTGTGCAAAATGTGACTAATTGCCGCTTTCAGGACTTGGCATATGTTGGGAATAAAAAGTCGTAATTTAAAACTGCAAATACGTGCAGAGAGCCAGAATTTGGCTCCAAAATATTGCACAATCCTCGAAATTGGGATGTTTGGGATATTTTGAAAACTGCAGAGGAGTTTGTGCAAAATATGCATCACTGTCGCTTTCAGTACTTGGCATATGTTGGATATAAAAATTTGTAATATCAAACTGCGAATATATGCAGAGAGCCAGAATTTGGCTCCAAAATATGGCTCAGGCCTCGAAATTGGGATATTTGGGATATTTTGAAAACTGCAGGGTGGTTTGGTACAAATGTGACCAAACGCCGCTTTCAGTACTTGGCATATGTTGGGTATAAAAAGATGTAATTTCAAACTTCGAATACATGCAGAGAGCCAGAATTTGGCTCCAAAATATGGCTCAGGCCTCGAAATTGGGATATTTGGGGTATTTTGAAAACTGGAGGGAGGTTTGGGACAAATGTGACCAAACGCCGCTTTCAGTACTTCGCATATGTTGGGTATAAAAAGTCGTAATTTCAAACTGCGAATACTTGCAGAGAGCTAGAATTTGGCTCCAAAATATGGCTCATGCCTCGAAATTTTGGGATATTTAGGATATTTCGAAAACTGCAGGGGAGTTTGTGAAAAATGTGACTCACTGCCGCTCTCAGGACTTTGCATATGTTGGGTATAAAAGGTGGTAATTTCAAACTACGAATACGTGCAGAGAGCCAGAAATTGGCTCCAAATTATGGCTCAGGCCTCGAAATTGGGATGTTTGGGATATTTTGAAAACTGCAGGGGACTTTGGGACAAATATGACCAAACGCCGCTTTCAGTACTTGGCATATGTTGGGTGTAAAAAGTCATAATTTCAAACTGCGAATACGTGCAGAGAGCCTATATTTGGCTCCAAAATATAGCTCAGGCCTCGAAATTGGGATGTTTGGGATATTTTTAAAACTGCAGGGGAGTTTGGGACAAATATGACCAAACGCCGCTTTCAGTACTTGGCATATGATGGGTATAAAAAGTCGTAATTTCAAACTGCGAATACGTGCAGAGAGCCAGAATTTGGCTCCAAAATATGGCTCAGGCCTCGATAATGGGTTGTTTGGGATATTTTGATAACTGCAGGAAGGTTTGGGGCAAATGTGGCCAAACGCAGATTTCAGTACTTCGCATATGTTGGGTATAAAAAAGTCATAATTTCAAACTGCGAATACGTGCAGAGAGCCAGAATTTGGGTCCAAAATATGGCTCAGGTCTCGAAATTGGGATGTTTGGGATATTTTGAAAACTGCAGGGAAGTTTGTGCAAAATTTGTCTCACTGCTGCGTCCAGTACTTTGCATATGTTGGGTATAAAAAGTCGTATTATCAAACTGTGAATACGTGAAGAGTTCCAGAATTTTGCTCCAAAATATGGCTCAGGCCTCGAAATTGGGATATTTGGGATATTTTGAAAACTGCAGAGGAGTTTGTGCAAAATGTGCCTCACTGTCGCTTCCAGTACTTGGCATATGTTGGGTATAAAAATTTGTAATATCAAACTGCGAATATATGCAGAGAGCCAGAATTTGGCTCCAAAATATGGCTCAGGCCTCGAAATTGGGATATTTGGGATATTTTGAAAACTGCAGGGTGGTTTGGTACAAATGTGACCAAACGCCGCTTTCAGTACTTGGCATATGTTGGGTATAAAAAGATGTAATTTCAAACTTCGAATACATGCAGAGAGCCAGAATTTGGCTCCAAAATATGGCTCAGGCCTAGAAATTGGGATGTTTGGGATATTTTGAAAACTGGAGGGAGGTTTGGGACAAATGTGACCAAACGCCGCTTTCAGTACTTGGCATATGTTGGGTATAAAAAGTCGTAACTTAAAACGGCGAATACATGCAGGGAGCCAGAATTTGGCTCCAAAATATAGCTCAGGCCTCGAAATTGGGATATTTGGGATATTTCGAGAACTGCAGGTGAGTTTGTGCAAAATGTGACTCACTGCCGCTTTCAGGACTTGGAATATGTTGGGTATAAAAAGTCGTAATATCAAACTGCGATTACGTGCATAGAGCCAGAATTTGGCTCCAAAATATGGCTCAGGCCTCGAAATTGGGATATTTGGGATATTTTGAAAACTGCGGGGTGGTTTGGTACAAATGTGACCAAACGCAACTTTCAGTACTTGGCATATGTTGGGTATAAAAAGATGTAATTTCAAACTGCGAATACATGCAGAGCCAGAATTTGGCTCCAAAATATGGCTCAGGCCTCGAAATTGGGATATTTGGGATATTTTGAAAACTGGATGGAGGTTTGGGACAAATGTGACCAAACGCCGCTTTCAGTACTTCGCATATGTTGGGAATAAAAAGTCGTAATTTCAAACTGCGAATACTTACAGAGAGCTAGAATTTGGCTCCAAAATATGGCTCATGCCTCGAAATTTTGGGATATTTAGGATATTTCGAAAACTGCAGGGGAGTTTGTGAAAAATGTGACTCACTGCCGCTTTCAGGACTTGGCATATGTTGGGTATAAAAGGTGGTAATTTCAAACTGCGAATACGTGCAGAGAGCAAGAATTTAGCTCCAAAATATGGCTCAGGCCTCGAAATTGGGATGTTTGGGATATTTTGAAAACTGCAGGGGACTTTGGGACAAATATGACCAAACGCCGCTTTCAGTACTTGGCATATGTTGGGTATAAAAAGTCGTAATTTCAAACTGCGAATACGTGCAGAGAGCCTGAATTTGGCTCCAAAATATGGCTCAGGCCTGGAAATTGGGATGATTGGGATATTTTGAAAACTGCAGGGGAGTTTGGGACAAATATGACCAAACGACGCTTTCAGTACTTGGCATATGATGGGTATAAAAAGTCGTAATTTCAAACTGCGAATACGTGCAGATAGCCAGAATTTGGGTCCAAAATATGGCTCAGGTCTTGAAATTGGGATGTTTGGGATATTTTGAAAACTGCAGGGAAGTTTGTGCAAAATGTGTCTCACTGCTGCGTCCAGTACTTTGCATATGTTGGGTATAAAAAGTCGTATTATCAAACTGTGAATACGTGAAGAGTGCCAGAATTTGGCTCCAAAATATGGCTCAGGCCTCGAAATTGGGATATTTGGGATATTTCAAAAACTGCAGGGGAGTTTGTGCAAAATGTGACTCACTGCCGCTTTCAGGACTTGGAATATGTTGGGTATAAAAAGTCGTAATATCAAACTGCGATTACGTGCATAGAGCCAGAATTTGGCTCCAAAATATGGCTCAGGCCTCGATATTGGGATGTTTGGGATATTTTGAAAACTGGAGGGAGGTTTGTGACAAATGTGACCAAACGCCGATTTCAGTACTTGGCATATGTTGGGTATAAAAAGTCGTAACTTAAAACTGCGAATACGTGCAGAGAGCCAGGATTTGGCTCCAAAATATGGCCGCTATATATTTGCCGCTTTCAGGACTTGGCATATGTTGGGAATAAAAAGTCGTAATTTAAAACTGCAAATACGTGCAGAGAGCCAGAATTTGGCTCCAAAATATTGCACAATCCTCGAAATTGGGATGTTTGGGATATTTTGAAAACTGCAGAGGAGTTTGTGCAAAATGTGCCTCACTGTCGCTTTCAGTACTTGGCATATGTTGGGTATAAAAACTTGTAATATCAAACTGCGAATACATGTAGAGAGCCAGAATTTGGCTCCAAAATATGGCTCAGGCCTCGAAATAGGGATATTTGGGATATTTTGAAAATTGCAGGGGAGTTTGGGACAATTATGACCAAACGCTGCTTTCAGTACTTGGCATATGATGGGTATAAAAAGTCGTAATTTCAAACTGCGAATACGTGCAGAGAGCCTGAATTTGGCTCCAAAATATGGCTCAGGCCTCGAAATTGGGATGTTTGGGATATTTTGAAAATTGCAGGGGAGTTTGGGACAATTATGACCAAACGCTGCTTTCAGTACTTGGCATATGTTGGGTATAAAAAGATGTAATTTCAAACTTCGAATACATGCAGAGAGCCAGAATTTGGCTCCAAAATATGGCTCAGGCCTCGAAATTGGGATATTTGGGGTATTTTGAAAACTTGAGGGGAGTTTGTGCAAAATGTGACTCTCTGCCGCTTTCAGGACTTGGCATATGTTGGGTATAAAAGGTGGTAATTTCAAACTGCGAATACGTGCAGAGAGCCAGAATTTGGCTCCAAAATATGGCTCAGGCCTCGATATGGGGTTGTTTGGGATATTTTGATAACTGCAGGAAGGTTTGGGACAAATGTGGCCAAAAGCCGCTTTCAGTACTTCGCATATGTTGGGTATAAAAAGTCGTAATTTCAAACTGCGAATACATGCAGAGAGCCAGAATTTGGGTCCAAAATATGGATCAGGTCTCGAAATTGGGATGTTTGGGATCTTTTGAAAACTGCAGGGAAGTTCGTGCAAAATGTGACTCACTGCTGCATCCAGTACTTTGCATATGTTGGGTATAAAAAGTCGTAATATCAAACTGCGAATACGTGCAGAGTGCCAGAATTTGGCTCCAAAATATGGCTCAGGCCTAGAAATTGGGATGTTTGGGATATTTTGAAAACTGGAGAGAGGTTTGGGACAAATGTGACCAAACGCCGCTTTCAGTACTTAGCATATGTTGGGCATAAAAAGTCGTAACTTAAAACTGCGAATACGTGCAGAGAGCCAGAATTTGGCTCCAAAATATGGTTCAGGCCTCGAAATTGGGATATTTGGGATATTTCGAGAACTGCAGGGGAGTTTGTGCAAAATGTGAATCACTGCCGCTTACAGGACATGGCATATGTTGGGTATAAAAATTCGAAATATCAAACTGGGATTACGTGCATAGAGCCTGAATTTGGCTCCAAAATATGGCTCAGGCCACAAAATTGGGATGTTTGGGATATTTTGAACACTGCAGGGGAGTTTGTGCAAAATGTGACTAATTGCCGCTTTCAGGACTTGGCATATGTTGGGAATAAAAAGTCGTAATTTAAAACTGCAAATACGTGCAGAGAGCCAGAATTTGGCTCCAAAATATTGCACAATCCTCGAAATTGGGATGTTTGGGATATTTTGAAAACTGCAGAGGAGTTTGTGCAAAATGTGCCTCACTGTCGCTTTCAGTACTTGGCATATGTTGGGTATAAAAATTTGTAATATCAAACTGCGAATATATGCAGAGAGCCAGAATTTGGCTCCAAAATATGGCTCAGGCCTCGAAATTGGGATATTTGGGATATTTTGAAAACTGCAGGGTGGTTTGGTACAAATGTGACCAAACGCCGCTTTCAGTACTTGGCATATGTTGGGTATAAAAAGATGTAATTTCAAACTTCGAATACATGCAGAGAGCCAGAATTTGGCTCCAAAATATGGCTCAGGCCTCGAAATTGGGATATTTGGGGTATTTTGAAAACTGGAGGGAGGTTTGGGACAAATGTGACCAAACGCCGCTTTCAGTACTTCGCATATGTTGGGTATAAAAAGTCGTAATTTCAAACTGCGAATACTTGCAGAGAGCTAGAATTTGGCTCCAAAATATGGCTCATGCCTCGAAATTTTGGGATATTTAGGATATTTTGAAAACTGCAGGGGACTTTGGGACAAATATGACCAAACGCCGCTTTCAGTACTTGGCATATGTTGGGTGTAAAAAGTCATAATTTCAAACTGCGAATACGTGCAGAGAGCCTGAATTTGGCTCCAAAATATAGCTCAGGCCTCGAAATTGGGATGTTTGGGATATTTTTAAAACTGCAGGGGAGTTTGGGACAAATATGACCAAACGCCGCTTTCAGTACTTGGCATATGATGGGTATAAAAAGTCGTAATTTCAAACTGCGAATACGTGCAGAGAGCCAGAATTTGGCTCCAAAATATGGCTCAGGCCTCGATAATGGGTTGTTTGGGATATTTTGATAACTGCAGGAAGGTTTGGGACAAATGTGGCCAAACGCCGATTTCAGTACTTCGCATATGTTGGGTATAAAAAAGTCATAATTTCAAACTGCGAATACGTGCAGAGAGCCAGAATTTGGGTCCAAAATATGGCTCAGGTCTCGAAATTGGGATGTTTGGGATATTTTGAAAACTGCAGGGAAGTTTGTGCAAAATTTGTCTCACTGCTGCGTCCAGTACTTTGCATATGTTGGGTATAAAAAGTCGTATTATCAAACTGTGAATACGTGAAGAGTTCCAGAATTTTGCTCCAAAATATGGCTCAGGCCTCGAAATTGGGATATTTGGGATATTTTGAAAACTGCAGGGGAGTTTGTGCAAAATGTGACTCTCTGCCGCTTTCAGGACTTGGCATATGTTGGGTATTAAAGGTGGTAATTTCAAACTGCGAATACGTGCAGAGAGCCATAATTTGGCTCCAAAATATGTCTCAGGCCTCGAAATTGGGATGTTTGGGATATTTTGAAAACTGCAGGGGACTTTGGGACATATATGACCAAACGCCGCTTTCAGTACTTGGCATATGTTAGGTATAAAAAGTCGTAATTTCAAACTGCGAATACGTGCAGACAGCCAGGATTTGGCTCCAAAATATGGGTCAGGCCTCGAAATTGGGATATTTGGGATATTTTGAAAACTGCAGGGAAGTTTGTGCAAAATGTGACTCACTGCTGCATCCAGTACTTTGCATATGTTGGGTATAAAAAGTCGTAATATCAAACTGCGAATACGTGCATAGTGCCAGAATTTGGCTCCAAAATATGGCTCAGGCCTAGAAATTGGGATGTTTGGGATATTTTGAAAACTGGAGAGAGGTTTGGGACAAATATGACCAAACGCCGCTTTCAGTACTTCGTATATGTTGGGTATAAAAATCGTAATTTCAAACTGTGAATACGTGCAGAGAGCCAGAATTTGGCTCCAAAATATGGCTCAGGCCTCGATAATGGGTTGTTTGGGATATTTTGATAACTGCAGGAAGGTTTGGGACAAATGTGGCCAAACGCCGCTTTCAGTACTTCGCATATATTGAGTATAAAAAAGTTGTAATTTCAAACTGCGAATACGTGCAGAGAGCCAGAATTTGGGTCCAAAATATGGCTCAGGTCTCGAAATTGGGATGTTTGGGATATTTTGAAAACTGCAGGGAAGTTTGTGCAAAATGTGTCTCACTGCTGCGTCCAGTACTTTGCATATGTTGGGTATAAAAAGTCGTATTATCAAACTGTGAATACGTGCAGAGAGCCAGAATTCGGCTCCAAAATATGGCTCAGGCCTCGAAATTGGGATATTTGGGTTATTTCGAAAACTGCAGGGGAGTTTGTACGAAATATGACTCATTGTCACTTTCAGTACCTCGTATATGTTGGGTATAAAAATCGTAATTTCAAACTGTGAATACGTGCAGAGAGCCAGAATTTGGCTCCAAAATATGGCTCGTGCCTCGAAATTGGGATATTTGGGATATTTTGGTAACTAAAGGGGGGTTTGGGACAAATGTGACCAAATGCCGCTTTTGGTACATCGCATATGTTGGGTATAAAAAGTCATAATTTCAAACTGCGAATACGTGCAGAGAGCCTGAATTTGACTCCAAAATATGGCTCAGGCCTCGAAATTGGGATATTTCGAAAACTGCAGGGGAGTTTGTGCAAAATGTGACTCACTGCCGCTTTCAGTACTTGGCATATGTTCGGTATAAAATTCGTAATTTCAAACTGAGAATACGTGCAGAGAGCCTGAATTTGGCTCCAAAATATGACTCAGGCCTCGATATTGGAATGTTTGGGATATTTTGAAAACTGCAGGGAGGTTTGGGCCAAATGTGACCAAACGCCGCTTTCAGTACTTTGCATATGTTGGGTATAAAAAAAGTAGTAATTTCAAACTGCGAATACGTGCAGAGACACACAATTTGTCTCCAAAATATCGCTCAGGCCTCGAAATTGTGATGTTTGGGATATTTTGAAAACTGCAGGGAGGTTTGGGACAAATGTGACCAAACGCCGCTCTCAGTAATTCGCATATGTTGGGTATAAAAAGTCATAATTTCAAACTGCGAATACGTGCAGAGAGCCAGAATTTGGCTCCAAAATATGGCTCAGGCCTCGAAATTGGGATGTTTGGGATATTTTGAAGACTGCAGGGAGGTTTGGGACAAATGTGACCAAATGCCGCTTTCAGTATTTGGCATAAGTTGGGTTTAAAAAAGTCGCAATTTCAAACTGCGAATACGTGCAGAGAGCCAGAATTCGGCTCCAAAATATGGCTCAGGCCTCGAAATTGGGATATTTGGGATATTTCGAAAACTGCAGGGGAGTTTGTACGAAATATGACTCATTGCCGCTCTCAGGACTAGGCATATGTTGGGTATAAAGGTCGTAATTTGAAACTGCGAATACGTGCAGAGAACCAGAATTTGGCTCCAATATATGGCTCAGGCCTCGAAATTGGGATATTTGGTATATTTTGAAAACTGCAGGGGAGTTTGTGCAAAATGTGACTCACTGCCACTTTCAGTACTTGGCATATGTTGGGTATAAAAAGTCGTTATTTCAAGCTGCGAATACTTGCAGAGAGGCTAAATTTGGCTCTAAAATGTGGCTCAGGCCTCGAAATTGGGATGTTTGGGATATTTTGGTAACTAAAGGGGGGGTTTGGGACAAATGTGATAAAATGCCGCTTTTGGTACTTCGCATATGTTGGGTATAAAAAGTCATAATTTCAAACTGCGAATACGTGCAGAGAGCCTGAATTTGACTCCAAAATGTGGCTCAGGCCTCGAAATTGGGATATTTGGGATATTTCGAAAACTGCAGGGGAGTTTGTGCAAAATGTGACTCACTGCCGCTCTCACGACTTGGCATATGTTGGGTATAAAAAGTCGTAATTTCAAACTGCGAATACGTGCAGAGAGCCAGAATTTGGCTCCAATATATGGCTCAGGCCTCGAAATTGGGATATTTGGTATATTTTGAAAACTGCAGGGGAGTTTGTGCAAAATGTGACTCACTGCCACTTTCAGTACTTGGCATATGTTGGGTATAAAAAGTCGTTATTTCAAGCTGCGAATACTTGCAGAGAGGCTAAATTTGGCTCTAAAATGTGGCTCAGGCCTCGAAATTGGGATGTTTGGGATATTTTGAAAACTGCAGGGAAGTTTGGGACATATGTGACCAAATGCCGCATTCAGTACTTGGCATATGTTGGGGATAAAAAGTTGTAATTTCAAACTGCGAATACGTGCAGAGAGCCAGAATTTGGCTCCAAAATATGGCTCAGGCCTCGAAATTGGGATATTTTGAAAACTGCAGAGGAGTTTGTGCAAAATGTGACTCACTGCCGCTTTCAGTACTTGGCATATGTTCGGTATAAAATTCGTAATTTCAAACTGAGAATACGTGCAGAGAGCCTGAATTTGGCTCCAAAATATGGCTCAGGCCTCGATATTGGAATGTTTGGGATATTTTGAAAACTGCAGGGAGGTTTGGGACAAATGTGACCAAACGCCGCTTTCAGTACTTTGCATATGTTGGGTATAAAAAAGTAGTAATTTCAAACTGCGAATACGTGCAGAGACACACAATTTGTCTCCAAAATAAAGCTCAGGCTTCGAAATTGTGATGTTTGGGATATTTTGAAAACTGCAGGGAGGTTTGGGACAAATGTGACCAAACGCCGCTCTCAGTAATTCGCATATGTTGGGTATAAAAAGTAGTAATTTCAAACTGCGAATACGTGCAGACAGCCTGAATTTGGCTCCAAAATATGGCTCGCGCCTCGAAATTGGGATATTTGGGATATTTTGAAAATTGCAGGGGAGTTTGTGCAAAATGTGACTCACTGCTGCTTTCAGTACTTGGCGTATGATGGGTATAAAAATTCGTAATATTAAACTGCGAATACGTGCAGAGAGCCAGAATTTGGCTCCAAAATATGACTCTGGCCTCAAAATTGGGATGTTTCGGATATTTTGAAGACTGCAGGGAGGTTTGGGAACAAATGTGACCAAACGCCGCTTTCAGTACTTGGCATATGTTGGGTATAAAAAAGTCGTAATTTCAAATTGCGAAAACGTGCAGAGAGCCAGAATTTGGCTCCAAAATATGGCTCAGGCCTCGAAATTGGGGAATTTTGGATATTTTGAAACCTGCAGGGGAGTTTGTGCAAAATGTGACTCACTGCTGCTTTCAGTGCTCGGCATATGTTGGGTATAAAAATTCGCAATTTCAAACTGCCAATACGTGCTGAGAGCCAGAATTTGGCTCGAAAATATGGCTCAGGCCTCGAAATTGGGATATTTGGGATATTTTGAAAACTGCAGGGGAGTTTGTGAAAAATGTCACTCACTGCCGCTTTCAGTACTTGGCATTTGTTGGGTATAAAAAGTCGTAATTTCAAACTGCGAATACGTGCAGAGAGCCTGAATTTGGCTCTAAAATATGGCTCAGGGCTCGAAATTGGGATGTTTGATATATTTTGAAAACGGCAGGGGGGATTGGGACAAATGTGTCCAAACGCCGCATTCAGTTCTTGGCATATGTTGGGTATAAAAAAGTCGCAATTTCAAACTGTAAATACGTGCAGAGAGCCAGAATTTGGCTCCAAAAAATGGCTCAGGCCTCGAAATTGGGATATTTGGGATATTTTGTAAACTGCAGGGGGGTTTGGGACAAATGTGACCAAATGCCGCTTTCGGTACTTCGCATATGTTGGGTATAAAAAGTCGCAATTTCAAACTGTAAATACGTGCAGAGAGCCAGAATTTGGCTCCAAAAAATGGCTCAGGCCTCGAAATTGGGATATTTGCGATATTTTGAAAACTGCAGGGGAGTTTGTGCAAAATGTGACTCACTGCCTTTTTCAGTACTTGGCATATGTTGGGTATAAAAAGTCGTTATTTCAAGCGGCGAATACGTGCAGAGACCCTAAATTTGGCTCTAAAATGTGGTTCAGGCCTCGAAATTGGGATGTTTGGGATATTTTGAAAACTGCATGGAAGTTTGGGACATATGTCACCAAACGCCGCATTCAGTACGTGGCATATGTTGGGTATAAAAAGTTGTAATTTCAAACTGCGAATACGTGCAGAGAGCCAAATTTTGGCTCCAAAATATGGCTCAGGCCTCGAAATTGGGATATTTTGAAAACTATAGGGGAGTGTGTGCAAAATGTGACTCACTGCCACTTTCAGTACTTGGCATATGTTGGGTATAAAAAGTCGTAATTTCAAACTGAGAATACGTGCAGAGAGCCTGAATTTGGCTTCAAAATATGGCTCAGGCCTCGATATTGGAATGTTTGGGATATTTTGAAAACTGCAGGAAGGTTTGGGAAAAATGTCACCAAACGCCGCTTTCAGTACTTTGCTTATGTTGGGTATAAAAAAGTAGTAATTTCAAACTGCGAATACGTGCAGAGAGCCAGAATTTGGCTCCAAAATATGGCTCAGGCCTCGAAATTGTGATGTTCGGGATATTTTGAAAATTGCAGAGAGGTTTGGGACAAATGTGACCAAACGCCGCTTTCAGTACTTGGCATATGTTGGGTATAAAAAAGTAGTAATTTCAAACTGCGAATACGTGCAGCGAGACACAATTTGTCTCCAAAATATCGCTCAGGCCTCGAAATTGGGATGTTTGGGATATTTTGAAAACTGCAGGGAGGTTTGGGACAAATGTGACCAAACGCCGCTCTCAGTAATTCGCATATGTTGGGTATGAAATGTCGTAATTTCAAACTGCGAATATGTGCAGACAGCCTGAATTTGGCTCCAAAATATGGATCAAGCCTCGAAATTGGCATATTTGGGATATTTTGAAAACTGCAGGGGAGCTTGTGCAAAATGTGACTCACTGCCGCTTTCAGTACTTGGCGTATGATGGGTATAAAAAGTCGTAATATTAAACTGCGAATACGTGCAGAGAGCCAGAATTTGGCTCCAAAATATGGCTCAGGCCTCGATATTAAGATGGTAGGGATATTTTGAAAACTGCAGGGAGAATTGGGACAAATGTGACCAAACGCTGCTTTCAGTACTTCGCATTTGCTGGGTATAAAAAATTCGTATTTTCAAACTGCGAATACGTGCAGAGAGCCAGAATTTGGCACCAAAATATGGCTCAGGCCTCGAAATTGGGATGTTTGGGATATTTTGAAAACTGCAGGGGAGTTTGTGCAAAATGTGACTCTCTGCCACTTTCAGTTCTTGGCATATGTTGGATATAAAAAGTCGTAATATCAAACTGCAAATACGTGCAGAGAGCCAGAATTTGGCACCAAAATATGGCTCAGGCCTCGAAATTGGGATGTTTGGGATATTTTGAAAACTGCAGGGGAGTTTGTTCAAAATGTGACTCACTGCTGCGTTCAGTACTTGGCATATGTTGGGTATAAAAAGTCGTAATTTAAAACTGCGAATACGTGCAGAGAGCCAGAATTTGGCTCCAAAATATGACTCTGGCCTCGAAATTGGGACGTTTCGGATATTTTGAAAACTGCAAGGGGGATTGGGACAAATGTGACCAAACGCCGCTTTCAGTACTTGGCATATGTTGGGTATAAAAAAGTCGCAATTTCAAACTGCGAATACGTGCAGAGAGCCAGAATTCGGCTCCAAAATATGGCTCAGGCTCGAAATTGGGATATTGGGGATATTTCGTAAACTGCAGGGGAGTTTGTGCAAAATGTGACTCATTGCCGCTTTCAGAACTAGGCATATGTTGGGTATAAAAAGTCGTAATTTAAAACTGCGAATACGTGCATAGAGCCAAAATTTGGCTCTAAAACATGGCTCAGGCCTCGAAATTTGCATATTTTGGATATTTTGAAAACTGCAGAGGGATTTGGGACAAATTTGACCAAACGCCGCTTGCAGTACGTGGCATATGTTGGGTATAAAAAGTCGTAATTTCAAACTGCGAATACGTGCAGAGAGCCAGAATTTGGCTTCAAAATACGGCTCAGGCCTCGAAATTTGGATGTTTGGGATATTTTGAAAACTGCAGGGTGGATTGGGACAAATGTGACCAAACGCCGCTTTCAGTACTTGGCATATGTTGGGTATAAAAAAGTCGCAATTTCAAACTGCGAATACGTGAATAGAGCCAAAATTTGGCTCCAAAATATGGCTCAGGCCTCGAAATTGGGATGTTTGGGATATTTTGAAAACTGCAGGGGGATTTGGGACAAATGTGACCAAATGCTGCTTTCAGTACTTCGCATATGTTGGGTATAAAAAGTCGTAATTTCAAACTGCGAATACGTGCAGAGAGCCTGAATTTGACTCCAAATAATGGCTCAGGCCTCGAAATTGGGATATTTGGGATATTTCGAAAACTGCAGGGGAGTTTGTGCAAAATGTGACTCACTGCAACTCTCAGGACTTGGCATATGTTGGGTATAAAAAGTCGTTATATCAAGCTGCGAATACGTGCAGAGATTCTAAATTTGGCTCTAAAATGTGGCTCAAGCCTCGAAATTGGGATGTTTGGGATATTTTTAAAACTGTAGGGAGGTTTGGGACATATGTGACCAAACACCGCATTCAGTACTTGGCATATGTTGGGTATAAAAAGTTGTAATTTCAAACTGCGAATACGTGCAGAGAGCCTGAATTTGGCTCCAAAATATGGCTCAGGCCTCGAAATTGGAATATTTTGAAAACTGCAGGGGAGTTTGTTCAAAATGTGACTCACTGCCGCTTTCAGTACTAGGCATATGTTGGGTATAAAAAGTCGTAATTTTAAACTGCGAATACGTGCAGAGAGCCTGAATTTGGCTCCAAAATATGGCTCAGGCCTCGAAATTGGGATGTTTGGTATATATTGAAAACTGTAGGGATGATTGGTATAAATGTGTCCAAACGCCGCTTTCAGTACTTGGCATATGTTGGGTATAAAAATGTAGCAATTTCAAACTGTGAATACGTGCAGAGAGCCAGAATTTGGCTCCAAAATATGGCTCAGGCCTCGAAATTGGGATGTTTGGGATATTTTGAAAACTGCAGGGGAGTTTGTTTAAAATGTGACTCATTGCCGCTTTCAGCACTTGGCATATTTTGGGTATAAAAAATCGTAATATCAAACTGCGAATGCGTGCATAGAGCCAGAATTTGGCTCCAAAAAATGGCGTCCATTAGGGAGGCTCCGGCCTCCCCTGATGCTGTGAGCCCCTGGATAGCTGCAGTGAGCACACACTGGCCCAAAAAAGCCAGCTGAATTCAAAGATGAGCTCCAGGCGAGGTGTGGAAAGAAAGTCCAGCCAGGAGCGTTCAAACTGCGCGCCAAGCTGGCCGACCTTTCGGGCGGGAATCTCTTCCACAACGAAATCTTTTATTGTAGAGCTGTTGACAACATACTTATATCTCAACTTAAGTTTTCGCCACGCATAATTTTTTCTCATTTGGAAAATACATTATCATCTTCACTATAAATTACTACTATAGCGTGTCATTTCTGCTCACACTCATCTCTAAATAAAATGATTACAAATATTTCCCAAGACATAAACTGCCTCATCCAGCCCGCCTCTTCCCTCATTCCAAATCCACAAACCCACCAACAATCCTCCAACTTCATGGGAAGGTCAAGCTTCCCATGACCTTGGAGTCATTGGATATGGGTTTGTGGATGACCTGACCTAGCAGTTTATGCCTTTGGGGAAAAACTCCCCCCCCCCATGGCATATGCATTAATGATATATAATGAATATGCCAGCCAGTCCAAGTCTAATCTTAAGATAATTCTCCTATCTCTCAATTTATTCTTTACCTACTCTTCACAGCAAGTCTTTGTCACCCACATTGAACAATATTCTAAGTCTTCACTACTCCAAAACTTGCCTCGCCACCCAGCTTTTACCTTACCACACATCTTTGCTACCCATCATTTGGTTTGTATTAAACATTCAAGGTTAAATGTTCGCCCTTGATCACCTAGCAGCAATTGAGGATACAGATGTAAGTTGATTGGATAGTCGCGTTCTGAGTGTAAACTAGTAGAACGTAAGTCAAGAAACTGCAGATAGCCTATTGGCCTGCACGTATCACCACCTATTTATATCCACCCACACTCATTCATATACGTCTAACCTAAGCTTCAACCAATCAAAGATTCCTATGCCTATTATGATCCAGTAATATGGATCCAGTGATCCAGTAGTATGATCCACAATAGACAGGAGAATGTCCAGGACGGACCGAAACGTCGTCGTCCCTTCACCTTCTAGTGTGTGGTCTGGTCAACATACTTCAGCCACGTTATTGTGACTCGTCGTCTGCACATGATCCAGTAATTTGTTCCACAAATCCACAACCCAGTTACCAAACCAGTATTTACCCAGGTATTTCCTAAATCTAAACTTATCTTCATTTAAAGCCTTATCAATAACTCCCTTGTTATGCCCATTCATCCACTTGTACACTTCAATCATGTCACGTTAAGGTTTTTCCAACATCTCTTCATACGGAAGCTTTATAATTTGCGGGATTAACTTTGTCATCCTAACTGACGTGTTCTAGTGAATTATGTCCATTGTTTAGCATGGCGATCAAAACTGAACTGCATAATCTAAATGAGGCCTAAAAACAATACGTTAATAAACCCAGCCGACTTAATGCTAACTCTTCTATAAATAAATCTATGGGAAAGAAAAGCTCTCAGCCTGTTAACAAGAGTGTACAAATCCACAAGGGCCGGAACGAGGATTCAAACCTGCATCCGAGAGCATCCCAGACGCTGCCGTAATCGACTGAGCTACGACATGGTCAAAAGGAGTTGAAACCGAAGTTCTACTGAACTTACTGGATCCTGCAGCCTCTCCGAGGCACAAACCAGTGTTAGTGTAACAAGAATGTGAAGTTTTCTACGTCCATCTAGTTCCACCCGCTCCTCCCCAAAACTAGTTGTTAAATAAGCACTTTACCTTGACTCCTCTGATCCAACACTTGTCCACACGTGCCACACTCCTGAAAAAATATTTTTTACATATATTAAGGGCAAGTATAAGTAAGTAATTATCAAAAGAAGGTACCAAACCAGCAAGGATATGTAGCACCAGGGTAAGTATAAACAGTTTATTTCAAATACAATCGAGTAGGAAAATACAATTATGAATTTCAAGAACACTGGAACCAATCACTGGAAAAGGTGAAATTGCAATGGAGATTAATTACATATTGTATCAACAATAGCGAGTAGGCAAGACTGATAACACTGCAATAGCCTAACGGAATACATTTTTGTCTCCGACTCATGAGGCTATGGTTAAGCATCAATGTTCTTTTAAAGTTACATAGAAACACATTATCTTATTAGGGTCTTCCACTAAAAACAAACCTTTAGCTAATCTTAGATAAACGTACTGTGTATTATTAATTTATTTAGCTGTTTATTTATTTATTTAGCTGCTACTCCCCTGCAGTTTTCGAAATATCCCAAATATCCCAATTTCGAGGCCTGAGCCATATTTTGGAACCAAATTCTGGCTCTCTGCACGTATTCGCAGTTTAAAATTGCTACTTTTTTATACCCAACATATGCCAAGTTCTGAAAGCGGCGTTTGATCACATTTTGCCCAATCCACCCTGCAGTTTTCAAAATATCAAAACATCCCAATTTTTAGGCCTGATCCATATTTTGGAGCCAAATTCGGGTTCTCTGCACGTATTCGCAGTTTTAAATTACGTTTTTTTATACCCAACATATGTTTCGTACTGAAAGCGGCGTTTGGACACATTTGTCCCAATTCCACATGCAGTTTTCAAAATTTATCAAACATCCCAATTTCGAAGCATGAGCCATATTTTGGAGCCAAATTCTGGCTCTCTACACGTATTCGCAGTTTGAAATTGCGACTTTTTTATACCCAACATATGCCAAGAACTGAAAACGGCGTTTGGACACATTTGTTCCAATCCCCCATGCAGTTTTCAAAATGTATCAAACATCCGAATTTCGAGGCCTGAACCATATTTTGGAGCCAAATTCTGGCTCTCTGCACGTATTCGCAGTTTGAATTTACGACTTTTTATACCCAACATATGCAAAGTACTGAAAGCGGCAGTGATTCACATTTTGCACAAACTCCCCTGCAGTTTTCAAAATACCCCAAATATCCCAGTTTCGAGGTCTGAGCCATATTTTGGTGCCAAATTCTGGCTCTCTGCACGCATTCGCAGTTTGATATTACGACTTTTTATACCCAACATATGCCAAGTACGGAAAGCGGCAATAAATCACATTTTGCACAAATTCCCCTGCAGTTTTCAAAATATCCCAAATATCCCAATTTCGAGGCCTGAGCCATATTTTGGAGCCAAATTCTGGCTCTCTGCACGTATTTGCAGTTTGAAATTACGATTTTTTATACCCAACATATGCCAAAAACTGAAAGCGGCGTTTGGTCACATTTGTCCCAATCCCCCCTGCAATTTTCAAAATATCCCGAAAATCCCAATTTCGAGGCCGGAGCCATATTTTGGAGCCAAATTCTGGCTCTCTGCACGTATTTACAGTTTAAAATTGCAACTTTTTTATTCCCAACATATGCCATGTCCTGAAAGCGGCATTTGGTCACATTTGGCCCAATCCCCCCTGCAGTTTTCAAAATATCCCAAACATCCCAATATCGAGGCCTGAGCCATATTTTGGAGTCAACGTCTGGCTCTCTGCACGTATTCACAGTTTGATATTACGACTTTTTATACCCAACATATGCCAAGTCCTTAGAGCAGCAGTGAGTCAAATTTTGCACAAACTCCCCTGCAGTTTTCAAAATATCCCAAATATCCCAATTTCATGGCCTGAGCCTGATTTTTGAGCCAAATTCTGGCTCTCTGCACGTATTCGCAGTTTGAAATTGCGACTTTTTTATACCCAACATATAACAAGTACTGAATGCAGCCTTTGGACACATTTGTCCCAATCCCCCCTGCAGTTTTCAAAAATTTATCAAACATCCCAATTTCGAGGCTTGAGCCGTATTTTGGAGCCAAATTCTGGCTCTCTGCACGTATTCGCAGTTTGAAATTACGACGTTTTATACCCAACATATGCCAAGTACTGAAAGCGGCAGTGAGTCACATTTTGCACAAACTCCCCTGCAGTTCTCAAAATATCCCAAATATCCCCGTTTCGAGATCTGAGCCATATTTTGGAGCCAAATTCAGGTTCTCTGCACGTATTCGCAGTTTGATATTACGACTTTTTATACCCAACATATGCCAAGTAATGAAAGCGGCGTTTGGTCATATTTGTCCCAAACCCCCCTGCAGTTTTCAAAATATCCCAAACTTCCCAATTTCATGGCCCGAGCCATATTTTGGAGCCAAATTCTGGCTCTCCTAACGTATTCGCAGTTTAAAATTGCGACTTTTTTATACCCAATAAATGCCAAGTACTGATTGCGCCGTTTGGACACATTTGTCCCAATCCCCCCTGCAGTTTTCAAAAAATATCAAATATCCTAATTTTGTGGGAACCGACCTGTGAGATTTATATTTATTTAATTTATATGAATTTATATTTACGTTAATTTATATACTTCGATAGCAATTTGTATAATGATAAGTGGACTGTATTTCTGCAATAATCTCATAATCTCACAAATCGATCCTCTACACATTAGGGGGGTTATTAAATTAATATATATGCAGCCAATCAAACTGCAGAATTAACTACATACATTGAAGAGGTTCCTTATCTTATAGTACAGCAGGTTAGTCCACCAGGTATAACTAGGGTGTAGACACCAAATTATCCTCTTTGAGGTAGCTTCCATATCACCCAGTAACTGGTGCACAAATCTTGCTTCCTCGTCTTGACCTGTCAAAAGTGCGCTAGCTGTGAAGCCAGAATCCTATATATGACAAGCTATATCAGAGAAAACTGTACATGGAACATGAAGACCTGGCTTAAATACCTTTAGTTTGAGGCGATTTCGTGATCTAACCGGTCCACCCTATATCCTGACATTAATGGCCATAAATGAATGATAAACGGGTTTCGGATAGACACTTAACTTGTATTTGTAGACAGCGTGTTGATAATGGTACACTTTTAGTTTCCATAACACTACGTCCAAGTAAATTTAACAGGAGCCGAATTTGCTCCCGTGTGAGCCTCTGGTCTCGTATAAACAATGGCTGCCCTCCTTCCCACTCTGACGCCTGGCTTACATTGTCCACATTTCAGAAAGTGATAGAAGGGCCACATTTACTCTACTTTAATATTGATAATTAAGTTAATTTATATAAGATGTTTTTATGATGGTAAAGTCCAAAGACTAATGTATTTAAGAATAATTCCCACCATAATAGGTGGTGAATTATAATAGTATGTGGTGATGATATCCCGTTTTCTTTAGATGGTAATTCCACTACAAGTTACGGTTTCTATGGGTAACTTGTTGGTAATACAGTTATTATCTGTATGATTATTAAATGGTGTCGGATTTTCCGACATAATTCCCCAGGGGGCTGCTCACGGGTCGAAGTCCTATTTAGAACAGACGAACACCGATACTCCTCCTTCGGATTATTAGATTAAATTGATGTTAGTAGTTAGTAATCACACGTGTGTGTCTGTTCGTACAGGACGGATGTCCCGTACTAGAGTTGCAGGGGTTAGAAGTCTAATGCGATTTCATTTCCCTGTCAACTCTTGAAAGGCTAATATTCAAGCCTAATTACTTATTATTTAACCCAGAAGACTGAATGTGATCAAGTACTACAGTCAAGTATGATTCAGGGACTGCAGTGAGATCAGTGACATTAGATATAACTTGAAGTTTCTTCAGGTAACTGGTCACTGATATATAAACACTGAGGCCCATGGAATACATCTTGATTAAATAATAAATGTATCAAATCAGTCTTCAGATTTATTGGGGTTTAATTTAGTTAATTGATTCAGAAGATTGAATAGCTCATCATTAAAGTAAAGTATGGTTCTGAGACTGCAGTGGGTTCAGTGATATTGGTCGCAGTGACTTGTAGCTGTTTTAGGCTACTGTTCACTGATTTGCCACTGAGGCCTCATGAACTCATCTCCAGCTTCAAATGATGATACTAACATCAACCTCTGTTGGTATAGTCAGCTGTAATCTCCTTAGTATAATGCTACTGGAGAAATATAATCAGCTGACAAATTTAGATTTCTACTGGTATTGTTTATCTGCAGGCATAGGTCTCCTCAGGCTTGATACTGGGCCTGAGAGTAATTTACCTCCTGCAGAGTTTAACATGGTTATACCCTGATATTTAGTAGGGCTACCGATGAATCGATGACAATAGTCTGTCCCTACAAGGAGACCGAAGTCGGTGAGGTGATCAGACTTAATATTATCTGCCAATTTTATTCCTCTATTTCTCAGGAATTTGGCTGTTGCTCTCAGACCTTGAACTTGTAGGTCTACTGGTATTTTGTCCACCACAATGGCTTGTACTCGACAGACGTACCTGCCTAAGCGTACTGATGGTTGTACCACCTGGTAGACTTGAGGTCCTGCATCTGTTACAAACCCTGAGATGTTGAATGACGTCTGGGCTACAGGCCTTAATTGTAGTTCATCTGCCAACTTTTTAGTGACAAATGTTCTCTGGGATCCTTGGTCAAACAACCCACGGGTATGGACCTTGGCCCTCTTATACAGGATGGTAATTTGGGCAGTAGGCAAAGTCGTATTACCTTTAGACTTTGCCGATTGGACACTGTTTGTTTGTTCCACCTTGCAGTACTGTACTGTGGTGGGAATGCTATCTTCCACCTTGGCGTTTGGAGACGTTGTTTTGGTGTCTCTGCACAATGCTGCATGGTGTCGACCTTTGTTACACCTATTACAGGTGTGTAATTGGGTCTCACAATCCTTGATGTTATGTTTCCTGAGGCACCTCGTGCAATGTTACAAATCTTTGAGTCGCTCAACACGGGCGTCACTATCAGGAAAATTAGGGCAGTGGTACATTGAATGTTTCTCATTGCAGAACAAACATGTTCCATAGCTTCCAGTACCCTTTGGTGTCACGTTCTTGGGTGACACAGTAACTATAGGCTTGGAGGGTCCCACTGCATATACGCCCACACTGCCACTGTTCCACTTTGGTGTTGAATTATATTGTCTAGATTGATTTGGAGTACCTTTGGTACTCTGTGGTTTACTATTATTGGTTTCTGAGGGTTTACTTGGTGGTTTTAATTTGTCATGTGTTCGTAATTGATGAACTACTGACTTTAAACCTTCAGATATTTCATTCATGGATAAGATGCTTTTATTGTAATGAGCACTCATTTGTCTCAATATGTCCCTAGGTATTTTCTCCTGGACAATTATTTTCAAGACCCACTCAGCCCCGTTTGTATCTGCTGTCAGGCTGAGGGCATTGATCAATGATTCTACCTCCAGCTTGAAGACTTGGAGTGAATCAGCTGAAGCCTCCGGTGGGGGTAAATGCAACAGCTCATGAACTAAATGTGATGTTCTTACTTCTGGATCAGCATAATTATCCTTGAGGAGTTTTACTGCCAGATCATAGCCGTCATTAGTTAATCTCAGATGGGATACTACTGTTTTAGCCTCACCTGATAATTGGCCTTGCAAATAAGAGAATTTACTACTCTTTGGTAAAGATTGTTTTGAGTCTACAAGGTCAACGAATTTGTTCCAAAATTCGTCCCAATCTTCCTCATCTTTCCCTGAGAAAGTGGGTAAATTAATTGGAGGGAGTCGAGCTTCCGCTTGACTCGTATTAGATGCAACTGTTGTTGTTGTTGCTGCCTTGTTCTGGGCAATTAATTTGACATAAGGCTGTAATGTGGCCTGAGTGTGATCTTCATAATTCGCAAGATCAACCATAATGTCGTCTATTTCTGTTTCTGATAAATTGGTGTTGGCAAGTTCAGCCACATATGTTGCTATTTGGCATTTGATTTGCTCAAATTTACCTGCAGCTGCTTGATAATAGCTTTCCAGGTCAGCATAATCAACTTGAGATTGTTGTGACAAATCTTCACATTTCTTGATCTGTCTTGTTAAGTGGCCTTTCAGACCTGCAAGGGTTCTTTTCATTCTCCCTGCATTATCCATACTGGCTAGTTGGTTAAGCCTTGTGGGACTTGAACTTGGGCTGCTCATAATACTGAACAAGCTCTAATGGTAGCCTAGGGTAAATTCTGCACTCACTAGGCTGTAATCCTACCACTACTAGAGGTTAGCACTTAAAATTAATACACATTATATATATACAATCATCCACACTAAAGATTTGAGTGATAAACCAGTGTCACTGGAAGTACCTTTAGGTTAGCTCTTCTATATCACCCTAGGATGGTAGAGACACTAATTAATCACTCAAAGGTGTAATGATCATAAGTAAATTATTATATATACACAACTCAACTCGAGTTGATAAAAATTACACCCAAAATAGGGTCTGGACCATTCATTAATGGTGTTAGGTTATTCAATATAGTACAACTGACTATGGTAATCATGGGACTAGGATGAGCAATAATAGTTCAACTAGTCAATGGTTTTATCCTACCCTGTTGTGGGTTGGCAATTAGTAAATATTATACTGTGATCACTAGTGCAATATATATTAAATAATTCTCTATTTTGGAGAAATAATATACACAATTATTGATAATAGCCTCTTAATTAGCCTCTATGAAACTTCTAATATTATCAAGAAGTATTAAATATTATTAGTGACCTCGCGAAATAAACTCCACAAAATTCGTAGATAATCTCTCGCGAAATGTAACACCACGAAATCCGTGAACAATCTTGCAAGGACACAGCCACTAATTTGGCTGGCTTCTATATTATCGCTGTCATTTCACGAAATAACACGCCACCAAATATCTGTGGGTGTCCCTGAAACCGCTGATGAGGCAGATCTGAACTGAGCGGGGCTCGTGAACTCGCACGAGTCAACGCCGCCGTCTTGACTGGCTTTGTTTAAATAACACTGCACTAGTATATTTAATGAATCCACTGGTTAACTGGTTCATCCGGTACTAAGATGACCAAATGTGGGTTCAAAGGATCAAATAATCCGTCATCCGGTTCGAAGATGACCAAATAATGTGGGAACCGACCTGTGAGATTTATATTTATTTAATTTATATGAATTTATATTTACGTTAATTTATATACTTCGATAGCAATTTGTATAATGATAAGTGGACTGTATTTCTGCAATAATCTCATAATCTCACAAATCGATCCTCTACACATTAGGGGGGTTATTAAATTAATATATATGCAGCCAATCAAACTGCAGAATTAACTACATACATTGAAAAGGTTCCTTATCTTATAGTACAGCAGGTTAGTCCACCAGGTATAACTAGGGTGTAGACACCAAATTATCCTCTTTGAGGTAGCTTCCATATCACCCAGTAACTGGTGCACAAATCTTGCTTCCTCGTCTTGACCTGTCAAAAGTGCGCTAGCTGTGAAGCCAGAATCCTATATATGACAAGCTATATCAGAGAAAACTGTACATGGAACATGAAGACCTGGCTTAAATACCTTTAGTTTGAGGCGATTTCGTGATCTAAACGGTTCACCCTATATCCTGACATTAATGGCCATAAATGAATGATAAACGGGTTTCGGATAGACACTTAACTTGTATTTGTAGACAGCGTGTTGATAATGGTACACTTTTAGTTTCCATAACACTACGTCCAAGTAAATTTAACAGGAGCCGAATTTGCTCCCGTGTGAGCCTCTGGTCTCGTATAAACAATGGCTGCCCTCCTTCCCACTCTGACGCCTGGCTTACATTGTCCACATTTCAGAAAGTGATAGAAGGGCCACATTTACTCTACTTTAATATTGATAATTAAGTTAATTTATATAAGATGTTTTTATGATGGTAAAGTCCAAAGACTAATGTATTTAAGAATAATTCCCACCATAATAGGTGGTGAATTATAATAGTATGTGGTGATGATATCCCGTTTTCTTTAGATGGTAATTCCACTACAAGTTACGGTTTCTATGGGTAACTTGTTGGTAATACAGTTATTATCTGTATGATTATTAAATGGTGTCGGATTTTCCGACAAATTTCGAGGCCAGAGCCATATTTTGGAGCCAAATTCTGGCTCTCTGCATGTATTCGCCCTTTGAAATTACGACTTTTTATACCCAACATATGACAAGTTCTGAAAGCGGCGTTTGGTCAAATTTATCCCAATTCAATCAATAGGGGAGCCGGTCGGCCGAGCGGACAGCACGCTGGACTTGTGATCCTGTGGTCCTGGGTTCCATCCCAGGCGCCGGCGAGAAACAATGGGCAGAGTTTCTTTCACCCTATGCCCCTGTTACCTAGCAGTAAAATAGGTACCTGGGTGTTAGTCAGCTGTCACGGGCTGCTTCCTGGGGGTGGAGGCCTGGTCGAGGACCGGGCCGCGGGGACACTAAAGCCCCGAAATCATCTCAAGATAACCTCAAGAAGATCCCCCCTGCAGTTTTTAAAATATCCCAAACATCTTAATTTTGAGGCTTGAGCCATATTTTGGAGCCAAATTCTGGCTCTCTGCACGTATTCGCAGTTATAAATTACGACTTTTTATACCCAACATATGACAAGTACAGAAAGCGGCGTTTGGTCATATTTGTCCCAAAACCCCTGCAGTTTTAAAAATATCCCAAACATCCCAATTGCGAGGCCTGAGCCATATTTTGGTGCCAAATTCAGGCTCTCTGCACGTATTCGGAGTTTGAAATTACGACTTTTTATACCCAATATATGCCAAGTACTGAAAGCAGCAGTGAGTCACATTTTGCACAAACTCCCCTGCAGTTTTCAAAATATCCCAAATATCCCAGTTTCGAGGTCTGAGCCATATTTTGGAGCCAAATTCTGGCTCTCTGCACGTATTTGCAGTTTTAAATTACGACTTTTTATACCTAACATATGCCAAGTACTGAGAGCGGCAATGAGACATATTTTGCACAAACTCCCCTGCAGTTTTCAAAATATCCCAAATATTCATATTTATAGGCCTGAGCCATATTTAGGAGGCAAATTCTAGCTCTGTGCACGTATTTGCAGTTTTAAATTACGACTTTTTATACCCAACATATGCCAAGTACTGTAAGCAACGTTTGGTCACATTTGGCCCAAACCTCCCTGCAGTTTTCAATATATCCCAAATATCCCAATTTCGTAGCCTGAGCCACATTTTGGAGCCGAATTCTGGCTCTCTGCACGTATTCTCCGTATGAAATTACGACTTTTTACACCCAACATATGCGAAGTACTGAAGCTACGTTTGGTCACATTTGTCTCTAACCTCCCTGCAGTTTACAAAATATCCCAAACATTCCAATTTCCGTGCCTGAGCCATATTTTGGAGCCAAATTCTGGCTCTCTGCACGTATTCGCAGTTTGAAATTGCGACTTTTTTATACCTAACATATGCCAAGTACTGAAAGTGGCGTTTGGTCAGATTTGTCCCAAACCTCCCTGCAGTTTTCAAAATATCCCAAACATCCCAATATCGTGGCCTGAGCCATATTTTGGAGCCAATTTCTGGCTCTCTGCACGTATTCGCAGTTTGATATTACTACTTTTTATGCCCAACATATGCCAAGTCCTGAAAGCGGCAGTGAGTCACATTTTGCACAAACTCCCCTGCAGTTTTCAAAATATCCCAATTTCAAGACCTGAGCCATATTTTGGAGCCAAATTCTGGCTCTCTGCACGTATTCGCAGTTTGATATTACGCCTTTTTATACCCAACATATGCCAAGTACGAAAAACAGCGTTTGGTCAAATTTGTCCCAAACCCCTCCCTGTAGTTTTCAAAATATCCCAAGCATGCCAATTTCGAGGCCAGAGCCATATTTTGGAGCCAAATTCTGGCTCTCTGCACGTATTCGCCCTTTGAAATTACGATTTTTTATACCCAACATATGACAAGTTCTGAAAGCGGCGTTTGGTCAAATTTATCCCAATCCCCCCTGCAGTTTTCAAAATATCCCAAACATCTTAATTTCGAGGCTTGAGCCATATTTTGGAGCCAAATTCTGGCTCTCTGCACGTATTCGCAGTTTTAAATTACGACTTTTTATACCCAACATATGACAAGTTCTGAAAGCGGCGTTTGGTCATATTTGTCCCAAAACCCCTGCAGTATTCAAAATATCCCAAACATCCCAATTGCGAGGCCTGAGCCATATTTTGGTGCCAAATTCTGTCTCTCTGAACGTATTCGCAGTTTGAAATTGCGACTTTTTAATACCCAATAAATGCCAAGTACTGAAAGCAGCAGTGAGTCACATTTTGCACAAACTCCCCTGCAGTTTTCAAAATATCCCAAATATCCCAGTTTCGAGGTCTGAGCCATATTTTGGAGCCAAATTCTGGCTCTCTGCACGTATTCGCAGTTTGATATTACTACTTTTTATGCCCAACATATGCCAAGTCCTGAAAGCGGCAGTGAGTCACATTTTGCACAAACTCCCCTGCAGTTTTCAAAATATCCCAAAAATCCCAATATCGAGGCCCGAGCCATATTTTGGAGTCAAATTCTGGCTCTCTTAACGTATTCGCAGTTTGAAACTGCGACTTTTTTATACCCAATTAATGTCAAGTACTGAAAGCGGCGTTTGGACACATTTGTCCCAATCCCCTCTGCAGTTTTCAAAATATATCAAACATCCCAATTTCGAGGACTGAGCCATATTTTGGAGCCAAATTCAGGCTCTCTGCACGTATTCGGAGTTTGAAATTACGACTTTTTATACCCAATATATGCCAAGTACTGAAAGCAGCAGTGAGTCACATTTTGCACAAACTCCCCTGCAGTTTTCAAAATATCCCAAATATCCCAGTTTCGAGGTCTGAGCCATATTTTGGAGCCAAATTCTGGCTCTCTGCACGTATTCGCAGTTTGATATTACGACTTTTTATACCCAACATATGCCAAGTACTGAAAGCGGCAGTGAGTCACATTTTGCACAAACTCCCCTGCAGTTTTCAAAATATCACAAATATCCCAATTTCGAGGCCTAAGCCATCTTTTGGAGCTAAATGCTCGCTCTCTGCACGTATTCGCAGTTTGAAATTACGACTTTTTATACCCAACATATGCGAAGTACTGAAAGCAGCGTTTGGTCACATTTGTCACTAACCTCCCTGCAGTTTACAAAATTTCCCAAACATCCCAATTTCGAGGCCTGAGCCATATTTTGGAGCCAAATTCAAGCTCTTTGCACGTATTCGCAGTTTGAATTTTCGAATTTCTATACCCAACATATGCCAAGTACTGAAAGTGGCGTTTGGTCAAATTTGTCCCAATCCCCCCTGCAGTTTTAAAAAATCCCAAACATCTCAATTTCGAGGCCAAAGCCGTATTTTGGAGCCAAATTCTGGCACTCTGCACGTATTTGCAGTTTTAAATTACGACTTTTTATACCTAACATATGCCAAGTACTGAGAGTGGCAGTGAGACATATTTTGAACAAACTCCCCTGCAGTTTTCAAAATATCCCAAATATTCATATTTATAGGCCTGAGCCATATTTTGGAGGCAACTTCTAGCTCTGTGCACGTATTCGCAGTTTTAAATTATGAATTTTTATACCCAACATATGCCAAGTACTGCAAGCGAAGTTTGGTCACATTTGGCCCAAACCTCCCTGCAGTTTTCAATATATCCCAAATATCCCAATTTCGTGGCCTGAGCCACATTTTGGAGCCGAATTCTGGCTCTCTGCACGTATTCGCAGTTTTAAATTATGACTTTTTATACCCAACATATGCCAAGTACTGCAAGCGACGTTTGGTCACATTTGGCCCAAACATCCCTGCAGTTTTCGAAATATCCCAAAAATCCCAATTTCGAGGCCTGAGCCATATTTTGGAGCCAAATTCTGGCTCTCTGCTCGTATTGGCAGTTGGAAATTACAACTTTTTTATACCCAACATATGCAAAGTACTGAAAGCGGCGTTTGGTCTCATTTGACCCAATCCCCCTGCAATTTTCAAAATATCCCGAACATCCCAATTTCAAGGCCTAAGCCATATTTTGGAGCCAATTTCTGGCTCTCTGCACGTATTCGCAGTTTAAAATTGCTTCTATTTTATACCCAACTTATGCCAAGTACTGAAAGCGGCGTTTGGTCGTATTTGTCCCAAACTCTCCTGCAGTTTTCAAAATATCCCAAACATCCCAATTTCGAGGCCTGAGCCATATTTTGAAGCTAAATTCTGGCTCTCCGCACGTATTCGCAGTTTGAAATTGCGACTTTTTTATGCCTAACATATGCCAAGTACTGAAAGTGGCGTTTGGTCATATTTGTCCCAAACCTCCCTGCAGTTTTCAAAATATCCCAAACTTCCAAATTTCGAGGCCTGAACCATATATTGGAGCCAAATTCTGGCTCTTTTCACGTATTCGCAGTTTGATATTACGACTTTTTATACTGAACATATGCCAAGTACTGAAAGCGGCAGTGAGTCACATTTGTCCCAATCCCCCCGGCAATTTTCAAAATATCCCAAATATCCTAATTTCGTGGCTTGAGCCATATTATAGAGCCAAATTCTGGCTCTCTGCAGGTTTTCTCAGTATGAAATTACTACTTTTTATACCCAACATATGCGAAGTACTGAAAGCGGCGTTTGGTCACGTTTGTCCCTAACCTCCCTGCAGTTTACAAAATATCCCAAACATTCCAATTTCGAGGCCTGAGCCATATTTTGGAGCCAAATTCAAGCTCTATGCACATATTCGCACTTTGAAATTACGACTTTTTATACCCAACATATGCCAAGTTCTGAAAGCGGCGTTTGGTCATATTTGTCCTAAACCCCCCTGCAGTTTTCAAAATATCCCAAACATCCCAATTTCGAGGACTGAGCCATATTTTGAAGCCAAATACTGGCTCTATGCACGAATTCGCAGTTTGAATTTCCTAATTTTTATACCCAACATATGCCAAGTCCTGAAAGCGGCAGTGAGTCACTTATTTTGCACAAACTCCCCTGCAGTTTTCGAAATATCCCAAATATCCCAATTTCGAGGCCTGAGCCATATTTTGGAGCCAAATTCTAGCTCTCTGCACGTATTCGTTTGAAATTGCGTCTTTTATATACCCAACATATGCCAAGTACTGAAAGCTTCGTTTGGTCAAATTTGTCCCAATCCCCCCCTGCAGTTTTTAAAATATCCCAAACATCTCAATTTTGAGGCCTGAGCCATATTTTGGAGCCAAATTCTGTCTCTCTGCACGTATATGCATTTTTTAATTACGACTTTTTATACCCAACATATGCCAATTCCCGAAAGCGGCAGAAAGTCACATATTGCACAAACTCCCATGCAGTTTTCGAAATATCCCAAATATCCCAATTTCGAGGCCTGAGCTATATTTTGGAGCCAAATTATGGCTCTGCACGTATTCGCAGTTTAAAATTGCAACTTTTTTTTACCCAACATATGCCAAGTCTTGAAAGCGGCGTTTGGTCACATTTGGCCCAATCCCCCCTGCAGTTTTCGAAATATCCCAAACATCCCAATATCGAGGCCTGAGCCATATTTTGGAGTCAACGTCTAGCTCTCTGCACGTATTCACAGTTTGATATTACGACTTTTTATACCCAACATATGCCAAGTCCATAAAGCAGCAGTGAGTCAAATTTTGAACAAACTCCCCTGCAGTTTTCAAAATATCCCAAATATCCCAATTTCAAGGCCTGAGCCATATTTTGGAGCCAAATTCTGACTCTCTGCACGTATTTGCAGTTTGAAATTGCGACTTTTTTGTACCCAACATATAACAAGTACTGAAAGCGGCGTTTGGACACTTTTGTCCCAACCCCCCTACAGTTTTCAAAATTTATCAAACATCCCAATTTCGAGGCCTGAGCCATATTTTGGAGCCAAATTCTGTCTCTCTGCTCGTATTTGCAGTTGGAAATTGCTCCTTTTTTATACCCAATATATGCAAAGTACTGTAAGCGGCGTTTGGTCACATTTGTCCCAATCCCCCCTGCAATTTTCAAAATATCCCGAATATCCCAATTTCGAGGCCTGAGCCATATTTTGGAGCCAAATTCAGGCTCTCTGCACGTATTCGCAGTTTGAAATTACGACTTTTTATACCCAACATATGCCAAGTACTGAAATCGGCGTTTGGACACATTTGTTCCAATCCCCACTGCAGTTTTCAAAATATATCAAACATCCCAATTTCGAGGCCCGAGCCATATTTTGGAGCCAAATTCAGGCTCTCTGCACATATTCGAAGTTTGAAACTACGACTTTTCATACCCAACATATGCCAAGTACTGAAAGCAGCAGTGAGTCACATTTTGCACAAACTCCCCTGCAGTTTTCAAAATATCCCAAATATCGCAATTTAGAGGCCTGGGCCATATTTTGGAGCCAGATTCTGACTCTCTGAACGTATTCGCAGTTTGAAATTGCGAATTTTATACCCAACATATGCCATGTACTGAAAACAGCGTTTGGACACATTTGTTCCAATCCCCCCTGCAGTTTTCAAAATATATCAAACATCCCAATTTCGAGGCCTGAGCCAAATTTTGGAGCCAAATTCTGGCTCTCTGCACGTATTCGCAGTTTGATATTACGACTTTTTATACCCAACATATACCAGGTACTGAAAGCGGCAGTGAGTCACATTTTGCACAAACTCCCCTGCAGTTTTTAAAATATCGCAAACATCCCAATTTCGAGGCCTGAGCCATATTTTGGAGCTAAATTCTGGCTCTATGCACGTATTCGCTGTTTGAAATTACGACTTTTTATACCCAACATATGCCTAGTCCTGAAAGCGGCAGAGAGACACATATTGCACAAACTCCCCTGCAGTTTTCGAAATATCCCAAAAGTCCCAATTTCGAGGCCTGAGCCATATTTTGGACCCAAATTCTGGCTCTTTGCACGTATTCGCAGTTTGAAATTGCGACTTTTTTATACCCAACATATGCCAAGTACTGAAAGCGGCGTTTGGTCGTATTTGTCCCAAACTCTCCTGCAGTTTTCAAAATATCCCAAACATCCCAATTTCGAGGCCTGAGCCATATTTTGAAGCAAAATTCTGGCTCTCTGCACGTATTCGCAGTTTGAAATGGCGACTTTATTATACCCAACATATGCGAAGTACTGAAAGCGGCGTTTGGTCACATTTGTCCCTAACCTCCCTGCAGTTTACAAAATATCCCAAACATTCCAATTTCGAGGCCTGAGCCATATTTTGGAGCGAAATTCAAGCTCTATGCACATATTCGCACTTTGAAATTACGACTTTTTATACCCAACATATGCCAAGTTCTGAAAGCGGCGTTTGGTCATATTTGTCCTAAACCCCCCCTGCAGTTTTCAAAATATCCCAAACATCCCAATTTCGAGGACTGAGCCATATTTTGTAGCCAAATTCTGGCTCTATGCACGAATTCACAGTTTGAATTTCCTAATTTTTATACCCAACATATGCCAAGTTCTGTAAGCGGCAGTGAGTCACTTATTTTGCACAAACTCCCCTGCAGTTTTCGAAATATCCCAAATATCCCAATTTCGAGGCCTGAGCCATATTTTGGAGCCAAACTCTAGCTCTCTGCACGTATTCGTTTGAAATTGCGTCTTTTTTATACCCAACATATGCCAAGTACTGAAAGCGGCGTTTGGTCAAATTTGTCCCAATCCCCCCTGCAGTTTTTAAAATATCCCAAACATCTCAATTTTGAGGCCTGAGCCATATTTTGGAGCCAAATTCTGGCTCTCTGCACGTATTTGCATTTTTTAATTACGACTTTTTATACCCAACATATGCCAATTCCCGAAAGCGGCAGAAAGTCACATATTGCACAAACTCCCATGCAGTTTTCGAAATATCCCAAATATCCCAATTTCGAGGCCTGAGCCATATTTTGGAGCCAAATTCTGGCTCTCTGCACGTATTCGCAGTTTAAAATTGCAACTTTTTTTTACCCAACATATGCCAAGTCTTGAAAGCGGCGTTTGGTCACATTTGGCCCAATCCCCCCTGCAGTTTTCGAAATATCCCAAACATCCCAATATCGAGGCCTGAGCCATATTTTGGAGTCAACGTCTAGCTCTCTGCACGTATTCACAGTTTGATATTACGACTTTTTATACCCAACATATGCCAAGTCCATAAAGCAGCAGTGAGTCAAATTTTGAACAAACTCCCCTGCAGTTTTCAAAATATATCAAACATCCCAATTTCGAGGCCTGAGCCAAATTTTGGAGCCAAATTCAGGCTCTCTGCACGTATTCGCAGTTTGAAATTACGACTTTTTATACCCAACATATGCGAAGTACTGAAAGCGGCAGTGAGTCACATTTTGCACAAACTCCAATGCAGTTTTCAAAAAATCCCAAATATCCCAGTTTTGAGGTCTGAGCCATATTTTGGAGCCAAATTCAGGCTCTCTGCACGTATTCGCAGTTTGATATTACGACTTTTTATACCCAACATATGCCAAGTACTGAAAACGGCGTTTGGACACATTTGTTCCAATCCCTACTGCAGTTTTCAAAATATATCAAACATCCTAATTTCGAGGCCCGAGCCATATTTTGGAGCCAAATTCAGGCTCTCTGCACATATTCGAAGTTTGAAACTACGACTTTTCATACCCAACATATGCCAAGTACTGAAAGCGGCAGTGAGTCACATTTTGCACAAACTCCCCTGCAGTTTTCAAAATATCCCAAATATCGCAATTTAGAGGCCTGAGCCATATTTTGGAGCCAGATTCTGGCTCTCTGAACGTATTCGCAGTTTGAAATTGCGAATTTTATACCCAACATATGCCATGTACTGAAAACAGCGTTTGGACACATTTGTTCCAATCCCCCCTGCAGTTTTCAAAATATATCAAACATCCCAATTTCGAGGCCTGAGCCAAATTTTAGAGCCAAATTCAGGCTCTCTGCACGTATTCGCAGTTTGAAATTACGACTTTTTATACCCAATATATGCGAAGTACTGAAAGCGGCAGTGAGTCACATTTTGCACAAACTCAAATGCAGTTTTCAAAAAATCCCAAATATCCCAGTTTTGAGGTCTGAGCCATATTTTGGAGCCAAATTCAGGCTCTCTGCACGTATTCGCAGTTTGATATTACGACTTTTTATACCCAACATATACCAAGTACTGAAAGCGGCAGTGAGTCACATTTTGCACAAACTCCCCTGCAGTTTTTAAAATATCGCAAACATCCCAATTTCGTGGCCTGAGCCATATTTTGGAGCTAAATTCTGGCTCTATGCACGTATTCGCTGTTTGAAATTACGACTTTTTATACCCAACATATGCCTAGTCCTGAAAGCGGCAGAGAGACACATATTGCACAAACTCCCCTGCAGTTTTCGAAATATCCCAAAAGTCCCAATTTCGAGGCCTGAGCCATATTTTGGACCCAAATTCTGGCTCTCTGCACGTATTCGCAGTTTGAAATTGCGACTTTTTTATACCCAACATATGCCAAGTACTGAAAGCGGCGTTTGGTCGTATTTGTCCCAAACTCTCCTGCAGTTTTCAAAATATCCCAAACTTCCCAATTTCGAGGCCTGAGCCATATTTTGGAGCTAAATTCTGGCTCTCTGCACGTATTCGCAGTTTGAAATTACGACTTTTTTATACCCAACATATGCCAAGTACTGAAAGCGGCAGTGGGTCACATATTGCACAAACTCCCCTGCAGTTTTCAACATATCAAATATCCCAATTTCGAGGCCTGAGCCATATTTTGGAGACAAATTCTGGCTCTCGGAAACGTATTCGCAGTTTGAAATTGCGACTTTTTTATACCCAACATATGCCAAGTACTGAAAGCGGCGTTTAGACAAATTTGTTCCAATCCCTCCTGCAGTTTTCAAAATATACCAAACATAGCAATTTCGAGGACTGAGCCATATTTTAGAGCCAAATTTAGACTCTCTGCACGTATTCGCAGTTTGAAATTACGACTTTTTATACCCAATATAAGGCAAGTACTGAAAGCGGCAGTGAGTCACATTTTGCACAAACTCCAATGCAGTTTTCAAAAAATCCCAAATATCCCAGTTTTGAGGTCTGAGCCATATTTTGGAGCCAAATTCTGGCATTCTGCATGTATTCGCAGTTTGATATTATGACTTTTTATACCCAACATATGCCAAATACTGAAAGTGGCAGTGAGTCACATTTTGCACAAACTCCCCTGCAGTTTTCAAAATATCCCAAACATTCCAATTTCGAGGCCTGAGTTATATTTTAGAGCCAAATTCTGGCTCTCTGCATGTATTGGCAGTTTGAAATTACGACTTTTTATACCCAACATATTACAAGTACTGAATGCGGCGATTGGTCATATTTGTCCCAAACCCCCCTGCAGTTTTCAAAATATCCCAAACTTCTCAATTTCGACGCCTGAGCCATATTTTGGTGCCAAATTCTGGCTCTCTGAACGTATTCGCAGTTTGAAATTGCGACTTTTTAATACCCAATAAATGCCAAGTACTGAAAGCGGCGTTTAGTCATATTTGTCCCAAACCCCCCTGCAGTTTTCAAAATATCCCAAACATTCCAATTTCGAGGCCTGAGCCATATTTTGGGGCCAAATTCTGGCTCTCTGCAAGTATTCGCAGTTTGAAATTACTACTTTTTATACCCAACCTATGCCAAGTTCTGAAAGCAGCAGTGAGTCACATTTTGCACAAACTCCTCTGCAGTTTTCAAAAAACCCCAAATCTCCCAATTTCGAGGCCCGAGCCATATTTTGGAGCCAAATTCTGGCTCTCTTAACGTATTCGCAGTTTGAAATTTCGACTTTTTTTATACCCAATAAATGCCAAGTACTGAAAGCGGCGTTTGGACACATTTGTCCCAATCCCCTCTGCAGTTTTTAAAATATATCGAACATCCCAATTTCGAGGCCTGAGCAATATTTTGGAGCCAAATTCAGGCACTCTGCACGTATTTTGCAGTTTGAATTTACGACTTTTTATACCCAACATATGCCAAGTCCTGAAAACGGCAGTGAGTCACATTTTGCACAAACTCCCCTGCAGTTTTCGAAATATCCCAAATATCCCAATTTCGAGGCCTGAGCCACATTTTAGAGCCAAATTCTGGCTCTCTGCATGTATTCTCAGTTTGAAATTACGACTTTTTTATACCCAACATATGCCAAGTACTGAAAGCGGCATTTGGTCGTATTTGTCCCAAACTCTCCTGCAGTTTTGAAAATATCCCAAACATCCCAATTTCGAGGCCTTAGCCATATTTTGATGCGAAATTCAGGCTCTCTGCACGTATTCGCAGTTTGAAATTGCAACTTTTTTATACTAACATATGCCAAGTACTGAAAGCGGCGTTTGGTCACATTTGACCCAATCCCCCTGCAATTTTCAAAATATCCCGAACATCCCAATTTCAACGCCTAAGCTATATTTTGGAGCAAAATTGTGGCTCTCAACACGTATTCACAGTTTAACATCAACCCAACACAACATCCAAAACATCTCGAAATTGGGATGTTTGGGATATCTTGAAAACTGCAGGGAGGTTTGGGACAAATGTGACCAAAAGCCGCTTTCAGTACTTGGCATATGTTAGTATAAAAAAGTTGCAATTTCAAACTGCGAATACGTGCAGAGAGCCTGAATTTGGCTCCAAAATATGGCTCAGGCCTCGAAATTGGGATATTTGGGATATTTCGAAAACTGCAGGGGAGTTTGTGCAAAATGTGAATCACTGCCGCTTTCAGGACTTGGCATATGTTGGGTATAAAAAGAAGTAATATCAAACTGCGAATACGTGCAGAGATCCAGAATTTGGCTCCAAAATATGGCTCAGGCCTCGAAATTGGGTTATTTGGGATATTTCGAAAACTGCATGGGAGTTTGTGCAAAATGTAACTCACTGCCGCTTTCAGTACTTGACATATATTGGGTATAAAAAGATGTTATTTAAAACTGCGAATACGTGCATAGAGCCAGAATTTGGCTCCAAATTATGGCTCAGGCCTCGAAATTGCGATGTTTGGTATATTTTGAAAACTGCAGGGAGGTTTGGGGCAAATGTGACCAAAAGCCGCTTTCAGTACTTGGCATATGTTGGGTATAAAAAGTCGTTATTTCAAACTGCGAATACGTGCAGAGAGCCTGAATTTGGTTTCAAAATATGGCTCAGGCCACGATATTGGGATGTTTGGGATATTTTGAAAACTGCAGTTAGATTTGGGACAAATGTTACCAAACGCCGCTTTCGGTACTTGGCATATGTTGGGTATAAAAAGTCGTTATTTCAAACTGCGAATACGTGCATAGAGCCAGAATTTGGCTCCAAAATATGGCTCAGGCCTCGATATTGGGATGTTTGGGATATTTTGAAAACTGCAGGAAAGTTTGGGACAAATGTGACCAAACGCCGCTTTCAGTACTTCGCATATGTTGGGTATAAAAAAGCCGTAATTTCAAACTGCAAATACGTGCAGAGAGCCAGAATTTGGCTCCAAAATATGGTTCGTGCCACGAAATTGGGATGTTTGGGATATTTTGAAAACTGCAGGGGAGTTTGTGCAAAATGTGACTCACTGCCGTTTTCAGGACTTGGCATATGTTGGGTTATCTAGAGGTTATCTAGAGATGATTTCGGGGCTTTTAGTGTCCCCGCGGCCCGGTCTTCGACCAGGCCTCCACCCCCAAGAAGCAGCCCATGACGGCTGACTAACACCCAGGTACCTATTTTACTGCTAGGTAACAGGGACATAGGGTGAAAGAAACTCTGCCCATTGTTTCTCGCCGGCGCCAGGGATCGAACCCAGGATCAGAGGATCACAAGTCCAGTGTGCTGTCCTCTCGGCCGACCGGCTCCCTTCAGGGTATAAAAAGTCGTAATTTAAAACTGCGAATACGTCAGAGAGCCAGAATTTGGCTCCAAAATATGGCTCAGGCCTCGAAATTAGGACTTTTGGGATATTTTGAAAACTGCAGGGGAGTTTGTGCAAAATGTGACTCACTGCCGCTTTCAGTACTTGGCATATGTTGGGTATAAAAAGTCGTAATATCAAACTGCGAATACGTGCAAAGAGCCAGAATTTGGCTCCAAAATATGGGTCAGGCCTCGATATTGGGATATTTGGGATATTTTGAAAACTGCAGAGAGGTTTGGGACAAATGTGACCAAACGCTGCTTTCAGTCCTTCGCATATGTTGGGTGTAAAAAAGTCGTAATTTCAAACTGCGAATACGTGCAGAGAGCCAAAATTTGGCGGCAAAATATTGCTCAGGCCTCGAAATTCGGATGTTTGGGATATTTTGAAAACTGCAGGGGAGTTTGTGCAAAATGTGACTACACTGCCGCTTTCAGTACTTGGCATATGTTGGGTATAAAAAGTCGTAATATCAAACCCCGAATACATGCAGAGAGCCAGAATTTGGCTCCAAAGTATGGTTCAGGCCTCGAAATTGGGATATTTGGGATATTTTGAAAACTGCGGGGAGGTTTCGGACAAATGTGACTAAACGCCGCTTTCAGTACTTGGCATATGTTCGGTATAAAAAGACGTAATTTCGAATTGCGAATACGTGCAGAGAGCAAGAATTTGGCTCCAAAATATGGCTCAGGCCTCGTAATTGGGATATTTGGGATATTTTGAAAACTGCAGGGGAGTTTGTGCAAAATATGACTCACTGCCGCTTTCAGAACATGGCATATGTTGGGTATAAAAAGTCGTAATTTCAAACTGTGAATACGTGCAGAGATCCAGAATTTGGCTCCAAAATATGGCTCGGGCCTCGAAATTGGGATATGTAGGATATTTTGAAAACTGCAGAGAGGTTTGGGACAAATGTGACCAAACGCCGCTTTCAGTAATTCGCATATGTTGGGTATAAAATTCGTAATTTCAAACTGCGAATACGTGCAGAAAGCTAGAATTTGGCTCCAAAATATGGCTCAGTCCTCGAAATTGGGATGTTTGGGATATTTTGAAAACTGCAGGGGGGATTGGGACAAATGTGACTAAACGCCGCTTTCAGTACTTCGCATATGTTGGGTATAAAAAAGTCGTAATTTCAAACTGCGAATACGTGCATAGAGCCAAAATTTGGCTCAAAAATATTGCTCAGGCCTCGAAATTGGGATGTTTGGGATATTTTGAAAACTGCAGGGGAGTTTGTGCAAAATGTGACTCACTGTCGCTTTCAGTACTTGGCATATGTTGGGTATAAAAAGTCGTAATATCAAACCCCTAATACATGCAGAAAGCCAGAATTTGGCTCCAAAGTATGGCTCAGGCCTCGAAATTGGGATATTTTGAAAACTGCGGGGAGGTTTGGGACAAATGTGACTAAACGCCGCTTTCAGTACTTGGCATATGTTGGGTATAAAAAGATGTAATTTCTAACTGCGAATACGTGCAGAGAGCCAGAATTTTGCTCCAAAATATGGGTCAGGCCTCGAAATTGGGATATTTGGGATATTTTGAAAACTGCAGGGATGTTTGGAACAAATGTGACCAAACGCCGCTTTCAGTTCTTGGCATATGATGGGTATAAAAAGATGTAATTTCTAACTGCGAATACGTGCAGAGAGCCAGAATTTGGCTCCAAAATATGGCTGAGGCTTCGAAATTGGGATATTTGCGTTATTTTGAAAACTGTAGGGGAGTTTGGGCAAAATGTCACTCACTGCCGCTTTCAGTACTTGGCAAATGTTGGGTATAAAAGAGTCGCAATTTCAAACTGCGAATACGTGCAGAGATCCAGAATTTGGCACCATAATATGGCTCAGGCCTCGAAATTGGGATATTTTGGGATATTTCGAAAACTGCAGGGGAGTTTGTGCAAAATGTGACTCACTGCCGCTTTCAGGACTTGGCATATGTTGGGTATAAAAATTTGTAATATCAAACTGCAAATATGTGCATAGAGCAAGAATTTGGCTCCAAATTATGGCTCAGGCCTCGAAATTGGGGTGTTTGGGATATTTTGAAAACTGCAGGGGGGTTTGTGACAAATGTGACCAAAAGCCGCTTTCAGTACTTGGCATATGTTGGAATAAAAAAGTTGCAATTTCAAACTGCGAATACGTGCAAAGAGCCTGAATTTGGCTCCATAATATGGCTCAGGCCTCGAAATTGGGATATTTGGGATATTTTGAAAACTGCAGGGGAGTTTGTGCAAAATATGACTCACTGCCGATATCAGGACATGGCATATGTTGGGTATAAAAAGTCGTAATTTCAAACTGCGAATACGTGCAGAGAGCCTGATTTTGTCTCCAAAATATGGCTCAGGCCTCGAAATTGGGATATTTAGGATATTTTGAAAACTGCAGGGAGGTTTGGGACAAATGTGACCAAACGCCGCTTTCAGTAATTCGCATATGTTGGGTATAAAATTCGTAATTTCAAACTGCGAATACGTGCAGAGAGCTAGAATTTGGCCCCAAAATATGGCTCAGTCCTCGAAATTGGGATGTTTGGGATATTTTGAAAACTGAATGGAGGATTGGGACATATGTGACCAAACGCCGCTCTCAGTAATTCGCATATGTTGGGTATAAAAATCGTAGTTTCAAACTGCGAATACGTGCAGAGAGCCAGAATTTGGCTCCAAAATATGGCTCAGGCCTCGAAATTGGAATATTTTCTAAAACTGCAGGGGAGTTTGTGCAAAATGTGACTCTCTGCCGGTTTCAGGACTTGGCATATGTTGGGTATAAAAAGTCGAAATATCAAACTGCGAATACGTGCTGAGAGCCAGAATTTGGCTCCAAAATATGGCTCAGGCCTCGATATTGGGATGTTTGGGATATTTTGAAAGCTGCAGTTAGATTTGGGACAAATGTGACCAAACGCCGCTTTCAGTACTTGGCATATGTTGGGTATAAAAAGTCGTTATTTCAAACTGCGAATACGTGCAGAGAGCCAGAATTTGGCTCCAAAATTTGGCTCAGGCCTCGAAATTGGGATGTTTGGGATATTTTGAAAACTGCAGGGGGGATTGGGACAAATGTGACTAAACGCCGCTTTCAGTACTTCGCATATGTTGAGTATAAAAAAGTCATAATTTCAAACTGCGAATGCGTGCATAGAGCCAGAATTTGGCTCCAAAATATGGCTCAGGCCTCGAAATTGGGATGTTTGGGATATTTTAAAAACTGCGGTGAGGTTTGGGACACATGTGACTAAACGCCGCTTTCAGTACTTGGCTTATGTTGGGTATAAAAAGACGTAATTTCGAACTGCGAATACGTGCAGAGAGCCAGAATTTGGCTCCAAAATATGGCTCAGGCCTCGAAATTGGGATATTTGGGATATTTTGAAAACTGCAGGGATGTTTGGAACAAATGTGACCAAACGCCGCTTTCAGTACTTTGCATATGTTGGGTATAAAAAGATGTAATTTCTAACTGCGAATACGTGCAGAGAGCCCGAATTTGGCTCCAAAATATGGCTCAGACCTCGAAATTGGGATATTTGCATTATTTTGAAAACTGGAGGGGAGTTTGGGCAAAATGTGACTCACTGCCGCTTTCAGTACTTGGCATATGTTGGGAATAAAAAAGTCGCAATTTCAAACTGCGAATACGTGCAGAGATCCAAAATTTGGCTCCAAAATATGGCTCAGGCCTCGAAATTGGGTTACTTGGGATATTTCGAAAACTGCAGGCAAGTTTGTGCAAAATGTGACTCTGCCGCTTTCAGTATTTCGCATATGTTGGGTATAAAAATCGTAATATCAAACTGCGAATACGTGCAGAGAGCCAGAATTTGTCTCCAAAATATGGCTCAGGCCTCGAAATTGGGATGTTTGGGATATTTTGAAAACTGTAGGGGAGTTTGAGCAAAATGTAACTCACTGCCGTTTTCAGGACTTGTCATATGTTGGGTATAAAAAGTCGTAATTTAAAACTGCGAATACGTCAGGGAGCCAGAATTTGGCTCCAAAATAGGGCTCAGGCCTCGAAATTGGGACGTTTGGGATATTTTGAAAACTGCAGGGGAGTTTGTGCAAAATGTGACTCACTGCCGCTTTTAGTACTTGGCATATGTTGGGTATAAAAAGTCGAAATATCAAACTGCGAATACGTGCAGAGAGCCAGAATTTGGCTCCAAAATATGGGTCAGGCCTCGATATTGGGATATTTGGGATATTTTGAAAACTGCAGGGAGGTTTGGGACAAATGTGACCAAACGCCGCTTTGAGTCCTTCGCGTATGTTGGGTATAAAAAAGTCCTAATTTCAAACTGCGAATACGTGCAGAGAGCCAAAATTTGGCTCCAAAATATTGCTCAGGCCTCCAAATTGGGATGTTTGGGATATTTTGAAAACTGCAGGGGGGATTGGGACAAATGTGACTAAACGCTGCTTTCAGTACTTCGCATATGTTGGGTATAAAAAAGTCATAATTTCAAACTGCGAATGCATGCATAGAGCCATAATTTGGCTCCAAAATATGGCTCAGGCCTCGAAATTGGGATATTTGGGATATTTTGAAAACTGCAGGGATGTTTGGAACAAATGTGACCAAACGCCGCTTTCAGTACTTGGCATATGTTGGGTATAAAAAGATGTATTTTCTAACTGCGAATACGTGCAGAGAGCGAGAATTTGGCTCCAAAATATGGCTCAGACCTCGAAATTGGGATATTTGCGTTATTTTGAAAACTGGAGGAGAGTTTGGGCAAAATGTGACTCACTGCCGCTTTCAGTACTTGGCATATGTTGGGTATAAAAATTCGTAATATCAAACTGCGAATACGTGCATAGAGCCAGAATTTGGCTCCAAATTACGGCTCAGGCCTCGAAATTGGGATGTTTGGGATATTTTGAAAACTGCAGGGAGGTTTGGGACAAATGTGACCGAAAGCCGCTTTCAGTACTTGCCATATGTTGGTATAAAAAAGTTGCAATTTCAAACTGCGAATACGTGCAAAGAGCCTGAATTTGGCTCCATAATATGGCTCAGGCCTCGAAATTGGGATATTTGGGATATTTTGAAAACTGCAGGGGAGTTTGTGCAAAATGTGACTCACTGCCGCTTTCAGGACTTGGCATGTGTTGGGTATAAAAATTCGTAATATCAAACTGCGAATACGTGCAGAGAGCCTGAATTTGGCTCCAAAATATGGCTCAGGCCTCGAAATTGGGATATTTAGGATATTTTGAAAACTGCAGGGAGGTTTGGGACAAATGTGACCAAACGCCGCTTTCAGTACTTCGCATATGTTGGGTATAAAAATCGCAATTTCAAACTGCGAATACGTGCAGAGAGCCAGAATTTGGCTCCAAAATATGGCTCAGGCCTCGAAATTGGGATATTTGGGATATTTCGAAAACTGCAGGGGAATTTGTGCAAAATGTGACTCTGCCGCTTTCAGGACTTGGCATATGTTGGGTGTAAAAAGTCGTAATATCAAACTGCGAATACGTGCAGAGAGCCAGAATTTGGCTCCAAAATATGGCTCAGGCCTCGATATTGGGATGTTTGGGATATTTTGAAAACTGCAGTTAGATTTGGGACAAATGTGACCAAACGTCGCTTTCAGTACTTGGCATATGTTGGGTATAAAAAGTCGTTATTTCAAACTGCGAATACGTAAAGAGAGCCTGAATTTGGCTCCAAAATATGGCTCAGGCCTCGAAATTGGGATGTTTGGGAAATTCTAAAAACTGCAGGGGAGTTTGTGCAAATTTGTGACTCACTGCAGCGTCCAGTACTTAGCATATGTTGGGTATAAAAAGTCGTAATATCAAACTGCGAATACGTGAATAGAGCCAGAATTTGGCTCCAAAATATGGCTCAGGCCACGATATTGGGATATTTGGGATATTTTGAAAACTTGAGGGAGGCTTGGGACAAATGTGACCAAACGCCGCTTTCAGTACTTGGCATGTGTTGGGTATAAAAAGTCGTAATTTCTAACTGCGAGTACGTGCAGAGAGCCTGAATTTGGCTCCAAAATATGGCTCAGGCCTCGAAATTGGGATATTTAGGATATTTTGAAAACTGCAGGGAGGTTTGGGACAAATGGGACCAAACGCCGCTCTCAGTACTTCGCATATGTTGGGTATAAAAATCGCAATTTCAAACTGCGAATACGTGCAGAGAGCCAGAATTTGGCTCCAAAATATGGCTCAGGCCTCGAAATTGGGATATTTGGGATATTTCGAAAACTGCAGGGGAATTTGTGCAAAATGTGACTCACTGCCGCTTTCAGGACTTAGCATATGTTGGGTGTAAAAAGTCGTAATATCAAACTGCGAATACGTGCAGAGAGCGAGAATTTGTCTCCAAAATATGGCTCAGGCCTCGAAATTGGGATGTTTGGGATATTTTGAAAACTTGAGGGAGGTTTGGGACAAATGTGACCCAACGCCGCTTTCAGTACTTGGCATATGTTGGGTATAAAAAGACGTAATTTCGAACTGCGAATACGTGAATAGAGCCAGAATTTGGCTCCAAAATATGGCTCAGGCCTTGAAATTGGGATGTTTGGGATATTTTGAAAACTGGAGGGAGGTTTGGGACAAATGTGACCAAACGCCGCTTTCAGTACTTCGCATATGTTGGGTATAAAAAAGTCGTAATTTCAAACTGCAAATACGTGCAGAGAGACTGAATTTGGCTCCAAAATATGGCTCAGGCCTTGAAATTTGGATGTTTGGGATATTTAGAAAAATGCAGGGGAGTTTGTGCAAAATGTGACTCATTGCCTCTTTCAGTACTTGGCATATGTTGGGTGTAATAAGTCGTAATTTCAACCTGAGAATACGTGCAGAGAGCCAGAATTTGGCTCCAAAATATGGCTCAGGACCTCGAAATTGGGATATTTGGGATATTTTGAAAACTACAGGAGAGTTTGTGCAAAAAGTGACTCACTGCCGTTTTCAGGACTTGCCATATGTTGGGTATAAAAAGTCGTAATTTAAAACTGCGAATACGTGCAGAGAGCCAGAATTTGGCTCCAAAATATGGCTCAGGCCTCAAAATTGGGACGTTTGGATATTTTGAAAACTGCAGGGGAGTTTGTGCAAAATATGACTCACTGCCGCTTTCAGTACTTGGCATATGTTGGGTATAAAAAGTCGAAATATTAAACTGCGAATACGTGCAAAGAGCCAGAATTTGGCTCCAAAATATGGGTCAGGCCTCGATATTGGGATATTTGGGATATTTTGGAAACTGAAGGGAGGTTTGGGACAAATGTGACCAAACACCACTTTCAGTCCTTCGCATATGTTGGGTATAAAATAGTCGTAATTTCAAACCGCGAATACATGCAGAGAGCCAGAATTAGGCTCTAAAATATTGCTCAGGCCTCGAAATTGGGATATTTGGGATATTTTGGAAACTGCAGGGGAGTTTGTGCAAAATGTGACTCACTGCCGCTTTCAGTACTTGGCATATGTTGGGTATAAAAAGCCATAATATCAAACTGCGAATACATGCAGAGAGCCAGAATTAGGCTCTAAAATATTGCTCAGGCCTCGAAATTGGGATATTTGGGATATTTTGGAAACTGCAGGGATGTTTGGGACAAATGTGACCAAACGCCGTTTTCAGTACTTGGCATATGTGGGGTACAAAAAGATGTAATTTCAAACTGCGAATACGTGCAGAGAGCCAGAATTTGGCTGCAAAATATGGCTCAGGCCTCGAAATTGGGATATTTGCGTTATTTTGAAAACTGGAGGAGAGTTTGGGCAAAATGTGACTCACTGCCGCTTTCAGTACTTGGCATATGTTGGTATAAAAAAAGTCGCAATTTCAAACTGCGAATACGTGCAGAGATCCAGAATTTGGCTCCAAAATATGGCTCAGGCCTCGAAATTGGGATATTTCAGATATTTCGAAAACTGCAGGGGAGTGTGTGCAAAATGTGACTCACTGCCGCTTTCAGGACTTGGCATATGTTGGGTATAAAAAGTCGTAATATCAAACTGCGAATACGTGGAAAGAGCCAGAATTTGGCTCCAAAATATGGGTCAGGCCTCGATATTGGGATGTTTGGGATATTTTGAAAACTGCAGGAAAGTTTGGGACAAATGTGACCAAACGCCGCTTTCAGTACTTTGCATATGTTGGGTTTAAAAAAGTCGTAATTTCAAACTGCAAATACGTGCAGAGAGCCAGAATTTGGCTCCAAAATATGGCTCAGGCCTCGAAATTGGGATATTTGGGATATTTTGAAAACTGCAGGGATGTTTGGAACAAATGTGACCAAACGCCGCTTTCAGTACTTCGCATATGTTAGGTATAAAAAAGCCGTAATTTCAAACTGCAAATACGTGCAGAGAGCAAGAATTTGGCTCCAAAATATGGCTCAGGCCTCGAAATTGGGATGTTTGGGATATTTTGAAAACTGCAGGGGAGTTTGTGCAAAATGTGACTCACTGCCGCTTTCAGTACTTGGCATATGTTGGGTATAAAAAGTCGAAATATCAAACTGCGAATACGTGCAGAGAGCCAGAATTTGGCTCCAAAATATGGGTCAGGCCTCGATATTGGGATATTTGGGATATTTTGAAAACTGCAGGGAGGTTTGGGACAAATGTGACCAAACGCCGCTTTTAGTCCTTCGCGTATGTTGGGTATAAAAAAGTCCTAATTTCAAACTGCGAATACGTGCAGAGAGCCAAAATTTGGCTCCAAAATATTGCTCAGGCCTCGAAATTGGGATGTTTGGGATATTTTGAAAACTGCAGGGGGGATTGGGACAAATGTGACTAAACGCCGCTTTCAGTACTTCGCATATGTTGGGTATAAAAAAGTCATAATTTCAAACTGCGAATGCATGCATAGAGCCAGAATTTGGCTCCAAAATATGGCTCAGGCCTCGAAATTGGGATATTTGGGATATTTTGAAAACTGCAGGGATGTTTGGAACAAATGTGACCAAACGCCGCTTTCAGTACTTGGCATATGTTGGGTATAAAAAGATGTATTTTCTAACTGCGAATACGTGCAGAGAGCGAGAATTTGGCTCCAAAATATGGCTCAGACCTCGAAATTGGGATATTTGCGTTATTTTGAAAACTGGAGGAGAGTTTGGGCAAAATGTGACTCACTGCCGCTTTCAGTACTTGGCATATGTTGGGTATAAAAATTCGTAATATCAAACTGCGAATACGTGCATAGAGCCAGAATTTGGCTCCAAATTACGGCTCAGGCCTCGAAATTGGGATGTTTGGGATATTTTGAAAACTGCAGGGAGGTTTGGGACAAATGTGACCGAAAGCCGCTTTCAGTACCTGCCATATGTTGGTATAAAAAAGTTGCAATTTCAAACTGCCTAATACGTGCAAAGAGCCTGAATTTGGCTCCATAATATGGCTCAGGCCTCGAAATTGGGATATTTGGGATATTTTGAAAACTGCAGGGGAGTTTGTGCAAAATGTGACTCACTGCCGCTTTCAGGACTTGGCATGTGTTGGGTATAAAAAGTCGTAATTTCTAACTGCGAGTACGTGCAGAGAGCCTGAATTTGGCTCCAAAATATGGCTCAGGCCTCGAAATTGGGATATTTAGGATATTTTGAAAACTGCAGGGAGGTTTGGGACAAATGTGACCAAACGCCGCTTTCAGTACTTCGCATATGTTGGGTATAAAAATCGCAATTTCAAACTGCGAATACGTGCAGAGAGCCAGAATTTGGCTCCAAAATATGGCTCAGGCCTCGAAATTGGGATATTTGGGATATTTCGAAAACTGCAGGGGAATTTGTGCAAAATGTGACTCTGCCGCTTTCAGGACTTGGCATATGTTGGGTGTAAAAAGTCGTAATATCAAACTGCGAATACGTGCAGAGAGCCAGAATTTGGCTCCAAAATATGGCTCAGGCCTCGATATTGGGATGTTTGGGATATTTTGAAAACTGCAGTTAGATTTGGGACAAATGTGACCAAACGTCGCTTTCAGTACTTGGAATATGTTGGGTATAAAAAGTCGTTATTTCAAACTGCGAATACGTGAAGAGAGCCTGAATTTGGCTCCAAAATATGGCTCAGGCCTCGAAATTGGGATGTTTGGGAAATTCTAAAAACTGCAGGGGAGTTTGTGCAAATTTGTGACTCACTGCCGCGTCCAGTACTTAGCATATGTTGGGTATAAAAAGTCGTAATATCAAACTGCGAATACGTGAATAGAGCCAGAATTTGGCTCCAAAATATGGCTCAGGCCTCGAAATTGGGATGTTTGGGATATTTTGAAAACTTGAGGGAGGCTTGGGACAAATGTGACCAAACGCCGCTTTCAGTACTTGGCATATGTTGGGTATAAAAAGATGTAATTTCTAACTGCGAATACGTGCAGAGAGCCCGAATTTGGCTCCAAAATATGGCTCAGACCTCGAAATTGGGATATTTGCATTATTTTGAAAACTGGAGGGGAGTTTGGGCAAAATGTGACTCACTGCCGCTTTCAGTACTTGGCATATGTTGGGAATAAAAAAGTCGCAATTTCAATCTGCGAATACGTGCAGAGATCCAAAATTTGGCTCCAAATATGGCTCAGGCCTCGAAATTGGGTTACTTGGGATATTTCGAAAACTGCAGGCAAGTTTGTGCAAAATGTGACTCTGCCGCTTTCAGGACTTGGCATATGTTGGGTATAAAAATTCGTAATATCAAACTGCGAATACGTGCATAGAGCCAGAATTTGGCTCCAAATTATAGCTCAGGCCTCGAAATTGGGATGTTTGGGATATTTTGAAAACTGCAGGGAGGTTTGGGACAAATGTTACCGAAAGCCGCTTTCAGTACTTGCCATATGTTGGTATAAAAAAGTTGCAATTTCAAACTGCGAATACATGCAAAGAGCCTGAATTTGGCTCCATAATATGGCTCAGGCCTCGAAATTGGGATATTTGGGATATTTTGAAAACTGCAGGGGAGTTTGTGCAAAATGTGACTCACTGCCGCTTTCAGGACTTGGCATATGTTGGGTATAAAAAGTCGTAATTTCAAACTGCGAATACGTGCAGAGAGCCTGAATTTGGCTCCAAAATATGGCTCAGGCCTCGAAATTGGGATATTTAGGATATTTTGAAAACTGCAGGGAGGTTTGGGACAAATGTGACCCAACGCCGCTTTCAGTACTTGGCATATGTTGGGTATAAAAAGACGTAATTTCGAACTGCGAATACGTGAATAGAGCCAGAATTTGGCTCCAAAATATGGCTCAGGCCTTGAAATTTGGATGTTTGGGATATATAGAAAAATGCAGGGGAGTTTGTGCAAAATGTGACTCATTGCCTCTTTCAGTACTTGGCATATGTTGGGTATAATAAGTCGTAATTTCAACCTGAGAATACGTGCAGAGAGCCAGAATTTGTCTCCAAAATATGGCTCAGGACCTCGAAATTGGGATATTTGGGATATTTTGAAAACTACAGGAGAGTTTGTGCAAAAAGTGACTCACTGCCGTTTTCAGGACTTGCCATATGTTGGGTATAAAAAGTCGTAATTTAAAACTGCGAATACGTGCAGAGAGCCAGAATTTGGCTCCAAAATATGGCTCAGGCCTCAAAATTTGGACGTTTGGATATTTTGAAAACTGCAGGGGAGTTTGTGCAAAATTTGACTCACTGCCGCTTTCAGTACTTGGCATATGTTGGGTATAAAAAGCCATAATATCAAACTGCGAATACATGCAGAGAGCTAGAATTAGGCTCTAAAATATGGCTCAGGCCTCGAAATTGGGATATTTGGGATATTTTGGAAACTGCAGGGATGTTTGGGACAAATGTGACCAAACGCCGTTTTCAGTACTTGGCATATGTGGGGTATAAAAAGACGTAATTTCGAACCGCGAATACGTGAATAGAGCCAGAATTTGGCTCCAAAATATGGCTCAGCCCTCGAAATTGGGATGTTTGGGATATTTTGAAAACTTGAGGGAGGTTTGGGACAAATGTGACCAAACGCCGCTTTCAGAACATGGCATATGTTGGGTATAAAAAGACGTAATTTCGAACTGCGAATACGTGAATAGAGCCAGAATTTAGCTCCAAAATATGGCTCAGGCCTTGAAATTGGGATGTTTGGGATATTTTGAAAACTGGAGGGAGGTTTGGGACAAATGTGACCAAACGCCGCTTTCAGTACTTCGCATATGTTGGGTATAAAAAAGTCGTAATTTTAAACTGCAAATACGTGCAGAGAGACTGAATTTGGCTCCAAAATATGGGTCAGGCCTCGATATTGGGATATTTGGGATATTTTGAAAACTGCAGGGGGGATTGGGACAAATGTGACTAAACGCCGCTTTCAGTACTTGACATATGTTGGGTATAAAAAGACGTAATTTCGTACTGCGAATACGTGCAGAGAGCCAGAATTTGGCTCCAAAATATGGCTCAGGCCTCGAAATTGGGATATTTCAGATATTTCGAAAACTGCAGGGGAGTGTGTGCAAAATGTGACTCACTGCCGCTTTCAGGACTTGGCATATGTTGGGTATAAAAAGTCGTAATATCAAACTGCGAATACGTGGAAAGAGCCAGAATTTGGCTCCAAAATATGGGTCAGGCCTCGATATTGGGATGTTTGGGATATTTTGAAAACTGCAGGAAAGTTTGGGACAAATGTGACCAAACGCCGCTTTCAGTACTTTGCATATGTTGGGTTTAAAAAAAGTCGTAATTTCAAACTGCAAATACGTGCAGAGAGCCATAATTTGGCTCCAAAATATGGCTCAGGCCTCGAAATTGGGATATTTGGGATATTTTGAAAACTGCAAGGAGGTTTGGGACAAATGTGACTAAACGACGCTTTCAGTACTTGACATATGTTGGGTATAAAAAAGCCGTAATTTCAAACTGCAAATACGTGCAGAGAGGAAGAATTTGGCTCCAAAATATGGCTCAGGCCTCGAAATTGGGATGTTTGGGATATTTTGAAAACTGTAGGGGAGTTTGAGCAAAATGTGACTCACTGCCGTTTTTCAGGACTTGTCATATGTTGGGTATAAAAAGTCGTAATTTAAAACTGCGAATACGTCAGGGAGCCAGAATTTGGCTCCAAAATAGGGCTCAGACCTCGAAATTGGGACGTTTGGGATATTTTGAAAACTGCAGGGGAGTTTGTGCAAAATGTGACTCACTGCCGCTTTCAGTACTTGGCATATGTTGGGTATAAAAAGTCGAAATATCAAACTGCGAATACGTGCAGAGAGCCAGAATTTGGCTCCAAAATATGGGTCAGGCCTCGATATTGGGATATTTGGGATATTTTGAAAACTGCAGGGAGGTTTGGGACAAATGTGACCAAACGCCGCTTTTAGTCCTTCGCGTATGTTGGGTATAAAAAAGTCCTAATTTCAAACTGCGAATACGTGCAGAGAGCCAAAATTTGGCTCCAAAATATTGCTCAGGCCTCGAAATTGGGATGTTTGGGATATTTTGAAAACTGCAGGGGGGATTGGGACAAATGTGACTAAACGCCGCTTTCAGTACTTCGCATATGTTGGGTATAAAAAAGTCATAATTTCAAACTGCGAATGCATGCATAGAGCCAGAATTTGGCTCCAAAATATGGCTCAGGCCTCGAAATTGGGATATTTGGGATATTTTGAAAACTGCAGGGATGTTTGGAACAAATGTGACCAACGCCGCTTTCAGTACTTGGCATATGTTGGGTATAAAAAGATGTATTTTCTAACTGCGAATACGTGCAGAGAGCGAGAATTTGGCTCCAAAATATGGCTCAGACCTCGAAATTGGGATATTTGCGTTATTTTGAAAACTGGAGGAGAGTTTGGGCAAAATGTGACTCACTGCCGCTTTCAGTACTTAGCATATGTTGGGTATAAAAAAGTCCTAATTTCAAACTGCGAATACGTGCATAGAGCCAGAATTTGGCTCCAAATTACGGCTCAGGCCTCGAAATTGGGATGTTTGGAATATTTTGAAAACTGCAGGGAGGTTTGGGACAAATGTGACCTAAAGCCGCTTTCAGTACTTGCCATATGTTGGTATAAAAAAGTTGCAATTTCAAACTGCGAATACGTGCAAAGAGCCTGAATTTGGCTCCATAATATGGCTCAGGCCTCGAAATTGGGATATTTGGGATATTTCGAAAACTGCAGGGGAATTTGTGCAAAATGTGACTCTGCCGCTTTCAGGACTTGGCATATGTTGGGTGTAAAAAGTCGTAATATCAAACTGCGAATACGTGCAGAGAGCCAGAATTTGGCTCCAAAATATGGCTCAGGCCTCGATATTGGGATGTTTGGGATATTTTGAAAACTGCAGTTAGATTTGGGACAAATGTGACCAAACGCCGCTTTTAGTACTTGGCATATGTTGGGTATAAAAGTCGTTATTTCAAACTGCGAAAACGTGAAGAGAGCCTGAATTTGGCTCCAAAATATGGCTCAGGCCTCGAAATTGGGATGTTTGGGAAATTCTAAAAACTGCAGGGGAGTTTGTGCAAATTTGTGACTCACTGCCGCGTCCAGTACTTAGCATATGTTGGTTATAAAAAGTCGTAATATCAAACTGCGAATACGTGAATAGAGCCAGAATTTGGCTCCAAAATATGGCTCAGGCCTCGAAATTGGGATGTTTGGTATATTTTGAAAACTTGAGGGAGGTTTGGGACAAATGTGACCAAACGCCGCTTTCAGTACATGGCATATGTTGGGTATAAAAAGACGTAATTTCGAACTGCGAATATGTGAATAGAGCCAGAATTTGGCTCCAAAATATGGCTCAGGCCTTGAAATTGGGATGTTTGGGATATTTTGAAAACTGGAGGGAGGTTTGGGACAAATGTGACCAAACGCCGCTTTCAGTACTTCGCATATGTTGGGTATAAAAAAGTCGTAATTTTAAACTGCAAATACGTGCAGAGAGACTGAATTTGGCTCCAAAATATGGGTCAGGCCTCGATATTGGGATATTTGGGATATTTTGAAAACTGCAGGGGGATTGGGACAAATGTGACTAAACGCCGCTTTCAGTACTTGACATATGTTGGGTATAAAAAGACGTAATTTCGAACTGCGAATACGTGCAGAGAGCCAGAATTTGGCTCCAAAATATGGCTCAGGCCTCGAAATTGGGATATTTGGGATATATTGAAAACTGCAGGGATGTTTGGAACAAATGTAACCAAACGCCGCTTTCAGTACTTCGCATATGTTGGGTATAAAAAAGCCGTAATTTCAAACTGCAAATACGTGCAGAGAGCAAGAATTTGGCTCCAAAATATGGCTCAGGCCTCGAAATTGGGATGTTTGGGATATTTTGAAAACTGTAGGGGAGTTTGTGCAAAATGTGACTCACTGCCGTTTTCAGGACTTGTCATATGTTGGGTATAAAAAGTCGTAATTTAAAACTGCAAATACGTCAGGGAGCCAGAATTTGGCTCCAAAATAGGGCTCAGGCCTCGAAATTGGGACGTTTGGGATATTTTGAAAACTGCAGGGGAGTTTGTGCAAAAATGTGACTCACTGCCGCTTTCAGTACTTTGCATATGTTGGGTATAAAAAGTCGAAATATCAACTGCGAATACGTACAGAGAGCCAGAATTTGGCTCCAAAATATGGGTCAGGCCTCGATTTTGGGATATTTGGGATATTTTGAAAACTGCAGGGAGGTTTGGGACAAATGTGACCAAACGCCGCTTTTAGTCCTTCGCGTATGTTGGGTATAAAAAAGTCCTAATTTCAAACTGCGAATACGTGCAGAGAGCCAAAATTTGGCTCCAAAATATTGCTCAGGCCTCGAAATTGGGATGTTTGGGATATTTTGAAACCTGCAGGGGGGATTGGGACAAATGTGACCAAACGCCACTTTCAGTACTTGGCATATGTTGGGTATAAAAAGATGTATTTTCTAACTGCGAATACGTGCAGAGAGCGAGAATTTGGCTCCAAAATATGGCTCAGACCTCGAAATTGGGATATTTTGCGTTATTTTGAAAACTGGAGGAGAGTTTGGGCAAAATGTGACTCACTGCCGCTTTCAGTACTTGGCATATGTTGGGTATAAAAATTCGTAATATCAAACTGCGAATACGTGCATAGAGCCAGAATTTGGCTCCAAATTACGGCTCAGGCCTCGAAATTGGGATGTTTGGAATATTTTGAAAACTGCAGGGAGGTTTGGGACAAATGTGACCGAAAGCCGCTCTCAGTACTTGCCATATGTTGGTATAAAAAGTTGCAATTTCAAACTGCGAATACGTGCAAAGAGCCTGAATTTGGCTCCATAATATGGCTCAGGCCTCGAAATTGGGAAATTTGGATTATTTCGAAAACTGCAGGGGAATTTGTGCAAAATGTGATTCTGCCGCTTTCAGGACTTGGCATATGTTGGGTGTAAAAAGTCGTAATATCAAACTGCGAATAGGTGCAGAGAGCCAGAATTTGGCTCCAAAATATGGCTCAGGCCTCGATATTGGTATGTTTGGGATATTTTGAAAACTGCAGTTAGATTTGGGACAAATGTGACCAAACGCCCCTTTCAGTACTCGGCATATGTTGGGTATAAAAAGTCGTTATTTCAAACTGCGAATACGTGAAGATAGCCTGAATTTGGCTCCAAAATATGGCTCAGGCCTCGAAATTGGGATGTTTGGGATATTTTGAAAACTTGAGGGAGGTTTGGGACAAATGTGACCAAACGCCGCTTCCAGTACATGGCATATGTTGGGTATAAAAAGACGTAATTTCGAACTGCGAATACGTGAATAGAGCCAGAATTTGGCTCCAAAATATGGCAGGCCTTGAAATTGGGATGTTTGGGATATTTTGAAAACTGGAGGGAGGTTTGGGACAAATGTGACAAACGCCGCTTTCAGTACTTCGCATATGTTGGGTATAAAAAGTCGTAATTTTAAACTGCAAATACGTGCAGAGAGACTGAATTTGGCTCCAAAATATGGGTCAGGCCTCGATATTGGGATATTTGGGATATTTTGAAAACTGCAGGGGGGATTGGGACAAATGTGACTAAACGCCGCTTTCAGTACTTGACATATCTTGGGTATAAAAAGACGTAATTTCGAACTGCGAATACGTGCAGAGAGCCAGAATTTGGCTCCAAAATATGGCTCAGGCCTCGAAATTGGGATATTTGAGATATATTGAAAACTGCAGGGATGTTTGGAACAAATGTAACCAAACGCCGCTTTCAGTACTTCGCATATGTTGGGTATAAAAAAGCCGTAATTTCAAACTGCAAATACGTGCAGAGAGCAAGAATTTGGCTCCAAAATATGGCTCAGGCCTCGAAATTGGGATGTTTGGGATATTTTGAAAACTGTAGGGGAGTTTGTGCAAAATGTGACTCACTGCCGCTTTCAGGACTTGGCATATGTTGGGTAAAAAAAGTCGTAATTTTAAACTGCGAATACGTGCAGAGAGCCTGAATTTGGCTCCAAAATATGGCTCAGGCCTCGAAATTGGGATATTTAGGATATTTTGAAAACTGCAGGGAGGTTTGGGACAAATGTGACCAAACGCCACTTTCAGTACTTTGCATATGTTGGGTATAAAAATCGTAATTTCAAACTGCGAATACGTGCAGAGAGCCAGAATTTGGCTCCAAAATATGGCTCAGGCCTCGAAATTGGGATATTTGGGATATTTCGAAAACTCCACGGGAATTTGTGCAAAATGTGACTCACTGCCGCTTTCAGTACTTGGCATATGTTGGGTATAAAAAGTCCTAATATCAAACTGCGAATACATGCAGAGAGCCAGAATTAGGCTCCAAAATATGGCTCAGGCCTCGAAATTGGGATATTTGGGATATTTTGAAAACTGCAGGGATGTTTGGGACAAATGTGACCAAACGCCGCTTTCAGTACTTGGCATATGTTGGGTATAAAAAGATGTAATTTCTAACTGCGAATACGTGCAGAGAGCCAGAATTTGGCTGCAAAATATGGCTCAGGCCTCGAAATTGGGATATTTGCGTTATTTTGAAAACTGGAGGAGAGTTTGGGCAAAATGTGACTCACTGCCGCTTTCAGTACTTGGCATATGTTGGGTATAAAAAAAGTCGCAATTTCAAACTGCGAATACGTGCAGAGATCCAGAATTTGGCTCCAAAATATGGCTCAGGCCTCGAAATTGGGATATTTCAGATATTTCGAAAACTGCAGGGGAGTGTGTGCAAAATGTGACTCACTGCCGCTTTCAGGACTTGGCATATGTTGGGTATAAAAAGTCGTAATATCAAACTGCGAATACGTGCAAAGAGCCAGAATTTGGCTCCAAAATATGGGTCAGGCCTCGATATTGGAATGTTTGGGATATTTTGAAAACTGCAGGAAAGTTTGGGACAAATGTGACCAAACGCTGCTTTCAGTACTTTGCATATGTTGGGTTTAAAAAAGTCGTAATTTCAAACTGCAAATACGTGCAGAGAGCCAGAATTTTGCTCCAAAATATGGCTCAGGCCTCGAAATTGGGATGTTTGGGATATTTTGAAAACTGCAGGGGAGTTTGTGCAAAATGTGACTCACTGCCGTTTTCAGGACTTGGCATATGTTGGGTATAAAAAGTCGTAATTTAAAACTGCGAATACGTGCAGAGAGCCAGAATTTGGCTCCAAATTATGGCTCAGGCCTCGAAATTGGGATGTTTGGGATATTTTGAAAACTGTAGGGAGGTTTGGGACAAATGTGACCGAAAGCCGCTCTCAGTACTTGCCATATGTTGGTATAAAAAAGTTGCAATTTCAAACTGCGAATACGTGCAAAGAGCCTGAATTTGGCTCCATAATATGGCTCAGGCCTCGAAATTGGGATATTTGGGATATTTTGAAAACTGCAGGGGAGTTTGTGCAAAATGTGACTCACTGCCGCTTTCAATACTTGGCATATGTTGGGTATAAAAAGTCGTAATATCAAACAGCGAATACGTGCAAAGAGCCAGAATTTGGCTCCAAAATATGGGTCAGGCCTCGATATTGGGATATTTGGGATATTTTGAAAACTGCAGGGATGTTTGGGACAAATGTGACCAAACGCCGCTTTCAGTACTTTGCATATGTTGGGTATAAAAATCGTAATTTCAAACTGCGAATTCGTGCAGAGAGCCAGAATTTGACTCCAAAATATGGCTCAGGCCTCGAAATTGGGATATTTGGGATATTTCGAAAACTGCATGGGAATTTGTGCAAAATGTGACTCACTGCCGCTTTCAGGACTTGGCATATGTTGGGTATAAAAGGTCGTTATTTCAAACTGCGAATACGTGAAGAGAGCCTGAATTTGGCTCCAAAATATGGCTCAGGCCTCGAAATTGGGATGTTTGGGAAATTCTAAAAACTGCAGAGGAGTTTGAGCAAATTTGTGACTCACTGCCCCGTCCAGTACTTAGCATATGTTGGGTATAAAAAGTCGTAATATCAAACTGCGAATACGTGAATAGAGCCAGAATTTGGCTCCAAAATATGGCTCAGGCCTCGAAATTGGGATGTTTGGGATATTTTGAAAACTGGAGGGAGGTTTGGGACAAATGTGACCAAACGCCGCTTTCAGTACTTAGCATATGTTGGGTATAAAAAAGTAGTAATTTCAAACTGCAAATACGTGCAGAGAGCCTGAATTTGGCTCCAAAATATGGCTCAGGCCTTGAAATTTGGATGTTTGGGATATTTAGAAAACTGCAGGGGAGTTTGTGCAAAATGTGACTCACTGCCGCTTTCAGGACTTGGCATATGTTGGGTATAAAAAGTCGTAATTTCAACCTGCAAATACGTGCAGAGAGCCAGAATTTGGCTCCAAAATATGGCTCAGGACCTCGAAATTGTGATATATGGGATATTTTGAAAACTACAGGGGAGTTTGTGCAAAATGTGACTCACTGCCGTTTCCAGGACTTGCCATATGTTGGGTATAAAAAGTCATAATTTAAAACTGTGAATACGTGCAGAGAGCCAGAATTTGGCTCCAAAATATGGCTCAGGCTTTGAAACTGGGACGTTTGGATATTTTGAAAACTGCAGGGGAGTTTGTGCAAAATTTGACTCACTGCCGCTTTCAGTAGTTGGCATATGTTGGGTATAAATAGTCGTAATATGAAACTGCGAATACATGCAGAGAGCCAGAATTTGGCTCCAAAATATGGCTCAGGCCTCGAAATTGGGATGTTTGGGATATTTTGAAAACTGGAGGGAGGTTTGGGACAAATGTGACCAAACGCCGCTTTCAGTACTTCGCATATGTTGCGTATAAAAAGTCGAAATATTAAACTGCGAATACGTGCAAAGAGCCAGAATTTGGCTCCAAAATATGGGTTAGGCCACGATATTGGGATATTTGGGATATTTTGAAAACTGAAGGGAGGTTTGGGACAAATGTGACCAAACGCCGCTTTCAGTCCTTCGCATATGTTGGGTATAAAAAAGTCGTAATTTCAGACCACGAATACGTGCAGAGAGCCAGAGTTTGGCTCCAAAATATTGCTCAGGCCTCGAAATTAATGATGTTTAGGATATTTTGAAAACTGCAGGGGAGTTTGTGCAAAATGTGACTCACTGCCGCTTTCAGTAGTTGGCATATGTTGGGTATAAATAGTCGTAATATGAAACTGCGAATACATGCAGAGAGCCAGAATTAGGCTCCAAAATATGGCTCAGGCCTCGAAATTGGGATATTTGGGATATTTGGAAAACTGCAGGGATGTTTGGGACAAATGTGACCAAACGCCGCTTTCAGTACTTGGCATATGTTTGGTATAAAAAGATGTAATTTCTAACTGCGAATACGTGCAGAGAGCCAGAATTTGGCTGCAAAATATGGCTCAGGCCTCGAAATTGGGATATTTGCGTTATTTTGAAAACTGGAGGAGAGTTTGGGCAAAATGTGACTCACTGCCGCTTTCAGTACTTGGAATATGTTGGGTATAAAAAAAGTCGCAATTTCAAACTGCGAATACGTGCAGAGATCCAGAATTTGGCTCCAAAATATGGCTCAGGCCTCGAAATTGGGATATTTCAGATATTTCGAAAACTGCAGGGGAGTGTGTGCAAAATGTGACTCACTGCCGCTTTCAGGACTTGGCATATGTTGGGTATAAAAAGTCGTAATATCAAACTGCGAATACGTGCAAAGAGCCAGAATTTGGCTCCAAAATATGGGTCAGGCCTCGATATTGGGATGTTTGGGATATTTTTAAAACTGCAGGAAAGTTTGGGACAAATGTGACCAAACGCTGCTTTCAGTACTTTGCATATGTTGGGTTTAAAAAAGTCGTAATTTCAAACTGCAAATATGTGCAGAGAGCCAGAATTTGGCTCCAAAATATGGCTCAGGACCTTGAAATTGTGATATATGGGATATTTTGAAAACTACAGGGGTGTTTGTGCAAAATGTGACTCACTGTCGTTTTCAGGACTTGCCATATGTTGGGTATAAAAAGTCATAATTTAAAACTGCGAATACGTGCAGAGAGCCAGAATTTGGCTCCAAAATATGGCTCAGGCCTCGAAATTGGGACGTTTGGATATTTTGAAAACTGCAGGGGAGTTTGTGCAAAATTTGACTCACTGCCGCTTTCAGTACTTGGCATATGTTGCGTATAAAAAATCGAAATATTAAACTGCGAATACATGCAAAGAGCCAGAATTTGGCTCCAAAATATGGGTTAGGCCTCGATATTGGGATATTTGGGATATTTTGAAAACTGAAGGGAGGTTTGGGACAAATGTGACCAAACGCCGCTATCAGTCCTTCGCATATGTTGGGTATAAAAAAGTCGTAATTTCAAACCACGAATACGTGCAGAGAGCCAGAGTTTGGCTCCAAAATATTGCCCAGGCCTCGAAATTTATGATGTTTAGGATATTTTGAAAACTGCAGGGGAGTTTGTGCAAAATGTGACTCACTGCCGCTTTCAGAACTTGGCATATGTTGGGTATAAAAAGTCGTAATATCAAACTGCGAATACATGCAAAGAGCCAGAATTAGGCTCCAAAATATGGCTAAGGCCTCGAAATTGGGATATTTGGGATATTTTGAAAACTGCAGGGATGTTTGGGACAAATGTGACCAAACGCCGCTTTCAGTACTTGGCATATGTTGGGTATAAAAAGATGTAATTTCTAACTGCGAATACGTGCAGAGAGCCAGAATTTGGCTGCAAAATATGGCTCAGGCCTCGAAATTGGGAAGTTTGGATATTTTGAAAACTGCAGGGGAGTTTGTGCAAAATTTGACTCACTGCCGCTTTCAGTACTTGGCATATGTTGCGTATAAAAAGTCGAAATATTAAAA